>NC_089259.1:929676-1239568 GCF_963930625.1 Muntiacus reevesi
TTAATTCATTTTGAGTTTATTTTTGTGTATGGTGTTAGAAAGTGTTCTAGTTTCATTCTTTTACAAGTGGCTGACCAGTTTTCCCAGAACCACTTGTTAAAGAGGTTGTCTTTTTTCCATTGTATATCCTTGCCTCCTTTGTCGAAGATAAGGTGTCCATAGGTTAGTGGATTTATCTCTGGGCTTACTATTCTGTTCCATTGATCTATATTTCTGTCTTTTTGCCAGTACCATACTGTCTTGATGACTGTGGCTTTGTAGTAGAGTCTGAAGTCAGGCAAGTTGATTCCTCCAGTTCCATTCTTCTTTCTCAAGATTACTTTGGCTATTCGAGGCTTTTTGTATTTCCATACAAATTGTGAAATTATTTGTTCTAGTTCTGTGAAAAATACCATTGGTAGCTTGATAGGGATTGCATTGAATCTATAGATTGCTTTGGGTAGTATAGCCATTTTGATAATATTGATTCTTCCAATCCATGAACACGGTATGTTTCTCCATCTGTTTGTGTCCTCTTTGATTTCTTTCATCAGTGTTTTATAGTTTTCTATGTATAGGTCTTTTGTTTCTTTAGGTAGATATTCTCCTAAGTATTTTGTTCTTTTTGTTACAATAGTGAATGATATTGTTTCCTTAATTTCTCTTTCTGTTTTCTCATTGTTAGTGTATAAGAATGCAAGGGATTTCTGTGTGTTAATTTTATATCCTGCAACTTTACTATATTCATTGATTAGCTCTAGTAATTTTCTGGTAGAGTCTTTAGGGTTTTTTATGTAGAGGATCATGTCATCTGCAAACAGTGAGAGTTTCACTTCTTCTTTTCCTATCTGGATTACGTTTACTTCTTTTTATGCTCTGATTGCTGTGGCCAAAGCTTCCAAAACTATGTTGAATAGTAGTGGTGAGAGTGGGCACCCTTGTCTTGTTCCTAAGTTTAGGGGAAATCCTTTCAATTTTTCACCATTGAGGATAATGTTTGCTGTGGGTATATCATATATGGCTTTTATTATGTTGAGTTATGTTCCTTCTATGCCTGCTTTATGGAGGGTTTTTGTCATAAATGGATGTTGAATTTGGTCAAAGGCTTTCTCTGTATCTATTGAGATAATCAAACAGCAATACTCAGCAGTATCCCTTGCTTCCATGGCTGCCCAACATTCCTCCACAGGCATTTCCCACTATGATGCTCTCCCTCACATCCCCTCAAATCGTCTCTCCACAGTCAACAGCAGCCCTCACCCTGGGATCGCTCCACAATCCCCAAACTCCAGTTCCCCTCTGCTGTGCCTTCCAGAGAATCTATGTCCCTGTCTGGGTATGTATGGCTGTGGCAAGGATTGTCTGATTCTCATTCCATTTAGGCTGCCACAGATCAACTGTTTCACTCTCAGCCTTAAATGTTTCTCCTCTGACTCAAACAATTGCCCCTATGCGGGGATCAGACCCCTGCTTCAGTTCCCCCACCCACTGAAGGCAGTTCCAGTCCTGCTAACACTCCTGGTTTTCCCCTTAGTTCCTTTGTCCTACCGAGTTTTGCATGGTTCTATATATTCTTTTCCTCTGGTCAGGTGCTCCTGTCCACTCTCAGCTGGTGTTCTGCATGCACTTCTGTGTCTGAAGGTGTATTCCTGATGTAACTGTGGAGAGAGATGTACTCCACGTCCACCCACTCCTCCATCATCTTGTTCTCCCTATGCAGTTTTTGTCAGATATTACTTACTGTTCATCTTCAAGGTAAAATTAGAGTGAAAGTTAGCAATAATAACATGAATTCATGAACCATAAAATTGGTACCTTGAAATAGATTGCACTAATTTGACTTAAGATTTGAACACTGCCATATGTATCCTCTTAACACAAACTCTAAGATAATAAAAAGTTTCATTTTCGACAATGTTCAAAAACATAAGGATTCCTTCTTTGGAATGAGGCAACATAATAAAATAGAGTACAAACTGTAGACAAGAAGAGAGATTTGGTGTTTGGTTGAATCTCTAGGAGAGTCAGGGCCCTCTAAAGCAGGTCAGAAACTTTAGCTTACGGTTACTGAAGTCAGGACCCTTTGAAAGATTTTTGCATTTCTAAGTAAATCTTTTTTCTCTAAAGTATTTCACTCATATTTATTTTTCTTTCAGTTGTATTGGAATATAATTGACATATAGCACTATATAAGTTTAAAGTGTACAGCATAATGATTTGACTTACATGCATCAAGAAATTATTTTCACAGTAAGTTTAGTGAAGCTCCATCATCTCACATAGATACAAAATTTTAAAAACAGAAAAAAAAAAGTCCTTATTATAAGTACTCAGGACTTACTATCTTAAAAGCTATCATATATAATATAAAGCAGTGCTGATTATATTTATATGTTGTACTTTACATCCCTAGTATTTATTTATGAATGAAAATCTCTGCCTTTTGACCATCTTTATCCAATCCACCTGTGATAATCACAAACTTGGAACCACTCTCATCACCACACACACACACACACACACACACACACACACACACACACACACAAATTCTTCACCTGGATCTTGCTGAACATTCTAGAAGAGAAGTTTGATTAAAATTGTCACAGAAGTGAAATGCACTTTCCCTTCTTCAAGTTTGCTTTGAAGGACATTAATGAGACCATGGGGAAGTTTGACTTGTGGCTGCTGGACCTGTATTTGTGCCACAGATAAATTTCTTGGGGACTATAGTGTCTATGTTGTTCTGGAATGCCTCATTCCATTCTGCAGTCCATGGGGTCGCAAAGAGTCGGACAGGACTGAGCGACTGAACCGAACTAAACTGAACATTGTGTTGTAGGAAGCAGTTCTGCATTTTGAAAAGAAAATAAAAATGTCTCGTGTATATAAAGAATATATTTCCCTTTAAAAAACACATAAAATGTGATGCTGAAGTTATTTGTCCCTGCTGCCTTAGCTGATTTTAAGTCAACTCTAACACATTTAGTCTTCTCAGATGTTAGGTTACCAGCTACAGCCCTATTTCTCTATCCTTGAACCTATAGTCATATATTTGATTCCTTTTTCAAGCTCGGACTGATATTTAAACTAGTTCAGTTATGTGGGGGATATACTTGCCTTTTAAAAAATGATAGGTGAATTTACTAGCTGAATATTTGAGGGCTGACTTAGGGTAAGTTGAGTTGATTACACATAACTCTCCAGAGTATTTTCTGAAACCCTGTCAATGAAGGGAGGCTAATATGACATCACTCAGGCCTGTCAAATACATGAAATAATCTATATTGGTTCAGTTGTTCCCCAAATCCAGGTCTGTCTCACATTCACCTGGGGTTCTAGTTTTAAATATATCTTAATACAGTGTGACTATATAAAATAGCCTTGCTCTACTTCTGCTGGTTAAGCATCTCCAGAATTCAGTTTTAATAAAGACTCACTGAAAATACAATGCCACTAATCCACAAACAACTCTGTGCCAATGAGAGAAGGTTCTTGGAAACTCTCAAGAAGAAAATATGTCCATTCAATCTGACATCTTGAGAGTGTTTTTAAAACTTTTGAATTACACACAAAACTGTCATTTAACAGAAGAGAAAACTGAGGCCAAAAGAAGGTGAATAACTTCTTCACGTCAGTAAACTTAGTTAAAAGCTAAATGGACTATTAGAACCCAAATCTGGCTGGTGAACTGACCTGTCAAATAACTATTTAGCTCAAATAGCCAAGATAACCAGATGGCCATCTAGTTTTTTTTTATTATCTTCCAGGTAATGGAGTTCATTTTGTCATATCTAACTGTAAGGATAATTTTAATCTGAACAGTGCATGAAATAGTTTGATAAGAGCTATTCAACTAAAAGGACAAGATTTTTAAAGGATACAAAATACTGACAAAATTGGCTGTCCTTTACAGAGCAATTAAAACCGGGTGTTTTCTAAAACTTTTTTTTGAGGAAACTCCATACCATTTCCCACAGTGGTTGCATCAATTTACATTCCCACCAATGGTGCACAAGAGTTCACTTTCTCCACATCCTCATTAACACTTGTTATCTCTTGTCCTTGGATGATAAACATTCTAACAGATATACGTTGTTATTTCATCATGGTTTCTATTTGCATTTCCCAGATAATTAATGATGTTGATTATCTTTTCATATATCTACTGATTATTTGCATGTCTTCTTTGGGAAAAAAAAATGTATATTTCCTCTACTATTCTTTAATCAAAATGTTTGGACTTTTGCTATTGAATTTTATGAATTCCTTGCATATTGTGGATGTTGATTCCTTATCAGATATGTGATTTTCAAATATTTTTTCCTGTTCCATTGGTTGCCTTTTTATTTTGTCGGTGTTTCTTTCCTCTGCAGTGCAAAAGCTTCTAGTCTGACGTAATCACACTTGCTTATTTTTGCTTTTGTTGCTTGTGCTTTTGGTCATATTCAAAATATCATTGCAATGTCATGGAGTTTTTCCCCATATGTTTTATGATTTCAGGTTTTGTTTAGTTATTTAATTCACTTCAAGTTAATTTTTTGTGAATGGTATAAAATAAGCTATCCAGTTTTCCCTCAGCATTATTTTTTGAAGAGACTATTCTTTACCCCTTGAGTACTCTTGACTTCCTTGTCAAATATTTGCTTACCATATATGTGTTTATTTCTCAGCCCTTGATTATGGTCCATTGGTCTAGGAGTCTATTTTTATGTCACATTTACTGTTTTGATTACTATAGTTTTTTAATATGATTTGAAACCTAGGAATTGTGATTTCTCCAGCTTTGTTCTTTCTCAGGATTGTTTTGGCCTTGGGGGATCTTTTGTAGATCCACACAAATTTTAGGAGAGCTTTTTTCCATTTCTGTGAAAAAGATGTCATTTTCATAAGGATTATATTGAATCTACAAATGGTTTGGGGTAATGTAAACATTGCATGTGCTATGGACAACAACCCCACTTCTGGGTATATATCCAAAGACATGAAATCACCATCTGGGAAAGATACCCGCACTCCCATGTTCATTGCAAATAGTCAAGTCATGGAAACAACCTAAGTATCCACCAGTAGATGAATGAAGAAAGAAGACATTAATAAACACACACACACACTGGAATATTATTCATTCTTGAGAAAGAAGAAAATGCTGCCACTTGCAACAGCATGGAAGAAACCTGAGGGAATTAGCTAAGTGAACAAAATCAGATAAGCACAAATCACTGTATCTACCACTTACATGTGAAATCTCAAAAAGTCAGACTCATAGAAACAGAATACAGTGGTGACTATCAAGGTCAAAGAAGTATGGGAGGAGCTTCTCAGGTGATGCTAATAGTAAAGAACCAGCCTGCCAATCAGGAGACTGAAGAGATGTGGGCTCAATCCCTGGGTCAGGAAGATCCCCTGGAGGAGGGCATGGCAACCTACTCCAGTATCATTGCCTGGAGAATCCCATGAACTACAGTAAGACACGACTATAGTGATTTAGCAAAACACAGTCCACAAGAAGTACGGGAAATGGAAATTCCCTGATCAAAGGATTAAAACTTCTATTCAGAAAATGAATATGTTTTGGGGACCTAATGTGTAGCATGGAAATTAAGCTAATAATGTTGTATTATACATTTGCAAGTTGCTAAGAGAGTAAGTCTTAAATATTTTCCCCTAAAAAAGAAAAATGGCAATTATGTGACAGGATGGAAGTATGACTTGATGCTATTATTGTGGTGATCAGTTTGCAACATATAAATGTATCATATTAACTTGTACACCTTAAACTTACATAATGCTCTATCAATTATATCTCAATTAAAAAGAAAAACTAGATGCCATAGGAATATATTCAGGGTTGCTATCAGGGTTGTGTTCAGTGTTGCTATCGTAGAAATGCTATCAGGGTTCTGTGGAAAAATCAAGAGGTAATATGAGATGCTCCCTACTTGCTCTGGCTAGCACCTGCCTCACCTTCTAATTTGCTATCTATCTACTCCTGCCATGTTTCCACCATACATTACCATCATGCAACTCAGAGATAAAACAGAGATGAGAAACCTGGTCAGCCGCTGGGAGGTGTGTGGAAGTACCCATCTTGACCATAATAATTTTTTCCCCAAAAAAATACATTAGAATCGTAACTACTACTGCCAGTGTGTCTTTACACATTTACTTTGACCCAAATAAGAGTATATTAGCCTCATAACTGGCTATAGCTTTATACTTGGAAGTAACTTTGTTTGGTCAGTCAGTTCAGTCACTCAGTCATGTCTGACTCTTTGCAACCCCATGGACTGCAGTATGCCAGGCCTCCCTGTCCATCACCAACTCCCAGAGCTTACTCAAACTCATGTCCATCACGTCAGTGATGCCATCCAACCACCTCATCCTCTGTAGTCATTGTTCCCTTCTTCTCCTGCCTTCAATGTTTCCCACCATCAGGGTCTTTTCCAATGATCAAGTTCTTCACATCAGGTGGCCAAAGTACTGGAGTTTCAGCTTCAGCATCAGTCCTCCCAATGAATATTCAGTACAGATTTCCTTTAGGATGGACTGGCTTGATCTTGCAGTCCAAGGGACTCGCAAGAGTCTTCTCCAACACCACAGTTCAAAACCATCAATTCCTCAGTGCTCAGCTTTCTTTATAGTCCAACTCTTACATCCATAAATGACCACTGGAAAAACCATAGCCTTGACTAGACAGATCTGTTGGTAAAGTAATGTCTCTGATTTTCAACACATTGTCCAGGCTGGTCAGAGACTTTCTTCTAAGCAGTAAGTGTCTTTTAATTTCATGGCTGCAGTCACCATCTGCAGGGATTTTGAAGCCCCAAAAAATAAAGTCTGTCACTGTTTCCATTGTTTCCCCATCTATTTGCCATGAAGTGATGGGGCCCAGATGCCATGAACTTAGTTTTCTGAATGTTGAGTTTTAAGCCAACTTTTTCACTCTCTTCTTTCACTTTCATCAAGAGACTCTTTAGTTCTTCTTCACTTTCTGCCATAAGAGTGGTGTTATCTGCATATCTGAGATTATTGATATTTCTCTCAGCAATCTTAATACCAGTTTGTGCTAGTATGGTATCTAATGATTTAGGGAGGATGGAGGTAGGTATCTAATTTTAAAAGTTTCTTCTAATTCATAATGTGAAAAATATGCAACTTTCAAATATATATTTTTAGGCAGGCCACCACAAACGTGTTATATAACTGCTTAAAACTATTAATAGCATAGCAAGATCAGTGACTATAATGTGAACATCTTTAAAAAGCCTGCTAATTTTGCTATTAGAATCAAGAGTGATTAAATACAGCCAGGTGCACTGCAGATTACTTTTTCCTTTAAGTATTTGAATATGTACCAAGGGACTTTAATAATGACACATTTTAATGAAGTAGCTCTAAAATAAGAAAGTGACTTTCACTTGCATTAGCATGGTGTGTTAAACCTATACCCAAAAACATTCATTGGAAACTACTTCTATGGAAATCTTAGGCTTCAAATCATAACAATGCTGCTTTTTATTAAAACATCTCCTCAGGCATTTACATGCGTCTGTTTTTGAAGGATCACCTTTACTTGCCTACTTAGACTCCACTTAATAAACCTAATCTGAATTGTAGATAAAACATGTTGTGATTTACACATGTCCAATTTTGTATGACAAATGTGAATGTACTCTATAGTTTTACTTTGTTTTAATCAACATTAAATAATTCATAAACTTTCATTACTAGTTTCTATATTTTCTTTAATTCAAATATATTTGCTGGCCTCAAATCACACTATTTATTTTACTAATGACTTTATAACAGCAAATTAAATATGGATTTAACTGTGAAAAACAAAAAACAAACAAAAAAGATGTACAAAGTGTTGGTGATTCTGAAATTCTGAGATTTTATTCTTATTCATATTTAGAATATGTACTTGCAATTATTGGTGCAATGTCTTGCCATTAGTAGGTGTTTATAAATACTTGCTGAATAAATAGTTAAACAAATCTCTTCAAAAGTTTCAGGAAGGAGCTTCAACATGTCTTCTACAAGCACAAGGTCAGGTAAGGCTGCAGGGCCAGGGCTGCCTAATGGTTTGGAAGACCATTCTATACCTATGAGGCAATTTCCAAGCAAGAAACAAAGGCTGAATAACAAACTGGATAAAGGTTTTGGTGTCAGATAAGATAATTTGGGGGAAAAATTCAGGAAAAAATTACCTTATCAGCTTGCAAAAACCAAAATTCTACTTTACTTAGTCCAGAGCCAGGATCTGTCCTTCTTCAAAGCTTATGCTATTTATATCTCTTCTGTTTTGCCTTGAAGAGACAGCCCCGTGAAAATAAAATGCAAAGCTTAAAATGTTAATCTCTCTCCCTTACCCTCCTACACATTTGTTGTGACCCTGCCCTCTGCAGTTTAGTATTATATTTGCTGTTGTTCAGCTGCTCAGTTATGTATGACTTTTTGTGACCCCATGGACTACAGCACACCAGGTTTCCCTGTCCTTCACCATCTCCTAGAGTTTGCTCAAATTCATGTCCAGTGAGTTGGTGATGCCGCCCAACCATCTCATCGTCTATCACCCCCTTCTCCTCCCGCCTTTAATCTTTCCCAGAATCAGGGTCTTTTCCAATGAGTTGGCTCTGCATCAGATGGCCAAACTATTGGAGTTTGAGTTTCAACTTCAGCATCACTCCTTCCAATGAATATTCAGGACTGATTTCCTTTAGGATGGACTGGTTGGATCTCCTTGCAGTCCAAGGGACTCTCAAGAGTCTTCTCCAACACCACAGTTCAAAGTCATCAATTCTTGGGCACTCAGCCTTCTTTATGATGCAATTCTCACATCCACACATGACTACTGAAAAAAATCATAGCTTTGACTAGATGGACCTCTGTCAGCAAAGTAATGTCTCTGCTTTTTAATACGTTGTCTAGGTTTCTCATAGTTTTTCTCCCAAGGAGCAAGTGTCTTTTAATTTCATGGCTGCAGTCACCATCTGCAGTGATTTTGGGCCCAAGAAAATAAAGTCTGCCACTGTTTCCACTGTTTCCCCATCTATTTGCCATGAATTGATGGGACCAGATGCCATGATCTTCATTTTTGAATGTTGAGTTTTAAGCCAGCTTTTTAACTCTCCTCTTTCACTTTCATCAAGTGGCTCTGTAGTTCCTCTTCCCTTTCTGCCATAAAGGTGGTGTCATCTGCCTATCTGAGGTTATTGATATTTCTCCCAGAAATCTTAATTCCAGCTTGAGCTTCATCCAGCCCAGCATTTCACATGAAGTACTCCACATAAAAGTTAAACAAGCAGGGTGACAATATACAGCTTTGACATACTTGATTCACTATTTGGAACCAGTCTGTTCCATGTCTGGTTCTAGCTGTTGCTTCTTGACCTGCGTACAGATTTCTGAGAGCCCAGGTAAGGTTGTTTGGTATTCCCATCTCTTGAAGAATTTTCCAGTTTGTTGTGATCCACACAGTCAAAAGCTTTAGCATAGTCAGTGAGTCAGAAGTAGATGATTTTCTGGAATTCCCTTGCTTTTTCTATGATCCAATGGATGTTGACAATTTAGTCTCTGGTTCCTCTACTTTTTCTAAATCCAGCTTGTACATCTGCATATTGTACCTTCACATATTGTTGAAGCCTAGTTTGAAGGATTTTGAGCATTGCCTTGCTAGCATTACCTTGAGCGCAATTGTGTGGTGGTTTGAACATTCTTTGGCATCACTTTGAGGTTGGAATGAAAACTGACCTTTTTCAGTTCTGTGGCCACTGCTGAGCTTTCCAGATTTACTAGCATATTAAGTGGTATTATATTGGTTTGGGGAAGATGTTCCTCTTGTTTTTAAGTAAAAATAAAAGACAAAATTTTCATTTTCATCAAGAACTTCATTGAACAATGTGCTCACTGTATTGTTCTACTACCTCCTGCCATTTTCCAGGCAACTTCCTGAAATTCCATCTTCCCAAAACTTTGTATCTTTTTGAGTAAAGAACTCTTCCAGATGCCTTTTGCAATCTGCTAGGGAGTTGAAATATTTTTCACTAAAAGAACTTTGTAACAACTGAAATAAATGGAATTCTGAAGGTGCAATCCTTGGTGGATATGGTGAATAAATCAGAACTTCCCAGACAAGCTGTAACTATTTTTCATATGTCATCTCTGAATGTGATTAATCCAAATAGGTTAAAATTTTTAATAAAAGAAAAAAATGATAAAGATGGCTTTTTTTCCCTTTTCTCAGAGTCCTCCAAAGAGAAGGACTCAATAAGAACTTCATCTTTCTAAATTGTTTCTTATTGCCTTTGGTTATGTACCTCAAACTGTTAAATAACAGAAGATTTATGTCTTAAAGGAATATGACCTCCCAACACCATGGCTAAAATGACAAATAAGGTTAAAAGCTTTTTTCAGATTCTTTCCTAAAGGAGAGAAATGCCTGGTTGCTTGTGTCATTGTTTATATTATTCAAAGGCAAACTGAATACATGATGAGAGTCAGTGTAGAAAAAGATGTAGCCTTGACTGCAGCCTTCCTGAAAAATAGTGGTTAAGAAGAGAGCTGAGGCACTGCGATGGGGTAAATCAAAACTGCTAGACAACAGACTCAGAATCTGTGGCTTAGAGAGCAAGAAAACGAGATTTCCGATTTTGCTGGTTACTTGATTTTTAACTTGTAGTGTTTTGTAGGAAAAATGATTGTGAAAATCCATTCACTTATTTTTCCATAAATATTAACTAATCACATTCTATATATCAGCAAATGTGATAAAATTGCTTTATTTTCTTCAGACAAGTAGCATATAAGTTCCCTTTCGGGTATGGGAAATTTTTACTTTCAGAAATAATACATTAAAGCATCTATAAAACGTTTGTATGAAGGTCCAATCACCAATTCCCATGTTAAAAGAATGATTCCAGACTGAAAGAGCTAAAAAAAGAAAAAACTTAAAAGTGAAAGGGAAAAGTGAAAATGATAGCCTCTTAATCTTGTCCAACTCTTTGCCACCCCATGGACTGTATCAAGCCAGGCTTCTCTGTCTGTGGAATTTTCCGGGAAAGAATACTGGTGTGGTAGTCATTCTCTTCTCCAAAGTTTTGACTATACAGACCTTTGCCAGAAAAGTAATGTCTCTGTTTTTTAATACACTAAGTTTGTCATAGCTTTTTTCAAGGAGCAAGCATCTTTTAAAATCATGGCTGCAGTCACCATGTGCAGTGATTTTGGAGCCCAAGAAAATAATTTCTGTCACTGTTTCCATTGTTTCCTCATCTATTTGCCATGAAGTGATGGGACCAGATGCCATGATCTTAGTTTTTTGAACATTGAATTTTAATCCCTTCTTTCACCTTCATCAAGAGGCTCTTTAGTTCCTCTTTGTTTCCTGGCATTAGAGTGGTGTCATCTGTAGACCTGAGCTTATTGTTATTTCTCCTGGCAATTTTGATTCCAGCTTGTGCTTCATACAGCCTGGCATTTCATATGATGTACTCTACATATAAGTTAAATAAACAGGAATACAATATACAGCCTTGATGTTCTCCTTTCCCAATTTCGAACCATGTATGAAAATGTAGGCTGTATGTCTCTGAAAGCCAGGGATTGCTCATATAAGTAGTTATATTTTAGAAGAAATTTATAGTCCTTAATTAAGTAGGTTTTAGTTCTAATAATGCTGAGAAAAGCTGTTATAGAAATCAGCTGGCTCTTTTGGCCTTCTCCAGTTGTTTTACTATTTATTTGTTACTACTTTTTGATTCAATTTTGAGAGACTATACTGTCATATTGCCACTCATTTTGTTCTTTTTAAATTTGTCTACCTATTCATCAATTCTTTTTCTCCAAATCCTCTCCATTCAATTATTTGGCCCCTTACTAACCCATGAACTGCAATTAGGATTTATCTCTATACTCTTCTGGTATACTTTGGTAGGCTCTATACACAGATATCTCCATATTCTCACACACTCTATCTTCTACTTCCATCTTGAGTTATTTACCAAGCAACAAAACTAACCAAAAGGAGAAGGCAGGTTCATATGCAAGCACTAAGTTTCAAGACTTCAAAATGAAGGAAGTTTCTTCCTTCAATGTCAATGAGTTTTGAAGTATCTGTATGCTTAAGATCCCTACTGTGTTGACTTTATATTATGGGGTCATATCAGTGAAGTCGACTGCTACCAATACAGCATGTTCATGGGGAAAGAGAAGCTGTTATTCCTTCCTATGCATTAAGTTTGCATAGTATTGTCTATGGTTGAATGATGCTGATATTCCAGTTCATGAAGCATGTGTGAAACACTATTGCTGAAATTCATGTTATCAGAATTCTGCTTTCATTTTAAGGTAGAAGGCCATAATAAAATGCTACTACCTTACCCATGAGGACAAACCAAGTGTGAATGGAAGCACTTTTCAAAAAGCAAGCTATGATAACAAGTTAAATTGAAAAGATCAATAAAACTTATAGCCATAAATGTAAGTATGTTTTCAAGCTCTGTTACTAAATTGGCTCAATAGTAGTAAAAAAACATCATATTTGGTTCTCATTAACTCTCATGTGCACATTACTTTGTGGATTTGTTTCTAATAACATTCTCCACTAAAAGAAACCAGAATTCTCTTGAGGGTACCTGATTCCATGACAAGTTTAGAATATCCAGTGATGCTAGTGAACAGAAAGAGTAACAGTTATAAGGGAAATGACATCAAATTAAAAGTGATTCCTCTGGGCAAGTAATAACTTCTGGTGTACATTCTGGGAGAAGATGAACCTGCAAAATGACACGTATATTAGTACATGGTGAGATTCAAATGAGAAAAGTTAATATAAATTGTACAGATAAATGGTTGTAGAAAAAAAAAGTTGAGTAAGTTTGGATGACTATTCTAATAAAGCCATGTGTGTGTATATGCACATTTGATGTATTCATTTTGTTAATTATGTTTCTAAATTATAGACTTGTACTTCCTTCTCTTTATACATCCAGGTGTCAACTGAAAAATTTATAAACAAATTTGATAATTATGTTTTATTCAGCAGACTTACTGAGGACTATAACCCAGGATACAACCTCTCAAATAGCTCTGGAGAACTTTCCAAAGAGGTAAGGGAGAAGAAAGGATATACAGGGTTTTTTGCTGGGGAAAAAAAAATGCAGTGGATCATCAACTACATTAGATTAGTGCTAATTATAAAAACCAACATGTCAGCAAAATGATTTTACTTTTATTCTATGTATGGGAAGATGCAAGAGTGTGGGTTTACTGAATGCTTTGATATGCATTTTAACTATCTGGGGTCAGCATTCAGTTTGTCTCCATCCTGAATGCCCTCAAGGCACAGTGAAGTAACTGATAGCTATGGCCACAGCATTCTTTGCTTGCTGAAATGGCAGACACTCTTCTTTGCCCACATAGGAAAGTACAAGTAATAGTGAATAAAATAAAATAGTCTTGGAAAGGGTAAGAATTTACCAAGAATGAAAACAATTGATCCTTTCTGTCAATCATGCATCATAAGGAGTTGAAAAAAAGAATAGGCATTGAAGACAATTGGCCCATTGACTTGGGCCAGTGAAGTAGACTTCAATCAAGTGCTCTAAGGTGATTGACAAAATAAATGTGCTATAAGCAAGGATTATATCAGCTGACTGAATGCTTAATATGTTATGAAATTTAAAGAAACTAAATGGTACAAAAACTGATAAGTCACACATATATTTTCAGTAAGTCCATCATATCATAATGATGAAACAAAGGAAGTAGCTGATTGCAAACAACAGAAACCTATATCAAAGGCATAAACAAGTAAATTAAAAAAAGAAGCATTATTGACCTAATAATGAAAATTTAACAATACCAAAAGAAGCTCCATTTGAAGATTAATAGTTCAATTTTGAGTCACCTTGAGAGAAGCAAGACAGATCCTAGTCCCCAACCAAGATCCAAAACCTGGCTGTTGTCAGAAAGTATCCTTTATTCTTTTAAGTCAAATAAGATAACTGCAATTCCAGAATTATATCAAAGTAGCATCAGTAAAATATTTAAAATATACCAAAGTAACTGTAGCTATGATACTTGAAAGATATGGAAACAAATAGAGAACTAATAAAAAATGTATTAAATCACAGAATTGGTTTGAAATTAAATGAAGTAATTGATGTAGTGATAACTGCATTTGTATATATTTTGCCTACTGTTTAAGGTATATGAATCAGCTATAATAATCTCACAGTGATATTAAATATTTTAATTTTTAGTGAAAATAAAATATACAACCCATTTTTAAAGCTACAAATGGCTTAAAATTATTTAGTATGTTTATGTGTTTAATAAACTGAGCATTAAACAAAGAACAAGTAATCAAGCATGTGCCTCTCCTATTCAAAAGTCTCTCAGACATAAAAGAACCTTTTGTCAGGAAGTGGAGTGTGCCCATGAACACCTATTGTTGCATTAGCAGAGATCATTTCCTTGATAACAAGAGAGGGTAATTCTCAGAGATAACATTCACAGAAAACTTTTAATAACAAATGAAAGATAAGAGCCAGAGGTATTATCCAAAGAGGACAGGATCTCTAAGCTTCAATTCTTTTATCATTAGTATGGGTGTATTTATATTTACTGTAAATGTGAACGATTAAACATATAAAATCCCTGATAGAAAATGATTCATAAATGTTATTTGTAGATTTCATAAGGATGAGGTGCAAATAGACATAATAATGAGTCTGATCCTCCCCTGGCGATGGAGATTTTTCACCCTGGAAGCTGATGATGACCATTAAAGATGCCCTCCATGGAAGCATAACTAACCCACAGCACCAGCCGCTGTGCTCTGACTTACCACTTTGCACTGAGGCTATCTTTCCAGTGATGCTCCCAGCTAAAGATGGAACATGGCAAACCTGCTAAGGCAGACCTATGCCTGAGGAATGGGGACTCTTCCAATGGAAGGTTTTGGCTTGTAGACTCCCCCATTCACCTGAACAGTACTGCAGCTTAAGACTCTTACATGTAGACTTCCTTCTTAATTTCTCTTCACAAGATCACACCTGCATCACAGTATAATGTTTTCTCAGCCTCTCCTATTTCCTTCCCCATCTTGGCTCAGAAGTATTTCACCTAAGAAATCTCTTAATATGTATAATGGTGTCTCAGCATCTATTTCTCCGGAACTCAGCTTCTTACAGTCAGGGCAATACTGGAGGTGTTGTTCGTGATGAAGAAACCTCCTGCAAATGAAGGAGACATAAGAGACACGGGTTCAATCCCTGGGTCGGGAAGATTTCCTGGAGGAGGAAACAGCAACCCATTCTAATATTCTTGCCTGGAGAACCCCATGGACAGGGGAGCCTGGCAGGTTACAGTCCATAGGGTCACAAAGAGTTGGACACAGCTGAAGCCACTCAGCATGTACACACAGAGCTTTTATTAAACTGAAGAGTTTATTCTCTTCTGAAAGATTTTCATTTAGAGGTAGTAACAGAGTCAATAAGTTTAAAGAACTTAAAAATCCTAACCTTAAAAGACTATACTAAATCCATGAAAATAGTGCATTTACAAAGCTAATTCTACCATTAGTGAAAATAATAAATACTTGTGAAAGTGTATGTTTGGAATTCAAGGTAATCCTTGATTAAGGCCATTTGACTTTGTCTGAAAATCAATCATAAAATGTACTTTCTAAAATATGTTTTTATTTATTTAAAAAGCAAGTGCCCCCAAAATGCCACAGTACTGACCAAAAAAATCTATAATAGAAATAAAATTTTGTATTTTAAATTGGCATATACTTCAATAGTGTATTAACAATTAAATAAACTTCAGCACTATTAAGTGATACTGAAAAGACTGTTCAAATTCCTTCTCATTCTATCCATGGATCAAAATCTCAAAAATTCTGCTACTGAAAAGGCTTCCCACAAACATTTTTTATATTCCATGAAGGCTGAACAGTAGGTCTACAATTCATTTCCTTAGCTGTTCTTTCCATATTGCCTTCATTCTTGAATTTTAAAATAATCATTTTTAATTCTCACAATTATTACAGTAACTCTTTTGACACCTGGATTCCTAAGAGACCAAAATTTAAACAAATTGACTTAGAAAAAAATTAATCCCTTTTCAAAGTTCTCTCTCTTCTACTTTTATTCAATCTGTCTACTTCTGCTCAAAGGCTATACATGAACTCAGATGCCAAACTCCAAAAGAGTCAATAAATATGCAAATACTTATTGAGTACCTAATATAGGGAATACACAGTTCATGGGGTTCTCATGGCTAATATACTGGAGTGGTTTACCATTCTCTCCTCCAGTGGATCACATTTTGTCAGAACTCTCCACTATGACCTCTCCATCTTGGGTGGCCCTATGCAGCATGGCTCACAGCTTCATTGAGTTACACAAGTACTTTCACCATAACAAGGCAGTGATCCATAAAGGGAATGAAGAGTGCCAAGAGAAATATCAAACAATCTCAGATATGCAGATGAGACCTGTCTAATGGCAGAAAGTGAAGAGGAACTAACGAGCCTCTTAATGAGGGTGAAGGAAAAGAGTGAAAGAGCTGACTTAAAACTCAATATTAAAAAAACTAAGATGTCATCCAGTTCCATCACTTCATGGCAAATAGAAGAGGAAATGGTGGAAGCAATGACAGATTTCCTCTTATTGGGCTCTAAATCACTGTGAATTGTTACTGTAGTCATGAAATTAGAAGATGATTGCCTTTTGGCAGTAAAGTTATGACAAATCTAGGCAAATTTAGTGTGTTAAAAAGCAAAGACCTCACTTTACCAACAAAGTCTATATAGTCAAGGCTATGTCTTTCCAGTAGTCATGCACAGATATTAAAGCTGGACAGTAAAGAACTCAGAGTGCCGAAGAATTGATGCTATTGAACTGTGGTGCTGGAGAAGACTCATGAGAGTCCCTTGGAAAACAATGAGATCAAATCAGTCAATCTCAAAGGAAATCAGCCCTGAATATTCATTGGAAGGACTGATGTTGAAGCTGAAGCTCCAATACTTTGTCACTTGATGAAAAGAGTTGACTCACTGGAAAAGACCCTAATGTTGTGAAAGATCGAAGGCAGAAGGAGAAGAGGGTGACAGAGGATGAGATGGTTGGATGACATCACCGATTCATTGGACATGAACCTGGCAAACTAAGGGAGATGGTAAGGGACAGAGAAACCTGGCATGCTGTAGTCCATGAGGTCACAAAGAGTTGAATGCAATTTGGTGACTGAACAATTGCAACAATATAAGGGAATATATCATAACAAAAAGGAAAATATCTGGGACTTCCTAGTGGCCCAGTGGTTAAGAATCCACCTACCATTGCAGAGGACATGGGTTTGATCCCTGATCCAGGAAGATTCCACATGCCTCAGGGCGACTACTGAGACTACAAGTCACAACAACTGAAGCCTGCTTGCCCTTAGTGTCCATGTTCTGCAACAAGAGAAGCCATTGGCTTGAGAAGTCTGTTCATCACAACTAGAGAGTAGATCCTGCTCGTCACAATTAAAGAAAGCCTGTGCACAGCAACGAAGAGCCAGCACAGTCACAAATAAGTAATTTTTTTGAAAAAAGGAAAATATCCTACTTCTAAATTACTCCTATACTGTTAACATTACAATGTATTTAAATGCTAGAAGATTCTGTCCTGCTTGAGGAATGGATTCAACTACATAGCCTAATAAATTACTTAGATGTACTTCTTTCCTGACATTTGATGTTTTTCCTTACTTCAACCTCACCATATTTTCTTTGTCCATACCCTAATGAATGCAACTCTTTGCAAACATATTTAGCTTTCAAGTGTCATTTTAAAATATTAGTTTCTTCAGTCCTTTAATCACTTTTACTGAAATAACTGGACTTCTGCCAATTGATGACATTTCTTTGGAATTCATTTCACAGAGAGATTTTATTTAAAGTATGTTCTCAAGATATGAATTTACATGGGTTCTATAATACAAAAAAATCCATCAGTTTGTCTTCTCAATTCAAGAGAGGTTATCTTCAGGAAAGTCATGACTTAGAGAGATCTTAAAAGCTAGAACTGATAATCTTATTTAACAAACACTTATTTAATGCTTACTGATACAGAAAGAAGTAGAAATAGAAGAAATAATTATCTTCTATTTAGAAATATTAATTCATAAATGTCCATCTGTATTCCTATGAGGTAGATAGTATTATTTCCAGTGCTGCAAATGAATTTACATAATCTCAAGGTCACACAACCTAGTCATAGGCTAGATTTGAAACCAGATAGCCTTGATTCAGAGTCAGTCATCTTAGTACAGTTTATGTGGCCCATGGCATGACTCTGCCAACTACAATCTGTAAATTGCATAAGTCTGTGCTATAGGAGGAGAAGGCAATGGCAACCCACACCAGTACTCTTGCCTGGAAAATCCCATGAACAGAGGAGCCTGGTGGGCTGCCATCTATGGGGTCACACAGAGTCAGACGCGATTGAAGCGACTTAGTAGCAGCAGCAGCAGTGCTATAAGAAGGGGTGATTATTTCTTGATAATTTCCCTGGATGACAAAAGATTGTCTTTCTACTTTCCACTGGAGAAATATCAATGATGGCTGCTTGGGGTTATGAAGAATTTTGAATAAATTAGTCTGCACCCAAAAGAAAAGTGTAATGATACTGTCCAGGGATGTCTGACAAAGGCACGAGGAGATAAGCTGTGCTCTCCAGATACACATTAGCCACCCATGAGTCAGCCTCTCCTAATTTAGGCTTGCTGTATCTGTTCCTTCTACGCTTAAAATGCTTGAGGTTTTAAAATATGGTCAAAGGAGCCAAGGAGCTTTAATGGAGTTTAGTTTTCCATTGTCATAGCATAATGATACTCTTGAGAGCCAAAAATGCTCCTCATGGAAATCAGTAACTTTAAATATTTAAAGTCCATGAAATATGAAGAGCGATTTGGTTTTGTCCAGCAATTGAGACTTTCTTCCTAGACAACTTGGCTTCTACAGTACTCTCTGAAAAAGGATGTGGTGACCGAAGTGAGTTCTGTCAGTTGATGTCTACCTAATTGGCTTCCAGATACAATCTAGCAGATAATTTTGGCCAAGCAATCATGAGGAAAGGAAAGGATATAGTAACTGAAAATAGTAATCTTCCTTATCTCCTAGTCTCAGCAAACATCTCCCTCTTTAGAAGCAGTATGCTTTCAAAGATTTTTCTTTAGTTAAGGGTCTGATAAATAAATTTCTCATTATTTCTAAAATGTTTTTAAAAGTGTCTTTTTTTCTGATTTTATTTTAAAAATTGACTGTTTTTTAATTTTAAATTTTAATTGAAGGATAATTGTTTTACAGAAAAAACTAATTTATAGTTAAATTTTATGGATTATAACACATACATTTACATAGCTGGCAAGAATCATGATACACAACAGTTTCATCCCCACCAAAACACAACAAAACAAAACAACACAAAAAGTGTGTTATGAACAGAAATGATTGGTCCATTAACTAGAAACAAACTACTTAACTGAAACAAAATCTGATACATACCTTTTCTAGCTATTCATCCACTCATGCACCAAATGTTTACTGAGAACATACTACATATGTGTGTGACATCCTATAGGTGATACTGAAACAAAGAACATAACAAAGACTCATATTCACATACTCATAGTGTGGTATGGGTGGCAGATAAATAAGAAAAATTTAATACAAAATACAAAATAATAGAGATATGTACAAGGTATTATATTGTATGAAATCATTTTTTTTTTATTTTTTGACTTTTAACTTTTTTTAACTTTTCCTCCAAATAAAGAGAAGATTAGGTAAGTCTTCATTGGAATCACCTTTGTTCTGAATATTAAAGCATATTCAGGATTTGTCCAGTGGACAAGAAACAGAGGAGGTATTTTTAAAAAAGCATCTTGTGAAAAAGCACAGAGGAAAAATTAGCATGCCATGAAACAGTTCTATGGGGAGGTGGGGATGGTAGAAGGGAAGGCTAGAAAAGTGGAAAGGTGGAATTGAACTCATATATACCATGAGAATGAGAGAACTGGGTCTTTCTCCAGAACCTACTGAGAAGCCATTGGGAATGATACTTTTACTATTGATATAACATGGTTGAATCTGTATATTTTCAAAATATAATTTATACACAGACTTTTTATGTCTATCTGAGAGCATGATGGAGGGTAGAACATGGGATAAGACTAGAGATAAATAAATCTATTGATTATTTAAACAGTAAAGAAGATGTGATGAAGGCCTAAACTTCAACAGAAAAGCTCAGATTCAAAAAATATCTGTGTATATGAGTTCAGACTGTATGGATCAACGGGCTCCAGTTGCTTTATGCATTAATCATATTTTTTTCTGTTTTATATACACATATTTGTACTCCACATATTCTTCACAACAACTTTATGAGATTAGGAATATAATCTCAATTTTGCCGAGAAGAAAATGAGATCTAGAGAAGTTGCTCACCCAGTGACACAGTAATAGAAAATAATGAAGGCAATGGTCACAGTCAAGACTTCACACCCCACTCTTCTTTTTGACCTATGATCCCTTTAATAGAAGATTGTTAATCCAAATTTCTAAAAATTATTAGTTAAAATGACTTTCATTGTTGTGACTTATTTGATATTTCAATGGCTGTTTTGTCACACGAATGTTCAAAACCTATGATTTTCTGTACTGTAAGAGATACAATAATCTTTGCAAATATTTAAAATGACATTCAAGGAGGCAGAATCAACATATACGAATATTGTCTTTTATGATTCAATAAAATAAAAATTTCTTATATAATTCCACAAATTCTCCTCATTAGCCATTAGATAGAAGTACTTATTTACTTGAAAATGTAAAAATAAAGCGTTCAGTTTTGTTTTCTAGCTACTTTTTTGTTAAATTAAAGTTTGTATGCACTGAAATTTGTTGATCTTAAATGTAAGGTTCTACACAAGGCTGTTGAATAGAGGATTTGTTCATATAGACTCTCCATCTCTTAACAGAGCATTAATTAATCCTTTTCCTCATTGTAAGCAGAGAAAACCCAGTTTTATTCATCCCCCATCAACAGGGTGTCAAGCTACTCTCTAAAACCTTTGACCCGATTTTCACTGTGTCACTGTATAGTAATCATGTCTTGCCTGGAACAAGATGGGACAGGCAATAAAAACCTAATTTGTTCCCTGTGGAGTAACTGATAATAACTGTATCTCTGGGCCAGTGTAACAGGTGTACACATTCAGGAGAAAACTAATGAAGATGAATACTAAAAACCCAACACTGTTTTACATGGCTATTTATGCTTTTAACTATCAATTATCTTATTTTGGAGTATACTTGTTTTGCTATGTTGTGTTACTTTCTACTGTACCACAAAGTGAATCGGCCACACGTATGCATATATCCCCTCTTCCTTGAATCACCTTCCCATTTAATTTACCACACAATACTGAGGAGGGCTGCCCGTATTTTACAGTCAGCTATCATTGTTGTTGTTTTTGCTGTTAAGGCATTTCTCATTCTTTGGAAACACATGGTCTGTAGCCTGCCAGGCAACTCTGTCCATGGGATTTCCTAGGTAAGAACACTGGAGTGGGTTCCCATTTCTTTCTCCAGGGTATCTTCCTGACCCAGGGATCAAACCCATATCTCCTGCATTGCAGGCAGATTCTTTACGACTGAGCCATCGGGGAAGCCCCTCAGTTTTCATTAGTTATCTATTTTGTACTTCAGCAATATGTGAACCATGAACTTCCAGATGTTCAAGCTGGTTTTAGAAAAGGTAGAGGAACCAGAGATCAAATTGCCAATATCTGCTGTATCATCGAAAAATCAAGAGAGTTCAAGGAAAACATCTATTTCTGCTTTATTGACTATGTCAAAGCCTTTGACTGTATCGATCACAATAAACTGTGGAAAATTCTGAAAGAGATGGGAATATCAGACCACCTGACCTTCCTCTTGAGAAACCTGTATGCAGGTCAGGAAGCAACAGTTAGAACTGGACATGGAACAACAGACTGGATCCAAACAGGAAAGGGAGTACATCAAGCCTGTATATTGTCACCCTGCTTAGTTAACTTATATGCAGAGTACGTCATCAGAAACGCTGGGCTGGATGAAGCACAAGCTGGAATCAAGATTGCCAGGAGAAATATCAATAACCTCAGATATGCAGATGGCACCACCCTTATGGCAGAAAATGAAGAGAAACTAAAAAGCCTCTTGATGAAAGTGAAAGATGAGAGTGAAAAAATTGGCTTAAAGCTTAACATTGAGAAAGCTAAGATCATGGCATCTGGTCCCATCACTTCATGGGAAATAGATGGGGAGACAGTGGAAACAGTGGCTGACTTTATTTTGGGAGGGGGCTCCAAAATCACTGCAGATGGTAACTGCAGCCATGAAATTAAAAGACGCTTACTCCTTGGGGGGAAAATTATGACCAACCTAGACAGCATATTAAAAAGCAGAGACATGACTTTGCCAACAAAGATCCATCTGGTCAAGGCTACGGTTTTCCCACTGGTCATGTATGGATGCGAGAGTTGGACTGTGAAGAAGGCTGAGTGCTGAAAAATTGATGCTTTTGAACTATGGTGTTGGAGAAGACTCTTGAGAGTCCCTTGGACTGCAAGGAGATCCACCAGTCCATCCTAAACGAGATTAGTCCTGGCTGTTCACTGGAAGGACTGATGCTGAAGCTTAAATCTAATACTTTGGCCACCTCTTGTGAAGAGTTGACTCGTTGGAAAAGACCCTGATGCTGGGAGGGATTGGGGGCAGGTGGAGAAGGGGACGACGGAGGATGAGATGGCTGGATGGCATCACCAACTTGATGGACATGGCTTTGGGTAGACTCCGGGAGTTGGTGATGGACAAGGAGGCCTGGAGTGCTGAGATTCATGGGGTCACAAAGAGTCGGACACTACTGAGAGACTGAACTGAACTGAACTGAACTGATCAGTAGTATATATACGTCAATCTCAGTCTTCCAATTCATCCCAGCCCCCTTCACTGCTTAGTATTCATGTGTTTGTTCTTTATATCTATGTCTCTATTTCTGCTTTTAATTATCAATTATCTTTCAAGATACTTTAAAAATAATGCAAAAGTCTCTTTTATTTATCCTACCCACATATTTACTATTTCCACTTTCTCTTGGCCTTTATGTAGATTCACCTTTCTATCTGGTATTATTTTTCTTCTGCTTGAAGAACTTTAAAACAAACATACAAACATTTCTTGTAGTGTAGATGGCTGACAGTGAATTCTTTCAGCTTTATTTTTCTTTAAAAACATTTACAGTTGACTTTCATCTTTTAAAAGTACTTCTTGGAATTTAGAATTCTAGGTTGACAGATTTCTTCACAAATGTTTTCATTTGCAGAGTCTAGTCTACCCTTAATCCTATTCTGTAAAATTGCTCAATTTATATGCTTGCCTCCCTCAGACATTATTCTTTTCTGGAAGTTGTTTTTTCCTGTCTGTGGAGGATTATCTTAAGCATGTATAAATTCAGTCAAATATTAAGGGAACACCTCTACAGATTTCTAGACCCCTTTCTTTCTGTAACTCCTTTTTGCCAAGTAACCCTACAAATTTTAGTCTTCTTGTCCTCTAAATTTCTGACCTTTATCTCCTCAACTCTGCAAAACTGCCAAGCTCAGTTTGATTCTTCACTCTCTGTACCACAGAATGAAAATTTTCTCCAGGTAGAAAGCCAAGTCAATTTGGAAGGACTGCATTTTTTCATATCCCATCTCCTGGGGTTCATGGTCCCATGTTTCAGTATGAAAAGGCTCCTTCTAGTCGTTTGCCTTGTGATTCTCTAGCCTCTTACTCACTCAAGGATGGTAACAGATTTCCCTAACACATCAATGGCTTTGTGTTTATTTTTTAAAGCAGTATTCCATTTTTTTCACTTTACCTATTTATTCTCGAGTTAGTAAATGTTTTGAGTTTCTTTCTTTTTTTTTTTTTTTTTTGTAATTTTATCTATTGAGCAAAAGCTTTTACAAACTTCTGTGTATCAATACTAAATTTAAGATACATTTTCTTTTCTCCTGGACATTTCCATAGAATTGTTGTGTTATATAAAAGATGAATGATTAATTTCACAAGAAATTACACAGCAATTCTCCAATATGTAGTTATACCACTTTGCATTCCCACTAACAATGTATAAACAATCCAGTTTCCTACAAATTTGACATTTTCATCTTTTTAACTTTAGCCATTCTAAGTAGTATTAAATGGTATTTAATCATGATTTTATCTGGCATTTTCTTGTTGACTAATTATGCTGCTGCTGCTGCTGCTGCTGTAATTCACTTCAGTCGTGTCCGACTCTATGCGACCCCGTAGATGGCAGGCCACCAGGCTCCCACTTCCCTGGAATTCTCTAGGCAAGAACACTGGAATGGGTTGCCGTTTCCTTCTCCAGTGCATGAAAGTGAAAAGTGAAAGTGAAGTCGCTGAGTCATGTCTGACTCTTAGCGACCCCATGGACTGTAGCCCACCAGGTTCCCTCGTCCATAGGATTTTCCAGGCAAGAGTACTGGAGTGGGGTTCCATTGCCTTCTCCAGACTAATTATGCTAGGCATATTTAAAGTGTTGATTGACTATTCAAGAATATTCTTTGTAAAGTAGACGCTTTACAGGCTTTTTGCTCATTTTCAATTGAGTTTTTCCTTCTAGTTGAATTTTCTAAGCATTTCAGGTCTTTTTTTTTTTTTTTTTAACATGTTGAACATAGTAAAGAGTGTGGATTATGTTGACCCTTTAAGTCTTTTTCACAGTCTGTTGATTTTGTTGTTGGTAGTAGTTAAATTTCTGTCCACTTTTTTCGATCACGTTAGATTTGGTTTTATTCTTTGAAATTGTCAGAGGTTTGTCATTAGTCCTATTCATACAGTGGTGGTTTGCCTGTTCTCCAAAGGGGTCTGGGGTCTCAACTAAATGCCTGTGGGGCTCTGCAGGGTCTCTCCACAATATGAAACACTAACAACCTCTGATATCTCTGTTCTTCTATCAAGACACCAGCGACTACTGCTGGGTGGGACACATAGAGCTCTACCCTGTACTTTGGCCAAGAGCTTGCAACAGGCCTCCCATAGATTTCTGATGCTCCTCTTGGCATAGCTCCATCATTCCTAGTTCCCTGCCTTACAAATACCAGCCATTTCAGTCTCTGTTCAATGAAGCCACCAGGTTTTGCCTGAACTACTTCCCGTGCTGTAGTATGGAATGTGCCCCATCAGTCTTGGCAAATGTAGACTTGTCTCTGGTTTTCACCTTATCTCAAAGATTTTGAAAAACGGTTGGCTCACACAGTTTGCTTAGACTTATGGTTACATGTAGAAGGGCAAGTCTGATACAAGCTGCTACATTATGGCCAGAGTGAAGTCTTCAAGCTATATTAAACCCTTAGAGTGTTAAAAAAAAAAAAAAAAATCTATTCTATCATTACCTATCGAGTGAGATTGCTGTTTTCAAAAGTGTCCTGTAATAATTGGAAGAAACTCTATTTCTTTTTTCCATGGTTTTAAGGAGTCTCTGAAAAGAGGTATTAGCTAGAATTTGCCTAAAGATTTCAGATTCATCACTTCAGTTCAGTAGCTCAGACATGTCTGACTCTTTGCGACCTCATGGACTGCATCATGCCAAGCTTCCCTGTCCATCACCAACTCCCGGAACTTACTCAAACTCATGTCCATTGATTCGGTGATGCCATCAAACCATCTCATCCTCTGTTGGCCCCTTCTTTTCCTGCCTTCAATCTTCCCCAGCATCAGGGTCTTTCCTGGTGAGTCAGTTCTTTGCATCAGGTGGCCAAAGTATTGGAGTTTCAGCTTCAACATCAGTCCTTCCAATGAATGTTCAAGACTGATTTCTTTTAGGATGGACTGGTTGGATCTCCTTGCAGTCCAAGGGACTCTCAAGAGTCTTCTCCAACACCACAGTTCAAAACCATCAGCTCAGTTTTCTTTATAGTCCAACTTTCACATTCATACATGACTACTGGAAAAGCCATAGCTTTGACTAGATGAACTTTGTTGGCAAAGTCATGTCTCTGCTTTTTAATATGCTTCATGGGTTGGTCATAACTTTTCTTCCAAGGAGTAAGCATCTTTTAATTTCATGGCTGCAGTCACCATCTGCAGGGATTTTGGAGACCAAGAAAATAAAGTTTGTCACTGTTTCCATTGTTTGCCAATCTATTTGCAATAAAGTGATGGGACCGGATGCCATGATCTTAGTTTTCTGAATGTTGAGCTTTAAGCCAACTTTTCCACTCTCCTCTTTCAATTTCATCAAGAGCCTCTTTAGTTCTTCTTCGCTTTCTGCTGTAAGTGTGGTATCATCTGCATATCAGAGGTTATTGATATTTCTCCTGGCCATCTTGATTCCAGCTTGTGCTTCATCCAGTCCAGCGTTTCTCATGATGTACTCTGCATATAAGTTAAATAAGCGGGATGACAATATACAGCCTTGACATACTCCTTTCCTGATTTGGAACCAGTGTGTTGTTCTATGTCCAGTTCTAACTGTTGCTTCTTGACCTGCATATAGATTTCTCATGAAGCAGGTCAGGTGATCTGGTATTCCCATCTCTAAGAATTTCCCACAGTTTGTTGTAATCCACACAGACAAGGTCTCTGTCATATTCAATAAAACAGAAGTAGATTTTTTATGGAACTCTCTCGTTTTTTCAATGATGCAACAGATGTTGGCAATTTGATCTCTGATTCCTCTGCCTTTTCTAAACCCAGCCCAAACATCTGGAATTTCATAGTTCACATATGTTGTTGAAGCCTGGCTTGGAGGATTTTGAGCGTTACTTTGCTAGCATGTGAGATGAGTGCAATTGTGAGGTAGTTTGAGCATTCTTTGGCGTTGCCTTTCTTTGGGATTGGAATGAAAACTGACCTTTTCCAATTATGTGACCACTGCTGGGTTTTCCAAATTTGCTGGCATATTGACTGCAGGACTTTCACAGCATCATCTTTTAGGATTTGCAAGAGCTCAACTGGAATTCCATCACCTACACTAGCTTTGTTCCTAGTGATGCTTCCTAAGACCCACTTGACTTGGCAATCCAGATCCATGGTAAAACACAAAATGAAACTGCAAAACATATTAAACAAGTTTTAAATTGCATGCAAATATCAGTCCTTAGCTACTGTAATAAAGTGTGAAGAATATTAAAACCAAATATAAAACTATTTATTTAATTCCAGACTTTCAAAATGCATCAAGTTAACAATGAAATGACTTCAAATTAAGTATAAAATCTTTCATGTCAATCAAAAGCAATGCTATATATGGCTCTGACATAAAATATGCACACAATAAGACATCTGACAGATGCTTGAGGAACTACAAAAGATATTAAAATGCTATTTTTAGCAAATCCCAACTTAGCTTCAAAATGCATATTACAATTTAGAATATCAATATATAAGAATCAATCAAATCAAAGAATAGATAATATGTTCTGTTTAAAAATAGAATAAGGGAGGTACGTGAGAGTAGAAATTACAAGACGCTTATACTCATTTTACAAATGTATATTTCTTAAAGCCATGCCATATAATGCAAATTCATATGTTTGACAAGAAGATACTAATTATATATTTTAAAATTAGAGAATCTTATGAAAAATATTACTAATTTTGTTTATGTATACTTGTGCTGATAAGGTAAACTATTTTATATTTTTGTAGCCATTTTCTGTCAGCAGTTTCTATCTATATAGAATTAAAATGTCTGTGGATATTTCGACTTCCTTCTCCTAATCTTCCCTTTGTGATTCTAAGAAATCCGAGATCAGAGCCGTGCTGAAAGGGTGACTACTCTGCATTTCCAAATATTCATAATGTCATGCTTGTCATTATTTGTGAGATATCTGGAAAATTCTGCTGTGGACTCAGATATTTTAATATCCACAGTCTCAGAAGTATTGGTAGACCTGAGAACTGGGAATTAAGACACTCAATATTGCCTTTTATTCATTCATCTGCATTAAGATAATTTTTTAAAAATTAACTGAGCTCCAGAATGCTTCCTCAGTGATTATGAGTGCCATGTAAATAGGAATCAGAGAGTAGAGGGAAAATGTGACAGAATGAATCTGTAGAGATGATCTCTCAGGTACTTTCTATTTCAAATAATTTGTGTGTGGCCCAAGCAAGGACATTTCAAATATTCTTTTGTCCAAAGACAAAAGGAAAAAATTCTTTTTCAAAATTATTTTGATCAATAACCCAAGCATCCTTAGAAGGAAATAAAGCTCTCTAAATGATTGTTGTGCATTATGCTACAGCATTCATTTTAAGGTAAACATTGAGGTATGTTATATATAGTTGTTGCTCAGCTGTAAGTCATGTCTGACACATAGCAACCTTATGGACTGCCCCACGACAGGTTTCCCTGTCCTTCACAATCTCCCTGAGTTTGCTCAGATACATGTCCATTGAATTTGTGATGCCATCCAACCATTTCATCCTCTGTTGTCCTCTTCTCCTTCTACCTTCTATCCTTCCCAGCACCAGGATCTTTTCCAGTGAGTCAGCTCTCTACATCATGTGGCCAAAGTATTGGAGTTTCAGCTTCAATATCTGTCCTTCCTATGAATATTCAGGGTTGATTTCCTTTAAGATTGACTGGTTTGATCTCTTTGATTTCCAAGGGACTCTCATGAGTCTTTTCCAGCACCACAGTTTGAAAACATTAACTATTTGGCTCTCAGCCTTCTTTTTTGTCTTTTCGTACTGTTTATGGGGTTCTCAAGGCAAGAATGCTGAAGTGGTTTGCCATTCCCTTCTCCAGTGGACCATGTTTTGTCAGAACTCTCCACCACGACCCTTACCTCTTGGCTGACCCTACTTGGCATGTCCAATTGTTTCATTGGGCTAGACAAGGCTGTGACCCATGTGATAAATTTGGTTAGTGTACTGTGGTTGTGGTTTTCATTCTGTCTGCCTTCTGATGGATAAAGATAAGAGGTTTGTGGAAGCTTCCTAATGGGAGGGAGTGACTGTGGGGAAAGCTGGGTCTTGCTATGGGGGGTGGACTATGCTCAGTAAATCTTTAATCCAATTTTCTGCTGATGGGTGGGGATGTGTTCCCTCCCTGTAGTTTGGCATGTGGCCAAACTGTGGTAGGGGTAATTGTGGCAATGGTGACCTCCCTCAAAAAGACTTATGCCAGCATGCAGTGGCTCCCTGAACTGTTGTATTCAGTGCCCCTGACTACTCTCCATGCCCCCACTGGAGACTCCTGAACACTCACAGACAAGTCTGGCTCAGTCTCTTGTGGGGTCACTGCTCTTTTCTCCTGGGTCCTGCTGTTCACAAGATTTTTTTTTGTGCCCTACAAGAGTCTGTTTCCCCAGTCCTGTGGAATTTCTGTAATCAAATCCTACTGGCCTTCAAAGTCAAATTCCCTGGGGGTTCTCAGTCCCTTTGCCAAGTCCCCAGTTTGGGAAATCTGTTGTGTGCCCTAGAACTTTTGTGACAGTGCAAGAACTTATTTGGTATCATTGTTATCCAGTTTGTGATTCGTCTGCTCAGTGACTCTATAGTGGGGCTAATGGCGACCTCCTCTAAGAGGGCTTATGTCACATGCCGTGCCTCCCAGTCTGCTGCAGCCAGAGTCCCTGTCCCCACGGCAGGCCACTGCTGAACTGTGCCTCCACAGGAGACACTCAGACACTCAAAGGCAGGTCTGGCTCAGTTTCTTGTGGGATCACTGCTCTTTTCCTTGGGTTCTAGTGAAATCAAGGCTTTTGTTTGCACCCTCTGAGTGTCTCTGACAGGTATGGAGTTTGATTCTAAACATAGTTTCACCCTTCCTGCAATCTTGTTGGGGCTTCTCCTTCTCCTTCACCCTTGGACATGGAGTTTCTTTCAGATGGGATCCAGCACTCCTCTGTCAATTGTTGTTCAGCACCTAGTTACGACTTTTGTGTTCTCACAGAAGATAAGCAGACATCCTTCTACTCCACCATCTTAGCTAGTCATAGAAAGCAAAGAGATCAAACCAGTTAACCCTGAAGGAAATCAGTCCTGAAAATTCATTGGAAAGACTGAGGCAGAGGCTGAAGCTCCAATACTTTGGCCACCTGATGTGAAAAACCAACTCATTAGAAAAGAACCTGATGCTGGGAAAGACTAAAGGCAAGATGAGAAGGGGAGGAGACAACTGAGAATGAGATGATTTGATGGCATCACTGACTCAATGGGCATGAGTTTGAGCAAGCTCCAGAAGACGATGAAGGACAGGAAAGTCAGCCATGCTGCAGTCCATGGGGTCACAGAGAGTTGGACATGACTGAGCAACTGAACAAAAACAACAACCTTCTTTATGGTCCAACTCTCACAACTATACATGACTACTGGAAAAACCATAGCTTTGACAGTATGGACCTTTGTCAGCAAAGTAAGTATCTCCTTTTTAATATACTGTCTAGGTTTGTCATTGCTTTTCTTCCAAGAAGCAAGCATCTTTGAATTCCATAGCTGCAGTCACCATCTGCAGTGATTTTGGAGCCCAAGAAAATAAAATCTGTCACTGTTTCCACTTTTTCCCCATCTATTTGCCATGAAATGATGGGACTGGGTGCCATGATCTTAGTTTTTTTATAGTTTTATTTTAGCAATTATTTTTTTATTAATATTTTATACTTATGATTCATGTATTTTAATTGGAAATTAACCAGTAATTTCCTTGAAAGACTTATTTATGCCCATTGTCTTCAATTCATCTCTTCCTATTCTCTTAAACATACTGTATTCATATGCTGGCTCCAACACTACCACAATGTTCTCCCGATTCTATGTCCCATGACTGATTCTCCAGTCTTGCTTGACCTAAGAGCAGCAAATGATTCTTAAAACATGTGATTCTCTGTTGGTCCTTTAATGCATCAGAACCTTGTGGTCTGGAGTCGACGATAAGAAAGTGAAAGAAGGAAAGAGGCTAATATTCCCTGGGTTACGCATCCAGTTTTCACGTTGCAGGGAATCAGCCAGAAATAGAGAGATAGGGAGAGAAAGAAAGAAAGACACGGGGACCCAAGCTCTGATGGAGCAAAGGTGTTTTAATCAACATGGTGTGGGCATATAGACTGTCTTACAAGGTAGTTATTCTCAGCAAAGATAAAGATTAAAATTCCAGACTTACAAAACATAAGGCAATCCTTATCAAAGACAGAGAGTCATAAACAATCACTTTTACTGTATGGTTCATAAAAAGGAAGAGGGTATTTATCACTGTATAGAAAAGCTAATGAAGGAAATGCCTGGATTCCTCAGCCCCAAAAGAGGCTTGCCTCTCCTCTTAATTCCTGAATATTCAGGAATTAATAAGGAACAGAGGATTCCTGACAGATCCAAAGCAGCACACAGGAAGCCTCCTGTTAAATGTTTGACAATGTTCCCCCTATTTTATTATATTTGTAAAAAAAAAAAAAAAATCCTGACCAAATGAGTTTGGTTAGTATTAACCAATCTTATAGAAAGGGATGATAAACAACAAATATAATTATCAAGACAATCACCAAAGTTACAGTTCCAGACCCGATGTTGTGGGTAATACTTTGGAATCATCTTCATGGGTCTAACCCAGACAGTTGATCCCCGAGCTGCTTAGCTAAAGTTTCCAAATTAGTGGAAGAGGGTAGATGTTTAGAAAAAGTTTCAAAGATTTCCTTTTACAGTAATTGCACATTCAGAGAGGTATTATCATGTAAATGAAATTTAATTTGTTCCCAGTTGTAGGTACTATGATTGAAATGAACAGGAGTAACACAAAATTAGCAATTAATACAAGTTACAGAACATAAAGTCTTATTAAATTATAAATTTAACAAAAGGAAGTGGGACACAGGCCTGTATAAAATATGACTGATTATAGTGAAATAAATAGTTACTATGACCACAACTGGTCCCTGCGAAATGGCCGGTTCAAGTCCCAAGTTCTCTGGTGCTGGCAGCAAGTTTCCCATGACCCATTGTTTAGGCCCAATGTCTGTTTATCGAGGATGATTCTAGGATGAGGGGATGCCATTCCATGGTCAAGCCAGCCAAGAAGTCCTTTGTCATGATAATGTTTTATCATAGTGTTAGTAACCTTGTAAGCATAATGCATAGTGTTTTTCTTTTTTGTTCTTTCCCTAACTCTTTCCCTAAAGTTTCAGTAGTGTAAACACGGTTCACAGTAAATAACCCAAGCAATGTCTGAAGGTCTTCATTTGGAGGCAGGACGAAAGCCCAAGTTTGTCGGCAGATGTTTATGCATGCTTTTCCTGGGCCCAGGTACAATGGAAAGACTTCATTGCCTAAAGAAATGTTAATTAGTTTTCCCTCCTCCCCAGGGTGTGAGGATTCCAGGGAAGGGGCATACGGGTGGAGTCATTGATTGATATGATCAGTCTTTTCTTCATCCATTTTATGACCTGTAATTAAGGGGAGTTGGGTAAGTAAGCCCAGTTAAGACTGATTTGTTAATCCGGCTCGAGCAGGGAGGTTTTCAAGACTCCGAGGCAATCCCTGTTGAGAAACCAGATTTTCAGCTTGATTAGTAAGGGTTTTTATCTGTCCCCAAGAGGAGAGGTCATAAGGTTGAAAGCCGCCATGGCCCATATTGGAATTTCTTCCTCCTGGGGTTCTTGTTGTTTCATCTCCATTTTGAATGCAAGGGCCTCCATGGGTTGAATTTTCTGAGGAAAAAGTTTGTTGGATCCATCAGGGAAAATATAAGCATATCCCTTTCCCTGTAAGATTAATTTCCCAGACTTCCATTGTTTATTGAACCCGTCTTGATACCAAATGGGCAGACTTCCTTGAAATGTATTTCTGTTTTTGTCAAGATATCTCCTTGTGGCAAGTTTAAAAAATTTAAAACAAACAAAGCTGTATTAACAATTCAGAATTTAAAACAAATAAAGTTGTATTAACAATAGTTATAGGTTTAGAAAACATCTTATGTTGGAATCTAGTAAAGTCTGCTTTAGATAAGGAAGATAGTAGTGTTCCTGTGCATGCCTGCTTTTTGTTTATTTTTTTTTATTTGCAACTGTAGTGTGTGATGTGCTTATATATGTGTAATATAAATGGGAGAATTTCGGTTTCTAACAACAGATTGTAGTTTGAAAAAGAGTTGCTGAATGATAGGTTGATTGGAGTTTATGGTGGAGGTTTCTATATTTTTTAGTACAAAAACTGAATATATAGAATCAGAGACTATATTAATGGGGTAAGGATGTAGGCAAATAACTTGAATAAGAGCATATAGCAGATTGAAAATTAGTATAAAAGATTTTATATTCTTTAAGAGACCAGAATGAAACTTTAGAGTTTTTAGTCCCATCTATATAAAAAACCTCAGCTTGTGGTATAGGCTGTGAGCTGATAGTGTGGGAAATAATAAATTCAGTACTTTTGAAGAAATTTTATAGTTTACCAGAGGATAATGGAATGAAATTTTTACAAAATATTTCAGAAAATTTACTTGGAAATTGGTAGAAGTTTGTAATGTGTTCTCAAATTGAGATGTATTTGTAATAAAGTTTTATTAAAGCATAAAGGAGATAGAGAAAGCTGAATATTCAGGAATTAATAAGGAACAGCGGATTCATGACAGATCCAAAACAGCACACAGGAAGCCTCCTGTTAAATGCTTCCTGAAAATTCTCCAGGTCCCTTCATTTTTGAAGCAACTCATCTTCATTTTTCTTTGTAGATTCCTCCCATTTTCTTTAATTCTCTAAGTTAGAGGTACTTGAAAGTTAGTCCTGAGCTTCTTCTCTTTTGTTTTGTAATACTCTTACTCTTTGCGTGATTTTATTCAACCTTACGGTTTCATCTCATCTCTATACTGGCAATAGCCACATTTGTATCTCTGGAACTTACTATGCAAATTTCTATTTAACTAATTTCATCTAAATTAGCTTAATAGCATCTCAAAATTAATAGATCCAAAAATGATCTCTTGATCATCTCTCCAAAATTGCTTCTTCTTCAACTTTTCCCACTTTAATTAATGTCGACTCAATTATTTCTTTTTTGGGGGGGCAAAATTGTTATTCCTCTTTGGTTCTTATCTTGATGGACTAAAACCAGTGAAATCTGTTATATTGGGTAAAGAATTCTTCACTGACTTTAGGACAAAGCTTAAATGTCTAAAAGAGAAGAACAATACTTTCCAATCTATTGCTTTCTCCCAACCTATTCAGTTTTACTTTTTATTTTATTTCCAAAAGATAGTCTACTGTTATTTCCTTTCTCTTTATAGCATGTCTATACCTGCCATTTTTTTTTCATATTGCTTCTATACACACATATCAGCATACATACATTTGTACATACATACATATAAAGTATATGAGTGGAGCATACACCTATATACGTTCCATTCTTTTTTGATCCAAATATTATGCATTCTTCAAGGTTCACTTCAATTTTCAGTTTTTCCACTTTGCTTTTAGCTGGTTTTCCAGTTCATTCCAATTCAAATTGCAGTTGTACTTCTCAAGACATCTAAAATCTCGTCATCCAAAATTTGCTGATCAATTTCATTCTGATGTTCCAGAAATACACATTAAATACCCTCAATGCATAAAGCACTATGTTAAATGCTGCAACTATAGAAATAATCAAGGTGAACACAATTCCCCTTATCATGGAGTTATTCTTAATTTAAGATTAATGGTGTGCTTTCTCTGCAGAATTTTCCTAAAAGTGGTGCTTTACATATATATCCAATTCATATATACTACAGACTCCTATATATAAGAATTAAGCCAAGCAGTTATTGTGTATCCTCTATAATAGTTCATAGATATTATATGAATCATAGGTATCCACAAAAGGCAGGTAAGTTAAAAAGAAAAAATACACAGGGCTAAATTTAAGATGAAATATTTTTTTTCTCTTTATTCCCATATCTTTATACTTCAAGAAAGATTAACAATACAAAAGGCTGTATTTGAATTCCAGAATTCAAAACAGTCTTTCTAATAGATCTCTTTTTAACTTTTTTAAAAAGTGTCTTTAAAGACTAATGTGTGTTCTGGATGGTCATAGCTCACTAGAGAGTATAGTTCTTCACAGGCTTTCCAGTATTTTATTAATATGTCTCTTCTAGAAACGTGTGTGCTTTTTTTTTTTTTTTCCTTCTGTAGTTTAATCAGAAGACTTTACAATGCATCCTCCTTTGTAATACTATTATCTTGAAAGTGAATCAAAGCTAACCTAACTAAACCTAAATAAACTTTATTGCACAAAGGGCATCTTAAATCATAACTTAAATGTCTACCAGGTCATTTTAAAATAGCCCAATAGCTTTTGGAACTAGGACTATAATTGACATAAATTTGTTATGTACCATGGGGTAAAAGTGTTAAAAATGTTAGGCAATCTTCATCAATATTCTAGTTCATCATTCAAGTAAAACTGGGTTTCAACCATTGTTCTGAGATGAGATTTGTCCTACTTTGACCCTATATTTTTCAACGCTGCCTTCTCCTAAATCATTGTTTAAAATACAGAATATAATACTCAGAACCGAGGGCAAATACTTCGAAATATGATACTATTTGGTCCAATATACCTATTCCTTTCAATTGTGTAGAAAAGGAGAGTAAATTAAGACAGTGTTGTTATATGGCCAATGATAGCTTTAGCCTGTTCAAACAACACACAAACACACACACTCTCATTCAAACGGGGAAATAAATGTTAGGAACAAACATGGAAAAAAATGCATAGAGTGTTACTCCAGTTAATCCCTCTGACATGATTAGCAGATTTATTCCCCTAAGGGACTGTTATAGTTCTCTTATATTCTAAACCAAGAATTTAAAAGATTCATTTTTAAAAAGAATAACCCTTTGAGCTCTGTTCACATTTTACTATAAAGGGACATGTGTCTTTCTTTTGTATTTTCTCCTCTCATTACCAGATTCATGGGACCATACCTAGGCCTGCTGATATCCAATATCTCTGAATACTTCATTCCCTGATCTTATGTGTTTGTCTTACTCTTTGTCTCAAGGAAATTCATTTATAAAGCCAACAAGTAAATGATTGATTGATTTTGATCTTGTAACTAAAATGTAAACATTTTCCCCATAGCCAAAGGGATTCTTTTTCCATATTTCATTATCTTTTCTTCCTTGTGTTATCTATCTAGGACTCTACATTAGTATTCATTCATTAAAACACATATGCTGTAACATTTCATAAGACTTAGAATGTCAGAGGAAAAATATTAGAAGAGGAAATTGTGTGTGCATGCTCAGTCCCATGTCTGACTCTCTGCTAACGTCAAGCAAAGTATTAAAAGAATGTAAAGTCAGTAAATCATAAATTTAGAGATTTTCAACCTTATTTGCATACTAGAGTTACTTGGAAACATTAAAAACAACAACTAAAAAGTTTCTGCCCAGATTTCAGCCTAGAATGATTACATAAGCTTCTGAGATGTTAAGGTGACAATCACCAACCCAATAAAAGAGGTAATAGGTCACATGGAAAAGCTAAAGAATGTTTCTACTTTGTTCCCTGTTGGAATGACAGAGAAGCTAAGTGGGAAAGTCAGGTGAAGTGCTAGACTTTCTTCAGTTAGGAAGAGGATCTGGGAAGCAGAAGGAAAGGATACTAATACCTCCATAGGGAAAAAAAATATTATTGATTTACAATATTGTTTTAGTTTCTGGTATATGAAACAGTGATTCAGTTATACATACATTTTTTTAATTCATTTCCATCATAGATTATGATAGGATATTGAATATAGTTCCCTGTGCTATACAGTAAACCTTTGTTGTTTATCTATTTTGTAGACTGTAGTGTAGATATGTTAATGCAACACTCTTAATTTATCCCTCACCCTCCCTCTTTCCCCTTTGATAACTATAAATGTCTTTTATATGTTTAAAGTCTCTTTCTATTTTGTAAATAAGCTCGTTTGTATTAAGTTTGTATTTAAGTTCCACACAGAAGAGATATCTAATATTTATATTTCTCTGTTTGACTTACTTCATTTAGTGTGATAATCTCTAGGTCTATGAATGTTGTTTCAAATGTCATTATTTCATTCCTTAAGATCCAACAAGTCCATCCTAAAGGAGATCAGTCTTGGGTGTTCATTGGAAGGACTGATGTTGAAGCTGAAACTCCAGTACTTTGTCCACCTCTTGCGAAGAGCTGACTCATTGGAAAAGACCCTGATGCTGGGAAGGATAGGGGGCAGGAGGAGAAGGGGACGACCAAGGATGAGATGGCTGGATGGCATCACCGACTTGATGAGCATGGTTTTGGGTAGACTTCAGGAGTTGGTGATGGACAGGGAGGCCTGGAGTGCTGCAATTCATGGGGACGCAAAGAGTCAGACACGACTGAGCTACTGAAATGACTGAATATTACATTCTATAAACATACCACATCTTCTTTATCCATTCATCTGTCAATGGACACAAGTTTTTTCCATATTTTGACTATTATGAATAGTTCTGCTATGAACATTGGGGTGCATGTATATTTTTAAATTAAAGTTTTTGTCTTTTACATATATATGCCCAGGAATGAGATTCTTGCATCATATAGTAACTCTATATTTTGTGTGTTTTTGTTTTTGTTTTTGTTTTTTAGGAAACTCCACACTTTTTTCCAAAGTGATTATACCAATTTACATTCTCACCAATAGTATAGGAGAATTTCTTTTTCTCCACATCTAGATTTTATTGTTTGTAGACTTATAGAATGATAGCCATTCTGGCTAATGTGAGGTGGTACCTCATTGTAGTTTTGATTTGCATTTCTCTAATTAGTGACATGTAGCATCTTTTCATATGCCTGTTGGCTATCTGTATGTATTCTTTGGAGGAATGTCTATTTAGGTCTTCTGCCCATTTTCTGATTGGGTTCTTTGTTTGTGATATTGAGTTTTATGAGCTATTTGCATACTTTGGAACTCGATCCCTTGTCAGTCACATAGGTTGATAATATTTTCTCCTATCTATAGGTTGTCTTTTCATTTTGTTTATGGTTTTCTTTGCTTTGCAAAAGCTTGTAAATTTGATGGTCTCATTTATTCCTTCGTTTAATTCTTTTGCCTTGGAAGACTGATCTTAAGATCTAAATACTGATTTTAAATATTGTTGACAATGTTTGACCTGAGTTCTCTTCTAGGAGTTTCATAGTGTCACGTCTTATAGTGTGAAGAAGTTTTCTAACTTCATTGATTTTCTTAAGGCTATCTAGCTTCCTAATGTCACTTGCTGAAGAGAATCTCTTTTTTCCATTGTACATTTCTGCCTCCTTTGTCAAAGATTAATTTACTGTGCATGTGAGGGTTTATTTCAGGGCTCTCTATTCTGTTCCATTATTCTATATGTCTGCTTTTCTGTGAAGGCAAAATTTTAAAAATCAGTGTCATGGGTTGAATTAAGTCTCCCTCAAAAAGATACATTTAACCCCAAATCCCTAATACCATGAAATGTGATATTATTTGGAAATAGGGCATCAGCAGAGAAAATCAAATTAAATGAAGCTATCAGAATGAACCCTAATCCAATATGATGGTGTTCTAATAAAAAGGGAAAATTTGGACACAAAGACACACATAACAGAGGGAAAACAACATTAAGATACACAGAGAAGACAGCTATATGACTGACTAATGCATCAACAATTTCTGTTTTCTTTTTTTAATTCACCTAGTGTATGATACTTTATTATAGCAAACTACTACTAAATTAGTGTTTTGAGAAAGTTTACAAGAGTCAAAGGAAAACTATGCAAGGAGTAAATCTTTAAAGTGACTTTAAAGACTGTGGTCTCTAAGTAGTTGAAACTGCTTGATACAATGTGACTGACAATTACTAATTCATTTTTGTTTTCTTCAAAGCTAACTGTCTAGTTTTTAAAACACATGACCATGTATAAAAGCAAGCTCAGCTATTTTTCCTTTTAAAAAATCTTTTGCAGTATTAATTAGATCAGCATGCATTTTGTCTGAGACAGTTCAAAACACCAAAACCACTGTTTTTGATTGGATGTTTCTCAGTGTAGAGACACACATTTTGCTTAACATAAGCATCTTCAATATTTTTGCAACAAACCCAAACATTTTTGCAGATGGAAAATAATTACTTTGGAAACAATCAAAACCAAAATCTAAACACTGACAGTGTGAATGTAAGTGATAAAGATAAAATCTAGCCATTTGTTTCTCAGACTGACTCTTGAGTTTTATTTTTATTACTGTAATATAAATGTATATAAGTGTGTGTAAATATATACATTGTAATACTACTGTATACATATATAATATATATAACAGACATATTTATGTAATGTTTCTATTCTACTTAATTTCTTATTTAATACATTGAAATTCAATACTCATGCTATAAAAAAATGAATTTTAAAATTAATCAAAATGCAAAGACAAAAAGAAGATTGTCATACTATGCAATTAATTATCTTTTGCTTTAGTAAAATACTAATTTCTCCTCCTAACCTCTTATGATTGTTCAGAGTAACACATTTATTATTCTCAGCTGAGATAAAATCCTTATTGATTTTACAGGCACTATAATAGGGTTGGAAACTCCCACTGATAACCTTCTCCCAACTCTTACAGGATTTATAACCCACACCGCAGCATTGATATTTATAGCATTCTATAATGTGGCTGGAAATTCCACGAGGGCAAGAATCCAAGAGAGGGACATGTTCATAAGAGAAAGTTAACAGGGCGTGGTGGGAAAAGAGCTTAGTCAGCATGAGTTAAGTTGTCTGTGATGGGGTGCCGAAGCTGCCACTTTGTAGCAATGTGATTTCAGGCACATCACAACTTTCCTGAGTGTCTCCTGCTCATTAAGAGGATAAGTATTAGTAGAGCAATCAATAGCAATAATGTGAAAAAATAGAATAGAACTATCCACTAAAGTACTGGCAATCAATGCTTTCCCTTCTTTTGCCTGTTCTTAAAATTCTAAAAATCTCATGAGAATGTTTTGATTCCCCTCTTTTTTTAAGCTAAAGCAGTCCCTCTGTACAATTACATCTACTAACCGTCTAAGCTTTGCTATCCAAATTTGTTGACTAAAGTTATCGACTAATAAAAACCTACTATTAGTGAAAACTGTCTCACAGCTCTGTCTTAAGAGTCACATGTGTGCATCCAACTTCTGGTCATACTTCCTCACTTGGCTGTCTCACAGATAGCACAAGCACAAAAAGTTCAAAAGAAGAGTCATCTGCTTCCTAGGCATGCCTCTCTCCTCACATTCTGTGTCTTTGGGGACTTGCCACCTCCAGAAATACCAACCCCTGATAAACCAAGTCCATATACAAACTCTTTCTGTGGGTTTACATGTATATGGGCATCTGAGTTCTACTTAAGGAACAGCCATGAATTGGTATCAGAATAATTTGAGTCAGAATCATCTTCAACTTGAGGGCATCAGCCTCTTTGCAGCATAACCTGTCCTGTGAGGAATGTTGATGAGTTCCAGGGTAAAATATGTTTGAAAAACACTATTATACAAAGTTAGATAAGCTTTTTCTAATGAAGGAATCCTTGGTCTGTAATAACTTTAAAAGTTCTGTAAATCTGCATTTAGTGAGGGAGTTGTAATGTGTAGCATTCCTGAAGTTATTTGCCCATACAAACCTCTCCCCCAGAGCATCTCACAGAGAAAATACTCATAAGAGCATATTTTGCTTAGCTCTGGTGTAGTAGACCCAGGATATGTTCATGCTTTGCCAAAGTCAGCCCTATAATCTCCTGGGGCTTCAATTCATCTTCACTACAAGCAGCAATCTGGACTTCAGAAGAGTAACTTGTTTTACATTAAAATAAGTTCTAAAAGTTTTTTGTGAAGCTAACTGAGCCCAATTATTTTCTTTTTAATTCTATGAAGCGGTGTTATCTCTATTTTACAAAGAAGCAAACAAGGTCCAGAGAGATCAAATATTGTCTCGGAGAACATAGCTATAAACTTACAAAGATAAGGGTTTAAATTTTATTAAATAATAACTCCCCCTTATGGAATACTGCCTTGTCATGGCGAAGGAGCTTGCATAACTCAATGAAGCTATGAGCCATGCTGTGAAGATGGATGGATCATAATGAAGAGTTCTGGCAAACATGGTTCACTGGAGGAGGAAATGCAATCCACTCCCTAGAGAACTCCATAGACAGTATGATGAGGCAAAAGGATATGATACCAGAAAATGAGCCCCTAGTTCAGAAGGTGTCCAATATGCTTCTAGGGAAGAGTAGACAGTAATTAATAATAGTTCCAGAAAGAATGTGCTGGGCCAAAGTGGAAACATTCACTTGTGGATGCGTCTGGTGGTGAAAGTAAAGTCTGATGCTGTAAAGAATAATATTGCACAGGTACTGGGATATGAAGTCCATGAATCAAGGTAAATTGGACATAATCAAGCCAGAGATGGCAGGAGCAAACATTGACAACTTAGGAATCAGTGAACTAAAATGGAGAGGAATGGATGAACTTAACTCAGATGACTGAAAGATTGAACCAGTCAATCCTAAAAGAAAGTAATCCTGAATCTTCATTGGAAAGATTGATGATGACCCTCCAAATCTTTGGCCACCTCATGCAAAGAGGTGGAAAAGACCCCAATGCTGGGGAAAATTGAAGGCAAAAGGAGAAGGTGATAACAGAGGATGAGATGGTTATATAGCATCACCATCAATGGACATGAATTTGAGCAAGGAGATAGTGGAGAACAGAGGAACCTGGCATGCTACAGTCCTTGACTCTGACAAAGAGTCAGACACAACTTAGTGAGTGAACAACAGTAATATGAAAATGAGGCTAGTATTCTTACCCTTGAATTGAAGTTCTGAGACTTAAGATTGTTAGCAGGCAAGAAAGACAAGTAAATGACAAACTGGGAAATATCTCTCATTTGCCCTGAGTTAAAAGCTTGTATAATACAAAAAAATAATAATAATAATAAACTGAAAATGGATTAAAGATCTAAATGTAAGACCAGAGACTATAAAACTCCTAGAGGAGAACATAGGCAAAACACTCTCCGACATAAATCACAGCAGGATCCTCTAAGACCCACCTCCAAGAATATTGGAAATAAAAGCAAACATAAACAAATGGGACCTAGTGAAACTTAAAAGCTTTTGCACAACAAAGGAAACTATAAGCAAGGTGAAAAGACAGCTCTCAGATTGGGAGAAAATAATAGCAAATGAAGCAACAGACAAAGGATTAATCTCAAAAATATACAAGCAACTCCTGCCGCTCAATTCCAGAAAAATAAATGACCCAATCAAAAAATAGGCCAAAGAACTAAACAGACATTTCTCCAAAGAAGACATACACATGGCTAACAAACACATGAAAAAATGCTCAACATCACTCATTATCAGAGAAATGCAAATCAAAACCACAACGAGGTACCATTACACGCCAGTCAGGATGGCTGCTATCCAAAAGTCTACAAGCAATAAATGCTGGAGAGGGTGTGGAGAAAAGGGAACCCTCTTACACTCTTCGTGGGAATGCAAACTAGTACAGCCAGTATGGAGAATGGTGTGGAGATTTCTTAAAAAACTGGAAATAGAACTGCCATATGACCCAGCAATACCACTTCTGGGCATACACACCGAGGAAACCAGATCTGAAAGAGACACGTGCAGCCCAATGTTCATCGCAGCACTGTTTATAATAGCCAGGACATGCATGGAAGCAACCTAGATGCCCATCAGCAGACGAATGGATAAGGAAGCTGTGGTACATATACACCATGGAATATTACTCAGCCATTAAAAAGAATTCATTTGAATCAGTTCTAATGAGATGGATGAAACTGGAGCCCATCATTCAGAGTGAAGTAAGCCAGAAAGATAAAGAACATTACAGCATACTAACACATATATATGGAATTTAGAAAGATGGTAACGATAACCCTATATGCAAAACAGAAAAAGAGACACAGATGTACAGAACAGACTTTTGGATTCTGTGGGAGAAGGCGAGGGTGGGATGTTTCTAGAGAACAGCATCAAAACATGTATATTATCTAGGGTGAAACAGATCACCAGCCCAGGCTGGATACATGAGACAAGTGCTCGGGCCTGGTGCACTGGGAAGACCCAGAGGGATCGGGTGGAGAGGGAGGTGGGAGGGGGGATGGGGATGGAGAATTCATGTAAACCCAAGGCTGATTCATGTCATTGTATGACAGAAACCACTACAATATTGTAAAGTAATTAGCCTCCAACTAAGAAAAATAAATGGAAAAAAAAAGGAAAATAAAAGTCTGTCTAAATCAAGGGAATTTAAAATTAGCAGGTATTTTCAAAGAAATATGATTTTTTCCTGTTTTAAGCACATATACAGTAATACTAACAAAAATTTTTGAATTATACTTTTATGACTACATTAGAACAATTTCGAATATAAGTATCACCTATTTTATTCAGTCTTCCATGTTTATGAAAATAAAAAAAGAAAGCTTCACTTAGATTTTCTTTATGTTACTAATTTTTTAAAGAATATTTTATAACATGAAGCAAACTTCAACCCTGACTATTATGTGCAACAATAATAATGATAATAGTAGTAACTAACATTGATCTAAAATGGACTGTGGTGAAAGTTTAAAAAATATTATCTTACTTAAGCCTCACAATCAAGATCTCAGGTGAGTTGTTATTCAGTTCAGTTCAATTCAGTTGCTCAGTCGTGTCTGACTCTTTGCGACCCCATGGACACCAGGCCTCCCTATCCATCACCAACTCCTAGAGTTTACTCAAACCCATGTCCATTGTGTTGGTGATGCCACCCAACCATCTCATCCTCTGTATTATCCCACATTACAGGGGAGGACAGTGAGTCTTGAAGAAACTGTAAAACCTTCTGTAAAGTTTTCTGAACTAGTAGACTGAGCTAGTAGACAGAGCTGGATTCAAACCTCTGACCATCTGACTTCATAAACCTATCCACAATAAACATAGTACAGCAATTCATGAGGACAAATAAGACAATTTCAGACATAATATTAGTCATTTAAGAAGAATACCTGAGAATACATGTTGTAAATACGTGGCCATTCTGAAATGGAATTTTATATTAAATTTGTGCATTTTAAGGATAGGCTGAACAAAATTCTTTTGAAAGCTCTCTCCAAAATTGATCAGGATCACAAGGTCAGGACAACTGACTTCCTTACCTGTCTGTTGAGATTAAAGAAGACATCATAAAGCCCACTCACCCAACAAGAAAATTTCCTATCATGACTTGACACATCCTATCCAGAACTGACCTGGAATTTCTTTCCTGGTCAAGGAGAAGAAACGAGTGAATTTAGGATGACCCCAAGACTACAGGGTTGCCTCTGGGATTGGAGCTACATGTAATATTCCTGTCCCTCCTGTACTCCTCTGGCCAAAGCCTACAGTGATGACTGCTCGAAATTCCTTCAAACTCTGCTATTCTGATTCTCCTAGTAAACTATTCCCCAGTTGTCAGGGAACAACTCTTCTAGCAGACACATAACTGCTTCAGGCTCCCAAATTGCCAATTAGTGTACTGGAGATGAAATGTAATGTCCTGAAAGAATTAGTGTTCCAAAGAGTCAACAAGATGTTTCTTATTCACCTTGAGGGCTGGCTGGTGGAAGTTACCTGTCCAAGAACCAGTAAGCCACTTTGAAATATGTATCCTGAGAGTAAAGTTGAGTTCACTCACCTTTGTCTAAACCTGTAGCAAAATTACACATGAAATGTGAAATAAACCACAGTATGTTTATGAGAGAAAATGACATTATCTGAAGGAAACTAATTGGAAAACTTTTATTTTTCTGAAAAATCCCCTGAAGAAAACCATTTATCAAATGAATTTGTGTCCTAAGCTGTTATATATGATGCTTTCCAAACAGTGAGCTGTTAATTCACTTACCTTCGTAAACTCACTCATCTTTTCCCTCATATGTTACTTTCTCTTTAATCTTATAATGAAATATGAGGCTGTAGTGGTTCTGTGTATCACACAATACCTGGCACTTGTGGTCCCATCCACTGATAAACTTGGGCTCCTCTCTTGGAAAGTGGGATCTGCTCTTGGGTTCAGTTCTCCCCCCTACTCTTCATCAGCATCACCTCTTCTGATCCCAGACCTATCACACACATAGGCAAAAAGGGCAATTTAAACTTGACTTCAAGGTAAGAGAATTTTAAGGTACAATTAACTGCTGTTAAGGCAAATGTAATATCTGAGTTCTTGGCTTAGTTTCTAATTTTTTAAGACCCTCAGTTACTCACAATCAAGGTTGTTAGAACTCAGGCCATAAAAGTTTATCAAATGATCCCACCAAATTGTGCTTGCCAATCATTTGAAAATAGATATTGAGGAATATCCATGTGCTGGCACTGGAGATTCAGCTGTCCCCAAGAGAGAGTTAGACCTTCTCTCCAAGACATTTAGAAGGCATACACTAGTACACAAAATGTCCATGTGGTATCTTCAAAACCACATGAGGGAAATGAGACAGTTGAGTGCACAGATAGGGGCTCCCTACTCTTCTCTTTCCCAGACCCACCTCTGTTGCCCCTAGTGAGTGTTACTTGAACTTAATCACCTGCCATCTGGAACATTCGAAGTGTACTGAGTTGCTTGCCAGGTCTCAGGACTGTCAGAATCACACAACACGTGTTACTGTATTTAATCACTCCAACAACCCAATAAAGTTAATATCATTTCTATATTGCCTTTAAAATGAGAGAACTGTGGCAGGAAAGTTTACAGAATTACCTAATAACCCACAGTTAATAAGTGGTAGAGATAATGTTTCACACTGGGAAGTCAGTTTCCAGAATCTACAGCCTAAAAACTCCACAAACTCTAGACTAGACTACTTTTAGACTATAGCCTATTTTTTCTGTTCCCTTATCATGAAAGGATTCTCCAAGCTATTCCAGTCATCCATCAAATGCATCCATCTGTTTAACCAACAAACATTGATTAGGTGCTTACCAAGTACAAGGCCCTATGAGGTCATAAAAATTAATTTCCTGGAAATTTAAAGATAAGGTTGAGAAACAAATAACTTAGAAGGCAAGATGAATACAATTTCATCAGATACAATACTTAACTACCCCAGATTCTGGGGGAATGGCAAGAATATTCTCTTTCTGTGTTTGAGCTCCCTCATACCTGAAGAGTGACCAGAAGTTAGCCGGGGAAAGGGCTTTGAGGCAGAGAGAAAAACATGTCCTGAGACTGAGCAGAGGGAGAGCTTAGGATAGTCCTGAAAATCAGCGAAATAAGCAGTGAGATGAGGGCTTGTAGAGCCTTCTGTGCTGTAAGAAGGTGTGAAGTCAAGATGTAGGGTTGGCAGGGAAAGCATGTGTCATGTCATGAAGGATGTGACCCTCCTACCCTGAGCAGACAAGGAGACCATAAGCAATTGAGGAAATTAACCAAAAGAGTGAAAATTCAGAACTCTGCTTTAGGAAGAAAACTTTGTCTATATGGATATCATTTCTAGTCTTTTTACTATCACCATCTGACCAAGTTCTCCACCTGAACATAGAAATTAGCAAACCTCTCTCCCTCTCAAGTCTGTAGAACTTCATCATTAATTCAAATAGTTGCCTTTGAGAAAGTAATTTTCTCACAGTTCTGCAATAAAAGAAGTTAGATTTCTTTTCACAAGCTCTATTTTTCCTTTGGTTTCACAAAGCAAAAATAGAACACAAAAGTGAGTAGAATGAGAAAAATGTTATTTTGGATGTGATGAATGGCAGTATTGCATTTAGTGTTGCTCTCCTGTAATGTTTTTCTCTCTAGAAAAAGATTACTAAATAGCTAATAAAACATACAAAAAGTCAAAGCATATTAATTTAACTCACTTCAATCACCTAACACCTGTATACAGTTCAAGCTTTTAATGGTATTACAACTTCACCCTAGACCTTCTATCTACTGTAGTTTTAAAATGCAATTGTCCTGTGCCTTCTTTGGGTTTCAGAAACCTCTACTGAATTTTAGTGACCATGTTTTTCTCTTCTTTGCTCTTTTGTATGAGTCATGTAGACAAAATAGTATATCATGAATGTGTCTGTGTGTGTAAAATTAAAAACAATTAAATTGGTTTTTAGTAAAAACTATAAAGCAAACACCAGTGTATCTATCATCCAGCATAACACATGAAGACTCAATAACAATTTCGAAATCCCTCATGCTTCTTTACACATCCCTCTTACGCTTCCCTGGAATAGCTACAATTCTAACATCTTTGTTAATTGCTCATTTGCTTTTTGTATGGTTATAGTATTTCTGTGGGAATCTCTAAATTATGTAGCCTGGTTTGACCATTAGAAACTGTGGAAAATTCTTAAACAAATGGTAATACCAGACCATCTTACCTGCCTCCTGAGAAACCTGTATTCAGGTCAAGAAGTAACAGTTAGAACTCGACATGGAACAACAGGCTGGTTCCAAATTGGGAAAGGAGTACCCCAAGGCTGTATATTGTCACCCTGCTTATTTAACTTATATGCAGAGTTCAACATGTGAAATGCCAGGCTGGATGACTCACAAGCTAGAATCAAGATTGCCAGGGGAAGTTTCAACAACCTCAGATATGCAGACAATACTACTTTAATGGCAGACAGTGAAGAGGAACTAAAGAGCCTCTTGGTTAAGGTGAAAGAGGAGAGAATGAAAAACCTGGCTTAAAACTCAACATTTAAAAAACTAAGATCACGGATTCTGGTCCCATCACTTCATGGCAAATAGATGGGGAAAATGTGGAAACAGTGTCAGATTTAATTTTCTCGGGCTCCAAAATCACTATGGACAGTGACTGCAGCCACGAAATTAAAAGACACTCACTCCTTGGAAGAAAAACTATGACAAATCTAGCTAGTGTATTTAAAAGCAGAGACATCACTTTGCAGGCAAATGTCTATATAGTCAAAACTGGAATCAAGATTGCCGGGAGAAATAACAACCTCAGATGTGTAGGGGCTCCCCCAGTGGTTCAGTAGTAAAGAATCTGCTTGCATAGAGCTGCTGGTAGTAGCCTCTTATGATCCTTTGCATTTCAGTGTTGTCTGTTGTGGTCTCTCCATTTTCATTTCTAATTTTGTTAATTTGGTTCTTCTCTCTTTGTTTCTTTTTTTTTTTTTTTTTAAATATTATTTTATTAGTTGGAGGCCAATCACTTTACAACATTTCAGTGGGTTTTGTCATACATTGACATGAATCAGCCATATAGTTACACGTATTCCCCATCCCGATTCCCCCTCCCACCTCCCTCCCCACCCGACTCCTCAGGGTCCTCCCAGTGTACCAGGCCCGAGCACCTGACTCATGTATCCCACCTGGGCTGGTGGTCCGTTTCACCATAGATAGTATACATGCTGTTCTTTCAAAACATCCCACCCTCACGTTCTCCCCCAGAGTTCAAAAGTCTGTTCTGTACTTCTGTGTCTCTTTTTCTGTTTTGCATATAGGGTTATCGCCACCATCTATCTAAATTCCATATATATGTGTTAGTATACTGTAATGTTCTTTATCTTTCTGGCTTACTTCACTCTGTATAATGGGCTCCAGTTTCATCCATCTCATTAGAACTGATTCAAATGAATTCTTTTTAACGGCTGAGTAATATTCCATGGTGTATAATGAGTCTTGCTACTGGTTTGTCAATTTTGTTTATTTTTTCAAAAAACCAGCTTTTAGCTTTGTTGATTTTTGCTATGGTCTCTTTAGTTTCTTTTGCATTTATTTCTGCCCTAATTTTTTAGATTTCTTTCCTTCTACTAATCCTGGGGTTCTTCAAAACCACAATAAGGTACCATTACACGCCAGTCAGGATGGCTGCTATCCAAAAGTCTACAAGCAATAAATGCTGGAGAGGGTGTGGAGAAAAGGGAACCCTCTTATACTGTTGGTGGGAATGCAAACTAGTACAGCCACTATGGAGAACAGTGTGGAGATTTCTTAAAAACAAACAAACAAACAAAAAAAAAAAACTGGAAATAGAACTGCCATATGAGCCAGCAATACCACTTCTGGGCATACAAACCAAGGAAACCAGATGTGAAAGAGACACATGCACCCCAGTGTTCATCGCAGCACTATTTATAATAGCCAGGACATGGAAGCAACCTAGATGTCCATCAGCAGGTGAATGGATAAGGAAGCTGTGGTACATATACACCATGGAATATTACTCAGCCATTAAAAAGAATTCATTTGAATCAGTTCTAATGAGATGGATGAAACTGGAGCCCATCATACAGAGTGAAGTAAGCCAGAAAGATAAAGACCAATACAGTATACTAACACATATATATGGAATTTAGAAAGATGGTAATGATAACCCTATATGCAAAACAGAAAAAGAGACACAGATGTACAGGACAGACTTTTGGACTCTGTGGGAGAAGGTGAGGGTGGGATGTTTCGAGAGAACAGCATCAAAACATGTATATTATCTATAGTGAAACAGATCACCAGTCCAGGTTGGATGCATGAGACAAGTGCTCGGGCCTGGTGCATTGGGAAGACCCAGAGGGATGGGGTAGAGAGGGAGGTGGGATGGGGGATCAGGATGGGGAATACATGTAATTCCATGGCTGACTTTTGTCAATGTATGACAAAACCCACTTCAATATTGTAAAGTAATTAGCCTCCAACTAATAAAAATAAATGAAAAAAAAAAAAAAAAAAACAGGGTGACAATAATAAAAAAAGAAAAAGAAAGAAAGAAACTGCTTGCAATGCAGGAGACACAGGTTCAACTCCTGGGTCAGGAAGATCCCCTGGAGAAGAAAACAGCAACCCACTCCAGTGTTCTTGACTGAGAAATCCCATGTACAGAGGAGGCTGACAGGCTACAGTCCATAGGGTCTCAAAGAGTCTTACACGACTTAGCTACTAAACAGCACTTATGTAGCTGATACCATTCCAATAAAAGAAAGTGAAGAGGAACTGAAAAGCCCTTTGGTGATAGTGAAAGAGGACAGTGAAAAAGCTGGCTTGAAATTCAACATTAAAAACAAAAACACTAAGATCATGGCATCTGGTCCCATCATGCTCTGTGGGAAGTCACTTCAGCCATGTCCAACTCTTTGGGACTGTAGCCCACCAGGCTTCTCTGTCCACGGGATTCTTCAGGCAAGAATACTGGAATGGGTTGCCATGGTCCCATCACTTCATGGCAAATAGAAAGTGAGAAAGTGGAAGCTGCTGCTGCTAAGTCGCTTCAGTCGTGTCTGATTCTGTGTGACCCCATAGATGGCAGCCCATCAGGCTCCCCCGTCCCTGGGATTCTCCAGGCAAGAACATTGGAGTGGGTTGCCATTTCCTTCTCCAATGCATGAAAGTGAAAAGTGAAAGTGAAGTCACTCAGTCGTATCCGACTCTTAACGATGCCATGAACTGCAGCCTACCAGCTCCTCCGTTCATGGGATTTTCCAGACAAGAGTACTGGAGCGGGTTGCCATTGTCTTCTCTGAAGTGGAAGCAGTGACAGGTTTTATTTTCTTGGGCTCCAAAATCACTTTTGGACAGTGACTTCCGCCATGAAACTAGAAGACACTTGCTCCTTGGAAGGAAAGCTATGGCCAACCTAGACAATATGTTAAAAAACAGAGATGTCACTTTGCCAACAAAGTTCTGGATAGTGAAAGCTATGGAGCTGTGTTTTTTTCAGTAGTCATGTACGGTTTGAGAGTTGGACCATGCAGAAGGTATGAGTGCTGAATTCTGAGTGCTGAAGTATTGATGCTTTTGAACTATGGTGTTGGAGAAGACTCTTGAGAGTCCCTTGGACTGCAAGGAGATCCAACCAGTCCATCCTAAAGCAAATCAGTCCTGATTATTCATTGAAAGGACTGATGCTGAAACTGAAGCTCTAATACTTTGGCCACCTGATATAAAGAACTGACTCATTGGAAAAGACCCTGATACTGGGAAAGATTGAAGACATAAGGAGAAGTGGGCAGCAGAGGATGAGATGGTTAGAAAACTTCACCAACTCAATGGACATGAATTTGATCAAACTCCAGGAAATAGTGAAGCACAGAGAAGCTTGGTATGCTGCAGTCCATGGGGTTGCAAACAGTCAGACATGACTTAGCAACTGAACAACAACAGTACTAAAAACAGATTATTCTCCTCCAATATGAACCTTAAGCTGAGACTACTGCCCCAGTCAACAACTTGACTGCACCTTAATGAGAGATGTTGACCCAGAGTTACCCAGCTAAGTTTCCCTCATAATGTTCCTAATCCACAGAAACTTTAAAATAATCAGTTTGTTATTTTAAGTTGTTGAATTTGGAGTTAATTTGTAGTGCAGAAATAGCTAGTAAAGATTTTGCCATGTGGCATTACAAAACTAATATATACTTACCTCAGCCCCTCAGACAATGATGTTCTTAAGTATCTGATTCCTAAGCCTGGATTCTTTATCAGGTAAGACCAATAGTTCTGTAAGACTAACTCCAAAATATTGGAACCAGAAGGGCTGGACAATCAGATTTTATACAAAAATTTGCATTCTTGGTAACTGCTTAAAGAAAAGGGATTGTGACAGTAATAGCAATTTGATAATTATAATAATATTTTACATTTATACAGGTTTTTATAGTTTACAGAGCAATTTCACATAAAAGACCTAATTTTGTTCTCAAAAATAACTCTATGAATTTGATCATAATTTTAAAGATAAATAAAATGCATATTAAAAATGTAGAGACAAGCCCAAACTCATCCTCTAATAAGTGTTAAAACTGGCCTTGAAATTTTCATCTTCTGATTATATAATCCACCCTCACTGTGTCTCTGGAGTTTTTCTGATTTGATATAGATGTGGGCAGTCTGTGGTTGTAGACTTAGAAGATAAATTCTAAAATGCCAGATGTTACTTAATATCTTATAAATTACAATTAAAGCATCTCTGATAATATTCTGGTTTAACTAAGTGAAAACAGATGAAAATTAAATGGTTCTATAGCATAGCAAAATTATCAGGCTTTATTAACAGATCAGATCATTATTAGATGAGTATTTTATTTCACTAGCAATAGCCTTGTAGTAAAAGAAAGAAAGCAATTTCACATTCAGAACCATTATGTTTTTGTCTCTGACTATAAAATTGGAGCTGTCTAAAGATTTGATAAAAATACCATTGCATTTCCTTTCATTTCTTGGTGCTGCAGTCATTCTTAAATATTCAGGGCTCCAATTTGCCAAAGAATTGATGCTTTTGAACTGTGCTGTTGGAGACGACTTTTGACAGTCCCTTGGACTGCAAGGAGATCCAACCAGTCCATCCTAAAGGAAATCAGTTCTGAGAATTCATTGGAAGAACTGAACTGAAGCTGAAACTCTAAAACTTTGGCCACCTGATGCAAAGAACTGACTCACTAGAAAAGACCCTGATGCTGGGAAAAATTGAAGGCAGGAGGAGAAGGGGACGACATAGGATGAGATGGTTGGATGGCATCATTGACCCAATGAACATGAGTTTGAGTAAACTCCAGGATTTGACGATGGACAAGGAGGCCTGGCGTGCTGCAGTGCATGGGGTCACAAAGAGTCGGACACGACTGAGCAACTGAACTGACTGCATTTTCCTCAACTTGCAGAAAGCCCTGAATATAAGTTCCTGTAAAGAAAGAGTACATGGCAGATTATCTCTATCACGTACATTAAAATGTAGCATTTCATTCTCAAGTTAAAATAGACCTGAGACCCTGTGATTTTGTATAGGAAGGGATTGAAGAACACCCAAAGTACATACCTCAGAACACAAAGAAAAAGTATTTTCTCAAACAAAACCTTCTAAATACCTCCATTAAGTTTTTGGACTCAGTCATTTCAGGAGACAAATAAGCAAAACTTTCTTATGTTTGGTTCACATTTCACACCCACCCAACAGAGGCCTTTTTTAAATGTAGTTTGCATATATTTGTTAAGAGTAATTTTGAGATTGAGATGTTAATCTGGTTTTTAATTTTTAAGATGATAACTCTACAAAAGTCATTTTCATAAACAAAAATTGGTATTTCAAATCTTTAAGCTATTATTTTTAACTTTTTCCAAATGAAAGACCAGCATTTATTAAGGGTTTCAAATGTCTAGTTAAAACCCAAAAATTAATTGAATTAAGATGTAGCTACTTATATAGTACTATTAGTGGACAGATACTTCATATTTAACAACTAAAGATATTTATGCAAAAATATGATCTGAACTTTTAAGACTTCATCTGTGGCTCATTCTTCTTTACTCAAAATTATAATATTTCGTTTACAACATCATAATCTTTCCAGGGAACAAAATCTACTACCATAAGTACCATTATGATTTCAAGTGATCATTAAATACATGCAACAAATAAACTTTTATAAAAAAAAAAAAAAAGTCTTTGTTTACAAAAGAATTTCACAGCATTTGAGAAAATAGTCAACATTTTGCATCTTTTTTTTTAAACAAATAGCCAACATATTTTAAATTTCCAAAAGGTAATATGTAATGTCTAGTTAAATGAAAAATATCATCACTTTATCATTTTAAAAGGAAGAGCCTTAACTCTTGATATTCTGGCAAAATTATCATTCTTCTTCACAACTGAAAACAGAAACTTCTTTAACTTTCAGGAAAAAAAGAAAAAAATTCTGTCTCTTTGGAAATATTGAAGGGTCCCACACTTAGCTGATTGCTGTTTTGAACACATGGATTTGATTGAATTTTTCTACACATCTTTGTTAAACATAGATTATATCATTACCTTTCTTTCTTCACTCTCTCTCCTATCACTCTCAAGACAAAGTATGAATTCTTCTTCATGTTAGGCATATAAGCACCTTCACACATTGATCAATTTCTGGGTTAGCAAGGTCCCCTGGAGAAGGGAAAGGCTATCAACTCCAGTATTCTGCTTTGAGAATTCCACAGATAGAGGAGTCTTGCAGGCTACAGTACAAAGGGTTGAGAAGAGTTGGACAGGACTGAAGCAACTTAGTATGTATACATTGGCCCCCGAATATCTAGTATCATCTTTCACAACTATCCTCTTTCTCCTCCAATCCCCTTTCCTATCCTGACTTACAGTTGTGTGTGTGTGTGTGTGTGTGTGGTGTGTTTAACAGCAAATTTTACATCTTCAATAGCTTTTAAAGCATTTATTATTTGAAAAATTGTTCTTCCCTGGCATCACTTTGGTCACCTGGAAAAAGTATTTCTTGTTCACCAGACAGAATATGTTATTCCCTATTTTAGATTCACCAAAGTTTGTTCAATAATAGTGTCTAATTACCTGAGTTTTAATTATTTGCTTCTCTATTTAACTATAACTACTAGAAAGTGCCTTGAAGTCTGTGTCTCCAGGACATAGCATATAGAAGATATAAAAACTTATGTAAAGTTTCTCAAACAGGATAGATATTATTATAGCTAACATTCAGTGAACTCATTTTATGTACCAGGTGTGATCAGCATTATTCCATTTAATTGTCAAAGAAAATTTTCAGGGTAGCTTATCACAGTCCTATTCCTTAGGTAATAAAATTAATGTATGGCAAGAGGGTCACAGCTAATAATTAGGGAAGATCTTGAACTACACCCCCAGTCTACCTGTCTTGAGCCCAGGCTCTCACTGCTACACTGGAAGTCACCAGATAAGTGAAACATAAAGCTGAGAAACATCTTTTTCAACCCACCTTCTAGAGTAAAGAAAATAAAAACAAAAATAAACAAATTAGACCTAAGTAAACTTGAAAACCTTTGCACAGCAAAAGAAACAATACAAAAAGACAATCCTCAGAATGGGAGAAAATATTTGCTAATGAGGCAACCAACAAGGGGTTAATCTCCAGACTTTACTAACAGCTCATGCAGCTTTACATCAAAAAGTAAACAACCCAATCGGAGGGGGAGAGAAAAGGACAGGAGATCTAAATAATCATTTTTCCAAGGAAGACATACGGACGACCAAAAAGCACATGAAAAGATGTTCAACATCACTAATTATCAAAGAAATAAAAATCAAAACTGCCATGAGGTGTCACCTCACACTATCAGAATGACCATTGTCAAAAAATCTACAAACAATAAATTCTGAAGAGGATATGGAAAAAAGGGAACCTTCCTACACTGTTGATGAGAATATAAATTGGTACAACCATTGTGACGAACAGTATGGAGATTCCTTTAAAAATTAAAAATATGCACCCAGTGTTTGCTGCAGCACTCTTTACAATAGCCAAGACATGGAAGCAACCTAGATGTCCATCAACAGAAGAATTGATAAAGAGGCTGTGGTACACATATACAATGGAATTACTCAACCATAAAAGGAATGAAATAATCTCACTTGCAGCAGCATGAATGGACTTGGAGGTGACCATCTTAAGCAAATCAGAAAAGAAAGACAAATATAATATGATATCACTCATATGTAGAATCTAATTTTTAAAAATAATGCAAATGGTACTAATGAACCAATCTGAAGGGCAGGAATAAAGATACAGAAGTAGAGAACAGACTTGTGGACACAGCAGCGAGAGGGAAGGGTGGGACAAATCGAGAGAGTAGCATTGACGTATATACACTACCATGTGCAAAATAGATAGCTAGTAGGAAGTTGCTCCACTCCAGTACTCTTGTCTGAAAATCCCACGGACGGAGGAGTCTGGTAGGCTGCAGTCCATGGGGTCGCGAAGAGTCGGACCCGACTGAGAGACTTCACTTTCGCTTTTCACTTTGCTGCATTGGAGAAGGAAATGGCAACCCACTCCAGTGTTCTTGCCTGGAGAATCCCAGGGACGGCGGAGCCTGGTGGGCTGCCGGCTATGGGGCCTCAGAGAGTCGGACACGACTGAAGCGACTTAGCAGCAGCAGCAGGAAGCTGCTATATAACACAGGGAGCTCCGCCCGGCACTCTGTGATGACCTAGAGAATTGGGATGGGGGTGAATAGGGGTGGGTGGGAGCGAGGTTCAAGAGGCAGGGGCTATATGTATACTTATGGCTGATTCATGTTGTTGTATGACAGAAACAAACACAATATTATAAAGCGATTATCCTCCAATTAAAAATAAATTTAAATTTTAAAAACTTACGGTTTAAAAAAGGGGAAATATGGGGTGAAGAGTTAAATCAGGAGCTTGGTATTAACATACACACACAATTACATATAAAATAGATAACCAGACTTCCTTGGTGGGCCAGTGGTAGAGAATCTGCCTGCCAATGCAGGGGACCTGAGTTTGATCCCTGGTCTGGGAAGATTCTACATGCCACCAGGCAACTAAGTCCATACGCCACAACTACTGAGCCTAGTCTCTGGAGCCACTGCACTGCAAAAAGACAAGCCACTGCAAAGAGAAACTAGAAGAATCCTGCACAGAGCAACAAAGGTCCACAGCAGCCAAAATACATAAATAAATAAATAAAATTTAAAAATAAAGTAGATGATCAAAAAGGACCTCTTGTAGAGCATGAGGAGCTCTACTCAATATTCTGTGATAACCTATATAGAAAAGAATCTGAAAAAGAATGAATATATGTATATGTATAACTGAATCAATTTGTTGTGCACCTGAAACTAACACAACACTGTAAATCAACTATGATCCAATAAAATTTTAAAAGGAGAAAAGACAACATCTGTAGTTCACTTACGATAAAGTGGTTGCATGAATATTGTATTATAAATGTAACAAAATAAACTGTTTCTAAACATAAGCAATCCAAGTCATATATTTCTCTGATAAATTGAAATGACCCAAAGGAGGCAGCAGGAAGCAAAATAGGAGTTCCCTTTAAACCTTGATTAGAGTGATACCTGAAACAAACCTGTCTTTCCTTAAGTATTGCCAGAAAAAATCATAAATCACATTATTTGCCAACCTCTTAAAATTGTTGGATAAAACACTTAGTTCACTTTCATGACACTTTTTAGATATTCCAGTTAAATATTTAGATTAAGGTAAATGTAAACTGTAATTATTATTAGCAATAATACTATTTTGTCTCACAATAGAAATGTTTGCTACTTTAAAGAGAGTTGATATCAGGGATTACTTTTCAACAATTCCATTCAGGTAAATATTTCTCCTAAGTGACTTGCACACAGACAAACCTTTTATAAAGTTCAACACAAATTTATGCATCTCTGACATATATAAACAGACACAATAGCTGCCATTAGATGACAACCCTCAAACATCACTCAGAAATTCCCTGCACAGAAATATCCTTCAAGCAGATAAATGGCTTTTGCAGAATTTCTTTTCCAACAGAAAAACTATAGAATATATTTGGCTTCCTTATGCTCATAGCACCTAATTGTGAAGGAAACCATACACACCATCTACCCCAAAGGTTCTCAAAGTATGGTCTCTATATCTCCAGCACTAGCATGGCCTAAAAAACTGTGACAAATGAAAATTTTTGGGCCTCACCAAACCCTAATTAGAAACTAGTGAGTGAGAGTCCCCTACCTGCATCTTAACAAGCTCTACAGGTAAATCTGATGTATATCAATATTCCAGAACCATTGACTTACCCTTACTCTCATTTCCCAGGTGAGGAAACTTGAGGCCTCAGGGTCTGTAACTGACCAAATTTAACAGACTGAGAGATCATGATTTCTTGTACAAAGGTCAACAAACTCTCCTATCCCTGATTTCCCCATCTGGGATTTCTATAGGTAGGAGTCCAGCCCAGAAAGTCACAATAGGAATAAGTCATTGTTGATTTTCTGGTTAACAGTGCAATTAAAGCCTATTTCCTAAAATGGAAGTAACACTTCTGAGCATTTTATTCTCAGTTAAGACTAGACAGCTGCTTCACTAAGAATCCAGAATTCTGATAATTGTGCCGTACATCAATACTCTCATACAGTTCTTCAAAATAAGCCTATTTTAACTTCCCTATTGAATCAGAATAAAGACCAGATTTCCCCTTTCTTGCAACTATCCTTAAATTTGTATTTACTTCCACTTGACACAACCCATCTAGAAGACCCACATATGAATGGAGGTGCAAAACTTTGAACTTTGGCATATGTGGGGTCTTCAATATGTTGGGACAGTTTGGGACTCCTGGATTTGGGGCTGTCTGGTTCAAACCCTCACTTGATGTGGGTTTCCAGGGCCAGTACAGTCACAGCCCTATCACTCTTTCTTAGTGTTTATCCAATCTAAAATTACTTGATCCTTTTTTCAGTGAGGGAGTTTTTTTCCTCTTTGAGCATCAACATACCAAAAACTTCCCCAGTATTCCACAAAGATCCCCACATATACTCAGAAGTACATTTCCAATATATAGATCTCAGAGGAAGCAGAATTTGTGTATACATAAAAATTTTACTCAAGAACAAGAGAATATAGTCTTCCATTCATTGAAAGAAAATATTTCTTTTGGAATCAGAGATTGTAACTCAAGTCAAAAGTGTTCATGAAACAGAGAGGTCTGATAAGAATTGCCCTATGCCAGTTCCTTGGTCCAGATTTGTCAACTGAAATACTTATGTCTGTGTCCAGGAACTGCATGCTCATTCATGGTCTGATTATTTCCTATGTTGGTCAGGCATCTAGGTTTATAATACAGTACTTCTTATTCTTAAGATGAGTATTACCATAATAAGGATGTGTGTTTAGTGTTCTGTGATGATATTAGTGCTTCCAAAGGGCTGATCTTTGTCTTCTAATTTCAACCATCTGCTGTGTCAGTATATTAACTAAACTCTTACTAAGTCTCCTAAGGCTAATAAACATTTCTTTATCCCCAGGATTTATTTGTTTATAGTATTTTAAATTACTAGAGATCATAAAGAATAATCCTTTATCTCCCTTATTGCCATGACCTTTCAGGAAGAAGAACACTATAATATTTTTTTATAGAAAGAAAAAATGCCTCTGCTGAAGCATTTCAAGTCCTTATGCCAGTGTCTGGCTCACAGTTTTCTCAACAGCTTGGTGCTTTCCTAATGATCCCTTTTTCTGTTTTATTTCCTCAAATCCATTTACTTTCAGGTCTGCAAGAGCATATGCACTTTCTGTCTCTCCAGATCCATCATACCCATTTCCAGAGATTAAATAATATCCAATCACAAATCAAATAAAATAATTTAGGAAATGCTGCCTGCTTGTCAACACTTTCCTGATAGCTCTATTCATAAAGAATCTGCCTGCAATGTGGGAGACCTGGGTTTGATCCCTGGGTTGGGAAGATCCCCTGTAGAAAGGAAAGGTTACCTAATCCAGTATTCTGGCCTGGAGAATTCCATGGACTCTGTAGTCCATGGGGTGGCAAAGAGTCAGACAGGACTGAGTGACTTTCACTTCACCCATCAGCTCTGCCCTCAGACACCCAGAAGAGGGTCAAGTGCAAGGCTTTGCTTCCCAGACCTGTAGTCAGACACAGGCTCATTTCACAGGAGCAGCACATAGCAATTCATTCTAGAGCAGCATTTGTTCCCACAGTTTTACACACTATTAAGAACTAAGAGGCAGGTTAGGTGGTCTGGCATTCCCATCTCTCAGAATTTTCCACAGTTTATTGTGATCCACACAGTCAAAGAATTTGGCATAGTCAATAAAGCAGAAGTAAATGTTTTTCTGGAACTCTCTTGCTTTTTTGATGATCCAGCAGATGTTATTAATTTGATCTCTGGTTCCTCTGCCTTTTCTAAAACCAGCTTGAACATCTGGAAGTTCACGTTTCACATAATGCTGAAGCCTGGCTTGGAGAATTTTAAGTATCACTTCACTAGCATGTGAGACAAGTGCAATTGTGCAGTAGTTTGAGCATTCTTTGGCATTGCCTTTCTTTGAAATTGGCAGGATAGGAAGTAACAGTTAGAACTGAACATGGAACAACAGACTGGTTCCAAATAGGAAAAGGAGTATGCCAAGACAGTATATTGTCACCCTTATTTAACTTATATGCAGAGTACATCATGAGAAATGCTGGACTGGAGGAAACACAAGGTAGAATCAAGATTGCCAGGAGAAATACCAATAACCTCAGATATGCAGATGGCAGAAAGTGAAGAAGAAGAGCCTCTTGATGAAAGTGAAAGAGGAGACTGAAAAAGTTGGCTTAAAGCTCAACATTCAGAAAATGAAGATCATGGCATCCGATCCCATCACTTAATGGCAAATAGTTGGGGAAACAGTGACTGACTTCATTTTTGTGGGCTCCAAAATCACTGCAGATGGTGACTGCAGCCATGAAAGTAAAAGACGCTTACTCTTTGGAAGGAAAGTTATGACCAACCTAGATAGCACATTGAAAAGGAGAGACATTACTTTGCCAACAAAAGTCCATCTAGTCAAGGCTATGGTTTTTCCAGTCGTCATATATGGATGTGAGAGTTGGACTGTGAGAAAAGCTGAGCACTGAAGAATTGATGCTTTTGAACTGTGGTGTTGGAGAAGACTCTTGAGAGTCCCTTGGACTGCAAGGAGATCCAACCATTCCATCCTAAAAGAGATCAGTCCTGGGTGTTCATTGGAAGGACTGATGTTGAAGCTGAAGCTCCAATACTTTGGCCACCTGATGCAAAGAGCTGACTCATCAGAAAAGACCCGAATGCTGGGAAAGATTGAGGGCAGGAGGAGAAGGGGACGACAGAGGATAAGATGGTTGGATGGAATCACCGACTCAATGGACATGAGTTTGGATGGACTCCAGGAGTTGGTAATGGATAGGAAGGGCTGGCGTGCTGCAGTTCATGGGGTCGCAAAGAGTCGGACACAACTGAGGGACTGAACTGAACTGAGGAACTAAAAGTGGTAGCCTATATTTTCATTCTCAGTGAACTTACTCATACAATGAGGGATTGTCATTGTTTACTTTGTTAAAAGTTATTGATAACATAGGAAGGAAAACAATTAAGAAAAAACCTCAGACCAATGTTGACTAGGCTAGATTTAGAAAACATACCATCATTTAGTCATAATATGTGGGTTTTTGTATTTGTTTTTTCATGTATAGGAAAAACACTATTTCTACTTTACTTATACACAATACTTTTGACACCAGAAATGTGGACTTTTCCCCCATACCAAGCAATTCTCTGAAATGCTAGTTGGATTTTATGATATAATTCAATTCTGATGCTAACTGGAATTGGCATAGACCTCACAGGTTAAGGAATCATAAGACAGCCCTCCACTTAGATGCAAATTGCAGGCAACAAAATTACACACAACTTCTCCTGACTTGGCTACAGATCAGAAGTTCCTATGTCTCCCTCCTTAGATTTGGTCATTTGTAAGAACATTTCACAGAACTGAGAGAAACTTACATTTACTGGTTTATCATATAATCAGGGTATGATAAATAATATAGATGAACTGCCAGAAGAAGCACAGGACATGATCTGGAAGGGTCTCCAGTGCAGCAACTTATGTTCATTTGAAATTGGAGTGGATCACTCTCCCATCACATACATACCTTCACCAAACAGGGATCTTTCCAAACCCCATACTTTTGTGATTTTTATTTGATGAAACCATCATATAAACATGATAAATCATTAACTTAATCTTCTGCTTCTCTCCCCTTCCCAGAGGATGGGGTGATGGATCTAAAATTCCTCAGGTTCCTATCATTCTTTGGTCTTTCTGGTAATCAGTACCTTGGTTATCCTGAAACTACCTAGGAACCCAGCAATAGTCACCTCATTAGAACAAAAGATATCTCTATCACCTCGGGAATTTCAAGGGATTTAAGAACTCTGTTTCAGCAAAACGAGTCAAAAGCCAAATAAAGAACAAAAGATGCTCCTAGTGCTCTTATCACTTTGGAAATTGCAAATGTTAGGAGTTCTGTGTCAGAAACCAGAAGTAGAGATGAATACATATATTTTGGCATATCTATAGGCCAATATAATAGATAATGGTGTGATCAGCCACCCAGAGCCTGACATTCTGAAGACTAAAGTCAAATGGGCCTTAGGAAGCACTGCTGTTAATAAAGCTAGTGGATGTGACAGAATTTCATTAGAACTATTCAAAACCCTAAAGGATGATGCCATCAAAGTGTTGCATTCAATATGTTAGCAAATCTGAAAGACCCAGCAGTGGCCACAGGACTGGAAAAAGTCAATACTTATCACAATTCCCAAGAAGAGTAGTACTAAAAAATGTACAACTTTCTTTGCATTAGACATTTGCCTTGGACATCCCATGCTATCATATCCTTATTATATGATAAAGAAAGCTGAGTACTAAAGAACTAATGCTCTTGAAGTGTGGTGTTGAAGAAGACTCTTGAGAGTCCCTTGGACTGCAAGGAGATACAACCAGTCATTCCTACAGGAAATTAGTCCTGAATATTCATTGGAAGGAGTGATGCCGAAGCTGAAGCTCCAATACTTTGGCCACCTGATTCAAAGAACTGACTCATTGGAAAAGGCCCTGATGCTGGGAAAGATTGAAGGAAGGAGGAGAAGGGGATGATAGAGGATGAGGTGGTTGGATGGCATCACTGACTCAATGGACATGAGTTTGAACAAGCTCTGGGAGTTGGTGATGGACAGGGAAGCTTAGCATGCTGCAGTCCATGGGGTCGCAAAGAGTTGGACATGATTGACTGACTGAACTGATCCCATGCTAGTAAGGTCATGTTTAAAATCTTGCATGCTTGTCTTTAGCATTATGCAAACCAAGAAATTCCAGATGTTCAAGCTGGAATTAGGAAAGGAAGAGGAACCAGAGATCAAATTGCCAACATTCGCTGCATCATAGAGAAAGATAGGGAATTAAAAAAAAAATCTACCTCCGTTTCTTTGATTATACCAAAGCCTTTGATGGTGTCAATTATAATAAACTGTGGAAAGCTCTTAAAGAAATGGGAATACCAGACCATGTTACATGTATTCTGAGAAATCTGTATGTGGGTCAAGAAGAAACAGTTAAAACCCTCAATGGAACAGCTGGTTGGTTCAAGATTGAGAAAGGAATATGGCAGTACTGTCTTATAGGTGGGAGAAACATCAGTAACCTCAGATATGAGGAAAGAAGCAAATGGCAGAAAGCAAAGAGAAACCAAAGAGCCTCTTGATGAGAGTGAAGGAAGAAGTTAAAGAGTCAGCCTAAAATTAAAAATTAAAAATAACTAAGATCATGGCATCCAAATCCGTTACTTCATGGCAAATAGAGGGAGAAAAGGTGAAAGTAGTGACAGATTTCTTCTTCTTGGGCTCTAAAATCATGTGGGCCATAACTGCCATGAAAACAGAAAACAATTTCTTCTTGCCAGGAAAGTTATGACAAACCTAGACAGTGTGCTGAAAAGTAGAGTCATTACTCTGCTGACAAATGTCTGTACAATCAAAGCTATGGTCTTCCCAGTGGTCACATATAATTATGAGAGCTAGACTATAAAGAATGCAGAGCACTGAAGAACTGATGCTTTCAAATTGTGGTGCTGGAGAAGGCTCCTGAGAGTCCCTTGGATAGCATGGAGATCAAACCAGTCAATGTTAAGGGAAATAAACCCTGAATACTTGTTGGAAGGACTGACGCTGAATTTTAAACTCCAATATTTCAGTCATCTGATGCGAACAACTGACTCATTGGAAAAGTCCCTAATACCGGGAAAGGTTGAGGCCAGAAGGAGAAGAGGGCTTCAGAGAATGGGATGGCTAGATGGCACCACTGATGTAATGGACATGAACTTGGGCAAACTTCAGGAGATGGTGAGGGACAGCCTGGTGTGCTGCAGTCCATAGAATTGCAGAGAGCCTGACGCAACTTGGTGACTAAACAGCAACAGCATTATAGATCATATATTTTCTATTATTTCAGTTTCCTTATTGGAATTTTCACATTTTTCTGATCAATGAAGCTCCTGTTTTGGATTTCTTTGTCTTTTTCTACAATATTCCCATTGACTTCCATTTCTTCAAATGGACCTGTGGCCTTTACTGAGTTTCCACATTGAAAAAAGTTTCAAGAAATGCTTTAGAATGCCATGTTACTTATAAACACAATAAATATCAAGTTTACAAAATGAGATATTCATTGTGCTAGAGCCTCTCACTCTGTGTACGATTCTTTTCGTTCATTTGTAAATATTTTTGAAGGTTTATAATATGCCATCCACTGGACTGAACACTTGGGAAAACAATGAAATAATCATGGAATCTACTTTACACCTGAGTGGTTACATTTAAAGAATGAATTAAATTTAATGTTTTCTATACTATCTTAAGATTGCTGTTTTACTAGAAATAAATATGTTTCCAAAAGAAATCTATTTCTATAAATATAAGAAATTTCCATCCACCTTCAGAAATGAATGATGCCTCAAACATTCTCATTTCCAAAATAATCCCCAAACCTCAATAATTTGCACTTTTATTAAAAGAATATCACTAGTATCTTGGTAAAAGGAAGATATGGCTATAGAGGATATCGTCTTCTGTAGAAAAGTGTTAGTATTTGCTGCCCCAACTCTCTACGTTTTTACTTTCCTTTTTCTTCTCAGAGGCCTCACTGTTTCCAGAACAGTAGAGGAGCTTCACAAAGCCCCCCTTCCAGGCCTCCCAGCTCAGCCCCTCATAGATCTTCCACTTCCCCACCATAAGTCAGATTAATACAGGCTGATGTGAGCTGCTTGCCCAGGTTAGAACACACCATCTGTGCTAATGAAGCAATAACTTAACATGCAGATTTCTTACACCTCTCAAAGAATTTATTTGTAATTTAAAATCACAATTCCTTAAGTGAAAGAATTGTTGTAGGTGGGAAATTAAGCCTTCTGTCATATCAGCAGATGAGCTATTTGGGGGTGGGGGAGGATCTTACAATGTTCATATTAGACTAGCTTCTGGAGTCCTCTCTTCATCTCTTCAATCTCTGCAATCTTTAAACATCATCTCAAGTCCTAGCCCCTCCATGAACTTCTCCCAACCACTTCAAATTCTGAAATTATACATCATTTTGGATCTCTTCCCTAAGTGAATGTTTCATTCATTCATTCATTCAACAGATATTTATTGACAAATTAGGATGTGGTAAGTATAGTAACAAGGGCCAGAGATAGAATAATATGTATTGGAATAAGTACTAGATATTTAACACTGTAATATATGCCTTTGTGAGCTTTCAGCCAATTGAGACAAAAAATGATTAAGCCTATGAAAAATTACAGAATAAAACCCTGTAACAACGAAATTTGATAGTTGCACTTCATTTTAAAACTTATGTTATAATTCCATAATAGAACTAAGTAGCTTTATTGCAATTTTTCCCATTAATTAAACATTATGAGACCAGTGGGAAGCTGGCCAAAATGACATTTAACTTAAATACTGTAAGAAACAATGCATGTAGACTGCTGCCTGGCACATGTAATAGCATAGCTGCAGGTGCTGTTTTAAACTATTGATCCGATTCTCAAACTCTACAACGTTATAGAAATTCCTGATAATCATTGTTAGCTTGATAGATGATCCTCAAAGTCCACAGTACAGCAGAACTTCATCTTTGAAGTAAGAATGATTAGGATAAACTTTCAAAGTTTTAATTATTTTATCAATTTATTTGGCAAACAATAAAACTGCATGTCAGGCATTGGGAATATAAACTTGGTTAGCTACATCCCTACCCTCAAGGATTTCACAATCTATCAATAGTTGAAGAGGAATACAAGGAAACAATTTCAGAAACAGCCATTGTAAAGCTAGGTGTCTTCTGCAAGCACATAGAAAGACAGACTGCCTATTACTGTTCTTAAAAAAGAAAACATAGAGAGTTGGTCTCATGGGCATTCTAGACAGATGTACTAGTAAAAGTGCAGAAGAATAAGAAAACCTGTCAGGAATGTGCATGAATTGTTCAGACAAATGCTAACAGTAAATCTGGAATTGAAACTAGATGCAATTAAGTTGCCTATAAAAAACATATAACTGATAACTGGGTAACTGGGAGAATGTCAGATAACAAAGGCTTCACATGCTATTCTCAGGGGTTTATCTAGCAGGCAATTAAAAAATGAAAAAAAAAGGAAAAAAACTAATAAGCCTGATTTTAAGGTAAAAATATTTTACCCATTCTATTCTCAAAAATCATCTTCAAATAATAAGCACAGGAAACAAAACTATTATTTTTAGAAACTAGAAAAAATTTCCAATGAAACTAGAAACATATGTAGAGTCAAACTATAATATATGAAGACTGAACGCATACAGGAATGGTAGGTAAATTGCACAGCAGAGGAAAGTCAAATCAAACTGCCAGCAGAGGAGTGTATTGACAGGCTGGTTTACCTTGAGAAACACAAGAGATGTTGAGGGCTTGAGAGGGCACTAGAAGTCAGGGGGTGTAGGAGAAATATTTATATGTTTAAAGACTCTGTAAAAAAGTGTATAAAAACTTCAAGCTGCCCACAGGTTTGGACATTCTCCCTCAACAGGAAGAGAGAGGTGTTTTTCCTGATGAAAGTGAAACAAATGACTAACTCTGGGACTCCACACATACAAAAGAAGAAAGTTGAAGCAAAGGCATATGATCATGAAACTATGAATGATAGAACATCCCAGCTCCTTTTCTGCTGCCCAGTTACAGAACAAAATCATACTATCAAATTTATTCCTATCCAAATACCCACAAGGAGATAACTGTAACATATGACTGGAGGGTGTTTTTCTAGAGAAACTATCCTCCTTGGAGAGAATACTTGCAGGTCTTGATAAGGAAGTCCCCAGTGAAAAAGCTGGACTTCCTGCCATTCCAGAGCAAAGCCAACATTTTCATACAAGACTTACTCAGATACTCACAATCTCCAGTTTTCTTTTCAGTTTTTACTCTTAAATAGGCATAGACACTAATGACAAGAGATTTTAGGAAAGCCTTCAACATAAAAGATAAGGCAAATAAACCAACTATTATAAATAAAAAGAAATAAAGGGAAAACAAGTATGAAAAATATAGTCAAACATAATAAATTGATATTCTTAGGAAGATACAGAGAGAGTAGATATTATATCTCCAAAATAAAAACAAGATATTGTGAAAGAAGGGCTGCCCTGGTGGTTCAGTGGTAAACAATCTGCCTGCAATGTAAGAGACCACTTGCAACGCAGGAAATGCGGGATTCATCTCTAAGTCAGGAAATCCCCTGAGACAATGGAGAAAGAAATGGCAAACCACTCCAGTATTCTGGCCTGGGAAACCCCATGGATGGAGTAGCCTGGCAGGCTACAGTCCATGGGGACACAAGGGTCAGACACAACTTAGTTACTAAACCACCACCAATGTTGTGAACAAAAGGAAAGAGTAGCTCTTAGAAAAAACAAAATAAGAGAGTCAAGACCAAACACCAATTCTGATTCTGATGGGAAGAGGAGGTGAAAAAATATTTTTGAAAACAGAAATGGATATAAAGGGGAAAATCATAAAATTGGGGAATCTAATCAGGATACTCAACACACAACAAATAGCAGTTTCAGAAAGAAAAAGAAAGAAATGGTGATAAGAATAATTTTTCATAATTGAAAAGCACAGGTCAGCAGATAATGGGGTTATGTGAGCAAATAAAACTGCTATTGTTTGGAACCTCTAAGTTTCAGATGACCTGTTTTACACCAGTTTTTAACTGATACACCCAGCCAAGGTCATTTTCTATACTCCAACTGCCTGGAGACTGCCCAGAACTTTAGGTCTAGAGTGAGCAACTTAAAGGTGAAAGCACAGTGAAGAATACTTTTTATTATGTTGGTCTGGTTTTTATAAATGCCTTAACCTTAGAATTTATAATTATTTTAAATTAAGTATTTTTTGCACTTTTTAATATCTGTCTTTTACTCTGCAAGTTCCATCCAGTAAAAAATCATGCCTCTTTTTTTTCCCACCTCTTTTAGTCCAAGTAAGTAAGTAAGTGTTAGTTGCTCAGTCGTGCCCGACTCTTTGCGACCCCATGGACTGCAGCCCACCAGGCTGCTCTGTCCATGAGATTTTCCAGGCAAGGATCCTGGAGTGGGTTGCCATTTCCTTCTCCAGGGGATGTTCCCAACCCAGGGATTGAACCTGTGTCTCCTGCACTGCAGGCAGATTCTTTACTGACTAAGCTACAAGTGAAGTGGGCAAAATCCCTAATCATTGCTTTTTAAATGAAGTAATGGAGTAACAAATATTAGCAGAAATAGGTAGGTTCTAAGGTCAACCATAGCACCAAACATGGGGAAAGACCAGGAAGTAGATGACTATGTGGCAATTTTGGCACATGGACTGATGTAAGGGATAAATCAAATCATCTGTGTTTATGTGTGTGTGTTTATCATATGTGTGTTTATCTGTGTTTATCATATGTGTGTGTCTCACACATAATCATAACCATTTGTTAAATATGAATTTAGCAAAACAAAACTGTGACCTCTGACCTAGATAGTATTTTGCTCCCTGTCCTGTTGGGAAACTGTGTGAATGACTCTGCATTCACAGACATATCAGCAGAGCAGTAGTTCTAACTCTTCAATCCAAGACTATTTTTAACTTTCAAAAATTATTTAGGAGTCCAAAGAACTTTTACAGATGTGGATTTTTTTCTATAAATGTTCCTCATTTATTTCAAAAATACCTTTTAAAATATTTAATTTTTTAAAAATAATAATAACAAACTTGTTCCATGTAACCCAAATAGCATATTTTTGCTAGAAAAACTCATTCAATTTTCCAAAACAAAAACTTTAGTGAGAAGAATGGCATTGTATAACATTCTTGCAAAGCTCTTTTAATTTCTGACATAATAGAAGAGAACTGTATTCTCCTTCTATATTCATGCTGTTACAATATCACAGATCATGGAGCTCCTGGAAAATTCCACAATGTAATTATGAGAGAAAGAAAATCAAAAGGGAAAATAGCAGCTCAGTATTATTATGAAAATACTTTTGACCTTGTGAATCCTCTGAAAGATTCTCCAGCATTTGTCAAGTAAAAGTGGTGAAATATTTACCCCTAAAGGTGGTGGCAATGTTTACAATTGACCAGCAGGTTGGCAGAGTAGAAAGATATGATATCATCTCTTCTTACAAAAACACCAAAATCACAACTAACTTCTGAACAACCATCAACAACAACAGCAAAATTTCTGGAACCTACCAAAAAACATACCTTATATCCAAAGACAAAGAAGAACCCACAATGAGATGGTAGGAGGGACATAATCACAATAACATCAAATTCAATACCCACAAAGTGTGTACCACAGAAGTTTTCCATAGCAGTGAAAGTCCTGAGCCCTATGTCAGTCTTCCCAGCCTGGGGGCCTGGCAATGGGAGTCAGGGCCCCCAGAGAATCTGGCTTTGAAAGCCAGCAATGCTTGATTGCAGGACTTCCACAGGACTATGGGAAACACAAACTCCCATTCTAAAAGGGCACACACAAGTTCCCATGCATACCAAAATCCAGGGGGAAAGTAGTGACCTCATAAGAGACTGACTCAGGCTTACCTGCTAGTATTGGAGGGCCTCCTTTGGCTGTGGCTCGTTGTAGAGACAAAAACAATGGCAGTGGCAGGTTAGGTGAATACTCATCAGTTTGAACCTTCTTTAGTTGTTGTTCAGTCATTCGTTTGTGTCTGATCTTTGAGAGGCTTCCTATTTTCTCCCTGAGATATAGTGTCACCCAACAACTTGTAGGCCCCAATTCTGGGACACTTCAGACCAAACAACCAATATGGTGGGAACACAGCTCCACCCATGAGCAGAAAGGCTGCCTAATGTCTTCCTAAGCATGGCTCTGCCCACCAGAAAAACAAGACCCAGTTCAACCACCAGTGGGCAGGAACTAGACCCTCCCACCAAAAAGCCTGCACAAGCCTTAAGAGGACAACCTAATCCAACAGAGGGCAGGCAGAAAAAGTAAAAAGAACTACAGTCCTGCAGTGTGTGGAATGGAAAGTGCAATTACAAATAGTTAGACAAAATGAAGTGGCAGAGGAATATGTTCCAGAAAAAGGAACAAGATAAAACCCCAGAACAGCTAAATGAAATAAAAATAGGCAATCTACCCAAAAAAATAATTTAGAATAATGATACTAAAGATAATCCAAAAATCTCAGAAAAAGAACGGAGGCAGAAATTGAGAAGATAAAAAAAAATATTTAACAAAGACCTAGAAGAACTAAAGAACAAGCAATCAGAGATGAACAATACAATAAATGAAATGAACCTATTAAGGTTGGTTTAAAAGTAATTGCAGTTTGGCATTGTTGAACTTTGCTATTTGATACTGGAATACATTCTTAAATAAATGTGGTTGTGCTATACATCATTTTAATGCATATTTCTCACTTTATGCTTTTGCTAATGATTTGCTACTTTTTGTTTATTTTATATTTATTTTAGACTAAGGGAATGATGTTAGACAAATTCCAGCAAATTCAAGTGATTTTATTGTTTCAGTTCAAAATGGGTAGTAAAGCAGAAGAGAAAACTCACAACATCGACAAAGCATGTGGCCCAGGAACTGTTAATGAATATACAGTGTGATGATGGTTTAAAAAGTTATGCAAAGGAGATGAGGGACTTGAAGATAAGAAGTGCAGTGGCAAGCCATTGGAAGTTGGCAATGACCAACTGAGAGGATCATCAAAGTTGATCCTCTTACAACTACACAAGAAGTTGCCAAAGAACTTAGCATTGGCCATACTATAGTCTCGGCATCTGAAGCAAATTGGAAAGGGGAAAAGTCCAAATAAGTGAATGCCTTATGAACTGACCAAAAGTTCTTAAAAAAAAATCATCTTTTGAAGTGTCATCTTCTCTTATTCTATGCAATAAACAACGATTTCTCAATTGGATTGTGATATGTAACATAAAGTGAATTTTACATGACAATCAGTGACAACCAACTCACTGGTTGGACCAAGAGGAAGTTTCAAAGCACTTCCCAAAGCCAAATTTGCACCCTAAAAAGGTCATGGTCACTGTTTGGTGGTCTGCTGCCAGTCTGATCCACTAAGATTTCTGAATCCCACCGAAAATATTACGTCTGAGATGTATGCTCAACAAATTGATAAGACACACCAAAAACTACAATGCCTACAGCCAACATTGGTTAATTGAATGGGCCCAATTCTTCTCCACAATAATGCCCCACCACATATCACACAACCAATACTTTAAAAATTGAAAAAACTGGGCTACCAAGTTTTGCCTCAACCATCATGTTCACCTGACCTCTTACCAACCAATAACCACTTCTTCAAGCATCTCAACAACTTTTTTCAGAGACAACGCTTCCACAGCCAGCAGGAGGCCAAAAATGCTTTCCAAGAGCTCATCAAATCCTGAAACAGATTTTTATGTTACAGGAGTAAACAAACTTTTTTCTTGTTGGCAAAATGTATTGATTGCAATGGTTTCTATTTTGATTAAAAAAAAAAAAGACATATTTGAGCCTAGTTATTATAATGATGCAAAATTCACAATCAAAGACACAATTACTTTTTCACCAACCTAAATGCACTCCACGAGGTTGCAAAGAGTTGAACAAGACTGAGTGACTAATTTTGGCCTTCTTTGGTGCCTCAGATAGTAAAGAAACTGCCTACTATGTAGGAGACCTGGATTTGATCCCTGGGTCAGGAAGATGCCTTAGAGAAGGAAATGGCAGCCCACTCCATTGTTTTTGCCTGGAAAATACCATGGACAGAGGAGCCATGTGAGCTACAGTCCATGGGATTGTAAGGAGTCAGACATGACTGAGTGACTAAATGCACTAGAAGTAGTCAATAGCAGAGCAACCAAGGCAGAAGAATGAATAAGTGAGCTAGAATACAGAATGGTGGAAATTACTGCTGCAGAACAGAATAAAGAATGAAAAGAAATAAAGGCAGTATAAATTGACAAAATTAAATGCACCAGTGTTGCACTATAGGGATCACAGAAGGAGGAAAAAAAAGAGAGAGAGAGAGAAAAGGGGAAAACTTGAGAAAATATTTGAAGAGATAATAGTTGAAAACTTCCCTCAGTGCAAAAGGGAAAATTTGCCCAAGTTCAGGAAATGTAGAGAGTCCCAGGCAGGATAAACTTAAGGAGAAGCCTGCTGAGATATATATTAATCAAACTGACAAAAATTAAAGACAATGAAAAAATATCAAAAGCAACAAGGGAAAATTAATAAATAACATACAAGAGAACTCCCATAAACTTCAGTTCAGTTCAGTCGCTCAGTCGTGTCCAACTCTTTGTGACCCCATGAATCGCAGCACACCAGGCCTCCCTGTCCATCACCAACTCCCGGAGTTTACTCAAACTTATGTCCATCGAGTCGGTGATGCCATCCAGTCATCTCATCCTCTGTCGTCCCCTTCTCCTCCTTCCCCCAATCCCTCCCAGCATCAGGGTCTTTTCCAAAGAGTTAACTCTTTGCATGAGGTGACCAAACATCCATAAGCTTATTAGCTGATTTTTCAGCAGAAATTCTGTAGGCCAGATGGGAGGCACATGATATACTTAAAAGTGATGAAAGGGAAGAACCTACCACCAAGAATGCTCTACCCAGCAAGGCTCTCATTCAGATTCAAGGAAGAAGTCAAGAGCTTTACAGACAAGCAAAAGTCAAGAGAATTTAGCACTCCCAGTTTTGCAACAAATGCTAAAAGAACTTCTAAGTAGAAAAGAGGCCACTACTAGAAACAAGAAAACTAAGACTGGAAAAACTCACCAGTAAGGAAAACATGATGCAAAGTCGGGATATAATCTATACAAAATTATGATATCAAAAACAACAATCGTGAGAAGAAAATACAAATGCAGGATATTGGAAATGCAAATACAGTCGAAATTTAAAGACCACCAACATAAAACAATCTTGTTTACATATAGACTACTATGTCAAAAACTCATGGTAACCACTAACCAAAAATCTACAATAGAGACACACACACACAAAAGAAAAAGGAATCCAAGCACAACACTAAAGTTAGTCATCAAATCACAAGAGAAGAGAACAAAGAAGAAGGGAAGGAAAAAATCAACAAAAATAAAACCCAAACAAGAAAATGGCAATAGAAATATACATATCAGTAATTTAAAAAATGACAATAGGTTAAATGCTCCAACCAAAAGACACAGACTGACTGGATAATACAAAAACAAAAACTGTACATATGTTATGTACAAGAGACCAACGTCAGATAGAGGGACACAAAGTGAGCAGATGGAAAAAAGGTATTCCATGCACATTGAAATCAAAAGAAAGCTGAAATAGCATTATTCATATCCAACAAGATAGACTTGAAAAGAAAGACTATTACAAGAGAAACGAAGAACACAATGCAATTACCAAGGGATCAATCCCCAAGAAGATATAACAATTGCAAATATGTATATGCACACAAAATAGGCTCAGTGTATAAAGCAAATACTAAATAAAAGGAGAAAGCATCAGTAACACAATAATAGTGGGGGGATTTAATACCACACTTTCACCAATGGATCAATGGACAGGTCATCCAGACAGAAGGTCAGTAAGGAAATACAGGGCTTAAATGACAAATTAGACCAGGGAGAATTAATTGATATTTATAGAACATTCCATCCCAAAGCAGCAGAATAAGCCTTCTCAAGTGCACATGGAGCATTCTCCAGGACTGACCAGATGTTGGGCCACAAAGCAAGCCTCAGTAAATTTAATAAAATTGAAATCTCACCAAGCACAAATCTTATCTTTTCCAGTCACAATGCTATGAGATTAGAAATCAACTATAAGAAAAAAAGGAAAAAAAACCTGCAAAAAATACAAACACATGGAGGCTAAAAAATATGTACTAAACAACAAATGAGCAATAAAGAAATTAGAATGAAAATAAAAAATTACCTAGAGACTTGTGATAATGAAAATACAATGGTCCAAAACCTTTCAAATGTAGCAAAAGGAATTCTAAGAGGGGAGTTTTAGATAGTATTACTCAGCAAACATGAAAAATATCAAATAAACAACATAAAAGCAACCAGAGAAAGAGGAACAAACAAAATCTTAAGTTAGTAGAAGGAAACAAATCATAAAGATCATAGCAGAAATAAGTGAAATAGAGACAAAGGAAATAGTAGCAAAGATCAATGAAACCAAAAGTTGGTTCTTTGAGAAGAAGAACAAATACAGTAAAGCTTTAGCCAGACTCACCTGGCAAAAAAAAAAAAAAAAAAAAGGCTCAATTCAATAAAATTAGAAATGAAAGCAGAGAATTTGCAATGGGCATCACAGAAATACAAAGGAGCAAATGAGACTGCTACAAGCAACAATATGTAAGTGAGATAGATAGCCTGGAAGAAATGGACAAATGCTTTAAAGGTACAATCACCCATGACTGAAAAAGAAAGAAATAGAAAATATGAACAAACCAATTACTAGTACTGAAATTTAAACTGTGATTAAATTTCCAACAAAGAATACTCCCATCCCATATGGCTTCACAGGCAAATTCTATCAAACATTTGGAAAAGAATTAACATAATTCTTTCTCAAACTACCCCAAAAAAGATGGGAAGGAAGAAACATTTTCCAGCTCTTTCTATGAGCCTACCCTCATCTTGATACCAAAACTGAAAATATCACACACAAAAAAAGAAAAATATAGGCCAATAACACTAATGAACATAGATGCAAAAGTCCTCAACAAAATACTATCAATTTGAATCCAACAATGCATTAAAAGAATCATACACTATGATTAAATAGAGTTTATCTCAAGGATGCAAGGATTTTTTTATATCCACAAGTAAGTCAGTGTGATACACCATCTCAACAAATAGAAGATTAAAAACACTATGATCATCTCAATAGGTGGAGGAAAAGATTTTGGCAAAATTTAACACCCACTTTTTATGATTAAAAAAGTGTCTCTAGATAGTGGGCACAGAGGGAATTCAATAGTATAATAAAGGCCATGTATAATAAGTCTGGGCTTCCCTGGTGACTCAGATAGTAAAGAATCTGAGAGATTCTTTGCAAATTCAATGCAGGAGAACTGGGTTGGGAAGATACTCTGGAGAAGGGAATGATACCCCATTCCAGTATTCTTGCCTGAAGAATTCCAGACAGATGAGCCTTGCAGGCTACAGTCCATGGGACTGCAAACAGCCAGACACAACTAAGCGACTAACCACACAAGCACACATAATAAACCTACAGCTAACTTCATACTGGAAAGTGAAAGTTGAAAATATTGCCTCTAACCTCAGGAACAAGAAAAAAGATGTCCACTCTCACTACTATGTTGTCGTTTATTCAACATAGTTTTGGAAGTTCTATGCACAGCAATCAGAGAAAAGAAATAAAAGGAATACAAATTGGAAAAGAAGTAAGACCATCACTGTTTGCAGATGATATGAAACTCTACATAGAAAATTGTAAATATGCAACCAGAAGACTACTGGAGTTCACTATTAAATTCAGTAAAGTTGCAGGATACAAAATTAACACAGAAATTGGTTGTATTTCTATACACTAACAATGAAAGAACAGAAAGAGAAATTAAGGAAACAATCTCATTTACCATTGCATCAAAAAGAATAAAAAACCTAGGAATAAATCTACCTAAAGAGATGAAAGATGTGTACCACAAAAACTATAAGATACTGATAAAGAAAATCCAAGACAACACTAACGGAAATATAAACCATGTTCTTGAATTGAAATAATGAATATTGTCAAAATGACTATACAACCCAAGGCAATGGACAGATTCAATGCAATCCCTATCAAATTACCAATAATATTTTTCACAGAACTAGAAAAAAAAAAAAAAAAAAAAAAACTCAAAAATTTTATGGAAGCAAAAGACCACAAATAACCAAAACAATCTTGAGAAAGAAAAACAGCTAGGAGAATCAGGCGCCCTGTCTTTAGAATATGCCACAAAGCTACAGTCATCAAAACAGTATTGTACTGGCATAAAAAACAGAAATACAGATCAATGAAACAAGAAGGAAAGTTCATAGATCACCTATGCACCTAATCTATGACAAACAAGACAAGAATATCCAATGTAGAAAACAGTGTCTTCAATAAGTGGGAGCTGGGAAAACAGGAGAGCTACATGTAGAAGAATGAAATTATAACACTCTCTGACATCATACACAAAATTAAGCTCAAAATCTATTATAGGCCTAAATTTAAGGGTGAATACCTTGTAACTCTTAAGCAGAACCCAGCAAGATCTTTTTTTTTCTATCTCCTAAATTAATGAAAATAAAAATAAACAAATGAGACCTGATTAAACTTAAAGTTTTTGCACAGCAGAAGAAACCATAAACAAGACAAAATACAAACCTTAAAATGGGAGAAAATGTTTAGAAAGGAAGCAACTGACAAGGGATCAATCTCTAAAATATACAAAAAGTTTATGTGTCAGGAAGCATTTAACAGGAGTCTTCCTGTGTGCTGTTTTGGATCTGTCAGGAATCCTCTGTTCCTTATTAATTCCTGAATATTCAGGAATTAAGAGGAGGGACAAGCCTTTCCCAGGGCTGAGGAATCCAGGCATCTCCTTCGTTAGTTTTTCAATACAGTGATAAATACCCTCTTCCTTCTTATGAACCATATGGTAAAAGTGATTGTTTACAACTCTCTCTCTTTAATATGAATCTCCTTATGTTTTGTAAGTCTGGAATTTTAATCTTTATCTTTGCTGAGAATAACTACCTTGTAAGACATATGACCACACCATGTTGATTAAAACACCTTTGATCCATCAGAGCTTGGGTCCCTGTGTCTGTCTGTCTTTCTTTCTCTCTCTCTCTCTCTATTTCTGACTGATTCCCTGGAGTACGAAAACCGACTGTGTAACCCAAGGAATATTAGCCTCTTTCCTTCTTTTGCTCTCTCATCATCGACTCCAGACTACCAGGTTCCGGTCCAATAAAAGACCAATAAGTGGCACCCAGAACAGGGACTGGTACACGTGGCCGATTCGGACGGAGTGACCCCAGAGGGCCTATTGAGGCCGGTAAGTACTAAGACATAGTTCAATCAACTAGAAAGCCCCCTCATTTTTCTACTTTACTTTATCACTTATTTAAAGTTCAGGGATTTTCTGTTATACACCAGCGAATAGAGGCTTGCCTTCAGACAGTGGTTGAATGTAACCCTTGGCTCCCTGATGAAGGTAGTTTTGATTTAGAAATTTGGCATCGGGTCATAGAGAATGCCCAACAAGCCATCACACAGGGAAAAGATATTCCAATAGATTTCTGGCCCCTATGGGCTCTCACCGAAGCTGTGATTCTGCCATTTCAAGGTAATTCTAGCTCTCCTGATGTTCAGCAACAGTCAGAACACTTCTTACATGAATATTAATTAAACGATGAAGCCTTACAAAAGGCCCAATCAGAACAACATAAGATATTTCAGAATTTTCCTACTAACCCTTCCCCGGTTGTTCCAAGCGCTCCTCCCCTGCCAGCGGGCACAAATCCCAAAGTCTCTCCCCTGATAGAACCTAATGATTCTGGCAATGACTCCATTAAGACACCTTTTAACATTAAAACCAGCAACACCTTTCTGAATAACAATAATCTACCCCCTTCCAAACAGAGGCTTTCTGAATTGCTGACTTTGCAATCGCAAGTCTCTGAAGCCAATTGTTTCTCCACCTTTCCAGTTTAAGAAATATTGACACTCAAAGACAAACAATACCTCAATATGAAGGTATTAACCTTTTCCACATGCAACAAATGAAAAAGGCTGTAACTATGTATGGCCCACATTGCCCTTTTACTAGAGAGATTATAAATGCTATGCCGTCTTTTATTATAACCTTTATTCTCTATTATTGGCGAATTTTAATAAAAGCTCTCCTTAAACCAGGAGAGTATCTTCAATGAACAATGTGGTTTCAAGATATAGCCAGAAATCATGCTAACAAAAATGCTCAAGCTGGCGCTCCCCAAAACCAAATTACTTTTGAAATGTTAACTGGCACCAGACAGTATGATTCTATAGAAGCTCAAATACAGTTCCCTCCTTTGTTACATGGACAATTAAAAACAGTGGCCCTTAAAGCTTGAGATAAAATTACTCCTCAAGAAAAACCTATAGATAGCTACACTAAAATATTGCAAATACCTAATGAAAAAGTATGCTAATTTTTTAGCTAGATTAGAAACTGCTCTTTCCCATACTGTATTTGAAAAAAGAGAGACAGAGAAAAAAGCTAAAAGACAACTAAAAAGTTTACTTGCTTATGAAAATGCAAACTAAATATGTTAAAAGAAGGTGCTTTGCATGTGGAGATAAAAACCATTTTAAAAGGGGCTTCCCTAAGTAAGCTAATAAAAAGCCTCCAAAAATCTACCCTCGCTGCCATAGAGGAATGTATTGGGTCAAAGATTGTAAATCTAAATTTGATATTTCTTTTCCTTCTCTATACAAATTTAAAAGGAGGTTTCTCTTAAAATACTGTGTTGCCATAATGACACCTGGTTTCACTTGAAGTTAACTATGCTTAAACCCTGAGTTAACCAATGCATTTTTCTTATGGAAATGTTTGTCTTAAACTATGTTAATGTGCTATTCGTTTACCCCAGACTCTGTCTTTAACTCAATTCCGCCTAATGGCTCAGAACCTACTTGAAAAACCAGTATGTTATATTCAGATATTGTTCCCCTAATCTATGGAAACAAAACTATTTGTATGGTAATCTTCCTTTCTTCAAGATTCATATCAATCATTTTATGGCCTAGGACAACTCACCTGGTGCCAATGTTGTCTCAAAATGCATGTTGTGGGTGAAGGGTCTGGTGCTATTCTCTGAGTTTTGAGACATTTCCTTTCTCTAATAAGCAGACTGCTAGTAGTTGTATGACATCTGGCTAAAGACTAGCAGGGGGGCACTCTTTCTGCTCCCTTCTGATGTCCATGTCAGACGTTTTCTCTACCTCCTTTATACTTTAATATAAATAAGTCTCAATTTGAGAACACGTTACAAACTTCTACCGATTTCCAAATAGCTTTTCTGAAAAAATTATTATTTCTCGCATTTATTTTATATAGATGGGAATGAAAAGCCAAAGCTGCATTTTGCTCTCTTAAAAAATATGTCTTTTATACTAAATTTCATTCTGCTCAACAAAATGAATTATATGCCCTTATTCAAGTTATTTACCTACATCCTTACCCCATTAATATAGTTTCTGACTCTATATATTCAGTTTTTGTATTAAAAAATATAGAAACTTCCACCATAAACTCCTAATTCTAGTAAAACAGACAATGGCCCTGCCTATATTTCTAGACACTTTAAACAATTTTTACAATCTTTTCCTATTAAATATATTACGGGTATTCCTTATAATCCACAGACACAAGACATAGTCAAATGAACACATCACACACCAATGTTACAAATAAAGAAAATTAAAGAAGGGGGAATACACAGGAACACTACCGTCTTCCTTATCTAAAACAGATTTTACTAGATTCCAATATAAGATATTTTCTAAGCTCATAGCTATTGTTAATATAGCTTTATTTGTTTTATTTATTTATTTTTTTTAACTTACTACAGGGAGATACCTTAACAAAAACAGAAATACATTTCGAGGAATTGAAGGACACTTCTCTTCCTCTGCCCATTTGGTATCAAGACAAGTTCAATAAAAAATGGAAATCTGGGAAATTAATCTTACAGGGAAAGGTATATGCTTGTATTTCCCCAGATGGATCCAACAAACTTTTTCCTCGGAATATTCAACCCAAGGGGGCCCCCAGGCATTCAAAATAGAGATGAAACAACAAGAACCTCAGGAGGAAGAAATTCCAATAAGGGCCATGGCAGCTCTAAAGATCTCCAGAAAGTTACGCCCTCGGCGGAATCAACCCTATGACCTCCCCACTTGGGGACAGATAAAAACCCTTACTAGTGAAGCTGAAAATTTGGTCTCTCAACAGGGAATGCCTCAGAGTCCTGAATACATTTTCCTGCTAGCCTGTGCCTCCCAAACTTAACTGGGCTTACTTACCCAACCCCCTTTATTATAGGTCATAAAGTGGACGGAGAAAAGACTGATTATCAACCAGTGACTCCACCCATATGCCCCCTCCCTGGAACCCTCACACCCTGGGGAGAAAGGAAAGCTAATTAACATTTCTTTAAGCTATGAAGTCCTTCCATTGCCTGGGCCCAGGAAAATTATGCATAAACGTCGGCTGACAAACAGGCTTTCATCCTTCCTCCAAAAGACTTTCGGACATTGCTGCCCTTTCTCTGTCTGTGAACCATGTTTACTACTGAAACTTTAGGGAAAGAACAAAAAACATTATGTAAAAGGTTACTAACACTACGTTGAAACATTACCATGACAAAGGACTTCTTGGCTGGCTTGACGGTGGAATGGCATCCCCTCCACCTCGAATCATCCTCGATAAACAGAGTGGGCCTAAACAATGGGACATATGGAAACTTGCTGCCAGCACCAAAGAACTTGGGACTTAGACCGGACATTTCACAGGGACCAGTCCTGGTCATAGTAGCTATTTCTTTTGTTATAATCAGTCATATTTTACACAGGCCTGTGTCCCATTTTCTTTTGTTATAGCCATAGGAAATTTACAATTTAATAAGATTTTATGTTCTTTAACTTGTATTAATTGCCAATTCTGTGTTACTTCTGTTCATTTCAATCAGAGTACCTACAACTGGGAACAAATCAAATTTCATGTACATGATAATGCCTCTCTGAATGTACAATTACTGCAAAAGGAAATCTATAAAATTTTTCTAAACATCTGCCCACTTCCACTAATTTGGAAACTTTAGCTGAACATATTATCCAGGCTAGACCCCTGAGGATGGTTTAAAAGTATTACCCACAGCAACGGGTTTGGAACTGTAACTTTGGTGATTGTCTTGATAATTATATTTATTGTTAATCATCACCTTTCTATAAGGTTGGTTAATACTAACCAAACTCATTTGGTCAGGACTTTTTTTTTTTTTTTTTTAACATTATAATAAAATAGGGGGAACTGTCAGGAACCATTTAATAGGAGGCTTCCTGTGTGCTGTTTTGGATCTGTCAGGAATCCTCTGCTCCTTATTAATTCCTGACTTTCAGGAATTAATTCCTGAATTAACATTCAGGAAAGGGCAAACCTTTCCCAGGGCTGGGGAATTCAGGCATCTCCTTCGTTAGTTTTTCAATATGGTGATAAGTATCCTCTCCCTTCTTATGAACCGTACGGTAAAAGTGATTGTTTACAACTCTCTCTCTTTAATATGAATCACCTTATGTTTTGTAAGTCTGGAATTTTAGTCTTTTACTTTGCTGAGAATAACTACCTTGTAAGACAGTCTATATGCCCACACCATGTTGATTAAAACACCTTTGCTCCATCAGAGCTTGGGTCCCCGTGTCTTTCTTTCTTTCTCTCTCTCTCTCTCTATTTCTGACTGATTCATTGGAGTGCGAAAGCTGGCTGCCTAACCCAGGAAGTATTAGCCTCTTTCCTTCTTTCACTCTCGCATCATTGACTCCGGACATCCAGGTTCTGGTCCAATAAAGGACCAACATTTATGCAGCTCAATATTAAAAACAAACAAACAACTCAATCAGAAACTTGCCAGAAAATCTAAACAGGCATTCCTCCAAAGAAGATGTACAGATGCCCAAGAGGCACAAGAAAAGATGTTCAGTAGCACTAATATTAAAGAAACACAAATCAAAAATACAATGAGATATCGTTACCTCACACCAGCCAGAATGGCCATTATCAAAATATCTACAAACAATAAATGCTGGAGGAGTGTGGAGAGAAGGGAACCCTCCTACACTGTTGGTGGGAATGGTCATTGCTATGGTCACTATATGGAATAGTATGGAAGTTCCCTTAAAAAAATAAAAATAGAGCTACCATATGATCCAGCAATTCCATTGCTAGTTATATATCCAGAGGAAAATGTGGTTCAAAGGATGGATTCACCCCATTTGTCACTGCAGTTTTGTTTACAATGACCAAAATATGGAAGCAACCTAAATTTCCATTGATAGATGAATGGATAAAGATGCAGTATATATATATACATACATATATATATATATATATATATATATATATATATATATATATATATATTCTGTGGAGTATTACTCAACCATCAAAAACAATGAAATAATGCCACTTGCAGCAACATGGATGGACCTGGATATTATAATACTAAATGAAGTAAGCCAGACAGAGAAAGATAAATATCATATAGTGTTCCTTATATATGGAATCTAAAAAATATACTACAAATTAATCTATTTACAAAATGGAAACAGACTCACAAACTTAGAGAATGAATTCATGGTTATCATGGGGAATGGTGGGTGAGAGGGATATTGGGAGTTTGGGTTATATTTAAAATAGAAAACCAAAAAAGACCTACTGTATAGCACAGAGAATGTAGACCAATATTCTGTAATAACCTAAATGGGAAAGAATTTGAAAAGGAATAGATACCTGTATATATGTAACTGAATCACTTTGGTGTACACTTGGCACTAACACAACTCTGTTAATCAACTGTGCTCCAATATAAAATAAAAATTAAAAAAAATAAAGCTGCTGGTATATTTAAGATAATGCAATTATTAAGAATCATAAAGAACCCAAGAAACAAAATGAGCCATTGGGTTTTCTTAGTTCCAAACAAAATACCACTCTAAAAACTCTGTTAATATTAATAAGGCTATTGTTAGCAAAATAAATTTGGATTTCTTTGGTTTTTTTTTTTTAATTTTATTTTATTAGTTGGAGGCCAATTACTTCACAACATTTCAGTGGGTTTTGTCATACATTGACACGAATCAGCCATAGAGTTACACGTATTCCCCCTCCCGATCCCCCCTCCCACCTCCCTCTCCACCCGACTCCTCTGGGTCCTCCCAGTGCACCAGGCCTGAGCACTCGTCTCATACACACCGAGGAAACCAGATGTGAAAGAGACACGTGCACCCCAATGTTCATCGCAGCACTGTTTATAATAGCCAGGACGTGGAAGCAGCCTAGATGCCCATCAGCAGATGAATGGATAAGGAAGCTGTGGTACATATACACCATGGAATATTACTCAGCCGTTACAAAGAATGCATTTGAATCAGTTCTAATGAGATGGACGAAACTGGAGCCCATTATACAGAGTGAAGTAAGCCAGAAAGATAAAGAAATTTGGATTTCTTAATAGATTAATCATATATAAGATGAACTGTTTTTCTGTTCTGTGGACAACTGTATAAATTCAGTAATGTTTGCATTCTCTCAGAATTCTAAAAACTGAAAACAACTCTACAGACAGCTCTTTTGTCTTCCAATGTAATCATAATATTACATTAGTTACAAACTAACAGCTAAATTTTCTTAAATGTTTCATATTTTTTAAAGAAGTATTCAGTGTGGACTAATCTATTTAACCCTCAAAATTACTATCTGAAGTAGATACTAACCTCATTATCATTTTACAAATGAGAAGACTGAAATCCACTGAGATTAAGTAATATATTCACTGTCACACAACTAGTAAAAAACAAATATCAAAGCTTTCAGTGACTGTTCCATACCACTTCCCTATTCATGGGTCTGGTGATAAAATTCCCTATTGGTTTTCATTTCAACTGCAGTTTTCATTATAGCTTTAAATGTCTTTGTGCATCTAGTCTGAGAAACTTATCTTGCTTTCAATATCTTACCAAAGTAAAAGTGTGTACCCCACTACCCATCTCCCATGGAAACAGACATTTGGACCACAATACATTCCTATACTCACTGTTCTGCTTCATTCCAAGCAATTTCTTCTAGATCATTTCTAAAACCACACCACCTCCACTCTGGGCACTTATTTGGTCATCCTCCACCCCCTCCATTTGAATTTTCTAATAGCCAAGATCATCAAGGATCTGGGACAATCTTGTGGTGTTTTACTCTTTATACTTTTACTCTTCTTTTCAGAAATTCTGTCAGCAACAACTTTCTACAGACCCCTGTGACTTAGAAAATAGCCTCTTTATAAACTGTGTAGAAATGAATAGCAGGTGTGTGCTAGCAGCCATGGGAAATTCAGAAGTGTCAGTTAAATATCCTGAGTGTTGCTGCCTGAACTTGAAAAGTCAATTCAGGTTATAAAAATTTCAGTAAATTGCCACAAAGGCCTGAATGTTCTCCTCAGTTCATGTAGCACAAAGGTAATGGTCCACAGGGGAAAAGCAAGAAAAAAAAAATAAATAATGGATCCCATCTCATTAATTGAGAGCTGGCTCTTGAAATAGGTAATTGTATAAAGATCCCATTTCCCCCATAATCATCACTTTAGGGTAGCAAAAATATATATAAGCCATCATACTCGTGTCATCAAGGGCAAGTCAAATGAAATAATTGAAATGCCAATTTATTCTATTATAGCCTCATTTATACAAGATAAAGTATATGATTTGGGCTTCTCAGGACATAATTCACTTTACAAGTATTTTGTCCAATTATCTATACTACAGATGGGATTATCACTGATCCAACTTTCGAGAAAATTGAAATGCCACCTTAAATAGAGGAAAAATGTGCTTTTTGTAAGAATTTTTTATTTAGCTTAATACATTAGAGCATTATATATTGTTTTTGTCAATTAAATCACTTACTCTGTCAATATGAATATATTCATTTATTACTAAAATGATATAACTATGTTATTTTGGAATGAATGTTCCCAAAGAACCTGTCTTTTATGAAGTACACAGGAAAATGAGAATAACTAAAGCATTTTTCACTTCAACTATGTATGATACCATAGTTACATAATGCATTGTTTTAGTTGATACCTACATTGAGTACTTAAAATTAGTTTGTTCATTTATTTGTTACATAATTGTTTAATAAATATTCATTTATTACATAATGGTTTAATAAACATTTACCCAGTAGCAAACAGTGCAGCAGGTGCTGGAAGCTATGAAGATTGATGGATGTTGGTCCTACCTCTCCAAGAGTTCACAATCATATCTGGTAGGATTGTATGTGAAGAAATCACACTGCAGAGTGATATGTTCTTTAATAAGAGAAGGGACTAATCATGTGTGGGACCACTAATCAAGAAGCTAAATTAGGCACAAAAATCAGGAGGAACTTCAAAAGTTTTTTTTAAACATTCTTCAGAAATCAAGTTGTTTTACCAATCAGTTTGCTTTATTACAACACAAATCCTCAAATACTGTATCATTTGACTATCCATGAATAGATGTACTGTCAATCAAAGCAGTCTGCTCACTTGAAAAATCTGTCCTAATAATAATGTTTTTCCTGCCACAAACATTCTATGAGGAAGTCAGAAATATCTTCATTTTATAGATGGGCAAAGGGCAATGCAATGAGATTAACAAACTATCAAACACTGAATTGTAGTGAATGTTCTCTCTGGGATGAAAACAGATTCCTGAACCTAAAATTTTCCTTTTCTGCTAGACTGCCCAACTAACTACTCTGCCCCCCACAGTTATCAGAGATACACTCTATGTGCATACCCAATCATGCATTTCAATGATTTAACTAAAAACAAATATGAAATGTCTGAGCAGCTGACAGATAATATCACCTTAGTGAGAAGATGGATAGCATGGAGACTCTGGAGGCTAACAGTGAAGAATAAGGTTGGAAACTACAGCAAATATGTATGTTGTATTTGAACACATATGTTACATGGACCTCCCTGGTGGCTCAGATGGTAAAGAATCTGCCTGCAATGAGGGAGACCTAGATTTGATCCCTGTGTTGGGAAGATCCCCTGGAGGAGGGCATGGCAACCCACTCCAGTATTCTTGCCTGGAGAACCCCCATGGACAGAGGAGCTTGGCAGGCTACATACAGTCCATGGTGTCACAAAGAGTCAGACACAACTGGGCCACTAAGCACAGCACATTACATGATTTGTTTGTTTCTTGGTATGTTCCCAACATATTCTGCTTTAAATATACATTTCCTTATGATATACTCTGAAATGAATTTATCTTGTAGGCAAGAAAAAGAATCAAATTAACGTTATAGTTAGTTGAATATAAATGGGAACTCCATTGGTTTAGTAGTCTGGTACAACAGGAAAATTAATATTAATTGCAAAGAGGTAAGTAGCTAAGATCATGTGTCCAGAGAGGCAATAGGGCATAGAGGTTAAGGGTTTAAGGCCTGGAATTAGATTGTGCTCAATCCTTGCCTCTAGTGCACAATTGCTGTATAGTTTGGGACAACCTTAACTTTTGTCTTACTTTCATCACTGTAAAAGTGGAATAATTAACAATATTAGCACCCACCTCGAAGCATTGTTGTGAAGATAAAATGAGTTAATACTTGTTAAAGCCAAGAACAGTAACTGACTCAAAGTAGTGTTCCATAAATGTGTGCTATTGTACTAAACATAAAGCACATTTGTATTACCTCATTATTATTATGTGGTCTGATGCTATCTGGTTCAAAAATAATATGTAATGTAAATTCAACCCTTAAAATAGTTATGTACAGTTTGAATTAATGTTAAAGGAGCACTTGCAAATTCTATTTGCCATTCTATTTAAAGAAAATTAAAAAGTTATTTTAGTCAGGATGCATGCATGCATGCTAAGTCGCTTTAGTTGTGTCTGACTCTGCGATCCTATGGACTATAGTCCCACCAGGTCCATGGACTATAGCCCAGTCCTCTGTCCATGGGATTCTCCAAGCAAGAAGACTAGAGTGGGTTGCCATTCCCTCCTCCAGGTTAATCAGAATAGTCCTTATAGATTATGGCCTTTCATAATAAAGAGTTTAAAATGGCTACAATATATCCAGTGTCAGTGTGGAAAGATTCTAAAACACTCCATTTCAACACTCCACATCGGAAGTGCTGGACTGGATTCAGCAATTTAGTGACTCATTTTTGAGATTCCTGCTATCTCCAAACTCAGGATAAACATCTAAAGGATTCTAAAATGTGATCGAATCATACCCAGTTAAGAATGGCTACCATTTCAGTCTTAGAATGGGCAGAAGCAGAGAAAGGGGATGTACACAGTGTGGCAAGATTTCATTTTACACCTCTCTTTATCTGTTCCTCCAAACAGGTAAAGAGCATGATTTCCAAGGCCCTCTGATTTTCTGCTATTTGTCAATGCCACTTCTGTCAGTGTCCTCGAAGAGATAATTAACCTCATACTGATAAGCAATTTTCTGCGAAGACCATGCTTTACTAGCCCTCTTACAGCTGTTATGTCCTGAATGGGGGTCAGATCCACTCCCACGTTCCCTCCAATACCTGTCAAGGTTTTGCAAATGTTATTAGGTAATAACTTCACATTAGTATTTCCTTTGACTTAATGGTACTAAATTTAATTTTGCCATGGCACAAGCACATAAAATCAGGATATCACTTGTCATGTCCAAAGTTCTTTATAAGTTTAATAGATACTGTTTTTTGTATTTTCTTAGTGCCCCTGGAAATACCCAGGATAACCTGTATGGAAGTTGTTTAGCCCCACAAGTGTTTGGAATACTGCATCAGAGCCCAGGAGCAAGCTTAAGCTCTAGGAGAGTGCGACATTTCCTTCCAATCCTCACCTTAACACCCATTATCAGTAGCAGAAAACATATTTGAGGGTAAAATGGTGAGAACATCAGGCAATTATCTAGCAAATATGCCAAATAAGAACTTAAACTCCAAATTTAGCTTCTACAATGGTTGTTCTCTGTCCATTTCTATCAGCTGCTTTAATTGCTCTATTAATATGCGAGTTGCTAGGTACTTGACATTTGCAATCCTTCGAGTTTTATAGATGAGATGCGAACTATTTTAATAATAATCTTTTATTTGTATTCCTCTAGGGAGTAAAAGACTAGAATGGAGTTTTGAGAAAGAAAACATGGACTTTATTTTGGGGTTCACTACCTATGTATTGCACATCCCTAGAAAAGTAATTCAAACTCCCCGAGATTTAAAGTTTCTCATCTGCAAAATCTGAATAATAATAGCATAAACCTTACCATGCTGGTATGAAAACAGAAAATAGATCATGCCTATAGAAAATTTGTAAATATTACTTCTCTCCCAAAAGGGAATAATTCTGGCACTGTCTTGATCTTTCTGGGGACATGTTGTAACAGACATGAGTGATGAGACGAACAGCTACTTGCACTACTAGCCTTGGGATATGATGACCCAGAACTGGAACTGCAAAAATGTGAATTATGTGCTTCTCTTATTTCTTCCACTCTATTTATCTCAGGAGGAGAGGGGATACCTGAAAAAAAATTCAGTAGGAAAGACAAAACTCATTGTTCAAAATGATGCAGTATACAAACATTTATCAGCAAGATGTTATTTGATACTGAATGACAAATGTAGGTGAAACACACCATTCAGTTCAGTCACTCAGTTGTGTCCAACTCTGCTACCCCATGGACTGTAGCACTCTAGGCCTCCATGTCCATCACCAACTCCTGGAGCTTGTTCAAACCCATGTCCACTGAGTCAGTGATACCATCAACCATCTCATCCTCTGCCACCCACTTCTTTTGCCTTTCCCAGAATCAGGGTCTTTTCCAATGAGTCAATTCTTTGCATCAGGTGGCCAAAGTATTGAAGTTTCAGCTTCAGCATCTGTCCTTCCAGTGAATATTCAGGACTGATTTCCTTTATGATGGACTGGTTTGATCTGCTTGCAGCTCTAGGAACTCTCAAGAGTCTTTTTCAACATCACAAATCAAAAGCATCAATCATTTGGCACTCAGCTCTCTTATAGTCCAACTCTCACATTCCTACATGACTACCGGAAAAACTATAGCCTTGACTAGAGGGACCTTTGTTGGCAAAGTAATGTCTCTGCTTTTTAATATGCTGTCTAGGTTGGTTACAGCTTTTCTTCCAAGAAGCAAGCATCTTTTAATTTCATGGCTGCAGCCACCATGTGCAGTGATTTGGGAGCCCAAGAAAATAAATTCTCTCACTGTTTCCATTGTTTCCCCATCTTTTTGCAATGAAGTGATGGAACCACATGCCATGATCTTAGCTTTCTGAATGTTGAGCTTTAAGCCAATTTTCACTCTCCTCTTTCACTTTCATCAAGAGGCTCTTTAGTCCCTCGTCACTTTCTGCAGTAAGAGTGATGTCATCTGCATATCTGAGGTTATTGATAATTCTCCTAGCAATCTTGATTCCAGTTTATACTTCATCCAGCCCAGCATTTCCCATGATGTACTCTGTATATAAGTTAAATAAGCAGTGTGACAACATACAGTCTTGACATACTCTTCTCCCCATTTGGAACCAGTCTGTTCCATATGAAATTCTAACTGTTGCTTCTTGACCTGCATACAGATTTCTCAGGAGGCAGGTAAGGTGGTCTGGTATTCCCATCTCTCTAGGAATTTTCCACAGTTTGTTGTGATCCACACAAAGGCTTTGGCATAGTCAATAAAGCAGAAGTAGATGTTTTTTCTGGAATTATCTTGTTTTTCTATGAACCAACGGATGTTAGCAATTTGATCTCTGTTTCCTCTGCCTTTTCTAAATCCAGCTTGAATATCTGGAATTTCATGGTTCAAATATTGCTGAAGACTGTCTTGGAGAATTTTGAGCATTACTTTGCTGGCATGTGAGATGAATGCAGTTGTGTAGTAATTTTAATATTATTGAATAATATTGGCATTGCCTTTCTTTGGGATTGGAATAAAAACTAAGCTTTTCCAGTCCTGTGGCCACTGCTGAGTTTTTCAAATTTGCTGGCATATTGAGTACAGCACTTTCACTGCATTATCTTTTAGGATTTGAAACAGTTCAACTGGAATTCCACCACCTCCACTCGCTTTGTTCATTGTGATGCTTCCTAAGACCCACTTGACTTTGCATTCCAAGATGTCTGGCTCAACATGTGTGATCACATCATCATGATTATCTGAATTCTGAAGAACTTTTTTGTGTTGTTCTTCTGTGTATTCTTGCCACCTCCTCTTAATATTTTCTGCTTCTGTTAGGTCCTTATGATTTCTGTCCTTTATTGAGCCCATCTTTGCATGAAATGTTCCCTTGGTATCTCTAATTTTCTTGAAGAGATCTCTAGTTTTTCCCATTCTATTGTTTTCCTCTATTTCTTTGCATTGATCACTGAGGAAGGCTTTCTTATCTCTCCTTGCTATTCTTTGGAACTCTGAATTCACATGGGCGTATATTTTCTTTTCTCCTTTGCCTGTAGCTTTTCTTCTTTTTGGAGCTATTTGTAAGGCCTCCTCAGACAACCATTTGCCTTTTTCCATTTCTTTTTGTTGAGAGTGGTCTTGATCACCACCTCCTGTACAATGTCACGAACCTCTGTCCATTGTTTTTCAGGCACTCTATCAGATCTAGTCCCTTGAGTCTATTTGTCACTTCCACTGTAAAACAAAAGGGATTTGATTTAGGTCATACCTGAATGGTCTAGTGGTTATCCCTACTTTCTTTGATTTAAGTCTGAATTTGGAAATAAGAAATATATGATCTGAGCCACAGTCAGCTCCTGGTCTTGTTTTTGCTGACTATATAGACCTTCTCCATCTTTGGCTGCAAAGAATATAATCAATCTGATTTCAGTGTTGATCATCTGGTGATGTCCATATGTAGAATCTTCTCTTGTGTTGTTGGAAGAGGGTGTTTGCTATGACCAGTGCGTTCTCTTGGCAAAACTCTGTTAACCTTTGACCTGTTTCGTTTTGTACTCCAAGGCCAAATTTGCCTGTTACTCCAGATATCTCTTGACTTTCTACATTGCATTCCAGTGCATTCTAGCCCCCTATAATGAAAAGGACATCTTTTTTGGGTGTTAGTTCCAGAAGGTCTTGTAGGTATTCATAGAACCGTTCAACTTCAGCTTCTTCAGCATTACTGATCAGGGCATGAACTTGGATTACTGTGATACTGAATGGTTTGCCTTGGAAACAAACAGAGATCATTCTGTCATTTTTGAGATTGCATCCAAGTACTGCATTTTGGACTCTTTTGTTGACTATGATGACTACTTCATTTCTTCTAAGAGATCCTTGCCCACAGTAGTAGATATAATTCTCATCTGAGTTAAGTTCACCCATTCCAGTCCATTTAGTTCACTGATTCCCTAAATACCGATGCTGAATCTTGCCATCTCTTGTTTGACCACTTCCAATTTGCCTTTATTCGTGGATGTAACATTCCAGGGTCCTATGCATTATTGCTCTTCACAGAATCGGACTTTACTTCCATCACCAGTCACATCCACAGCTGGGTGTTGTTTTTGCTTTGGCTCCATCTCTTCATTCTTTTTGGAGTTATTTCTCCGCTGATCTCCAGAAGCATATTGGGCACCTATCAACCTGGGGAGTTCATCTTTGTGTGTCCTATCTTTTTGCCTTTTCATGCTGTTCATGGGGTTCTCAAGGCAAGAAAGCTGAAATAGTTTGGCATTCCCTTCTCCAGTGGACCACGTTTTTTCAGAACTCTCCACCATGATCCATCCACCTTGGATGGCCCTACAAGGCATGGCTCATAGTTTCATTGAGTTAGACAAGGCTGTGGTCCATGTGATAAGTTTGCTTAGTTTTTTTTTTGTTGTTGTTGGTTTTTTGTTTGTTTATTTGTTTGATTTTGTTTATTTTACTTGGAGGTTAATTACTTTACAGTATTGTATTGGTTTCTGCCATACTTTGACATGAATCAGCCATGGATTTACATGTGCTCCACATCCTGAACCCCCTTCCCACGTCCCTCTCCATCCCATCCCTCGGGGTCATCCCAGTGCACCAGCCCTGAGCACCCTGTCTCATGAATCTAACCTGGACTGGTGATCTGTTTCATATATGATAATATACATGTTTCGATGCTATTCTCTCATATCATCTCACCCTTGCCTTTTCCCACAGAGTCCAAAAGACTTCTATACATCTATGTCTTTTTATGCTGTCTTGCATATAGGCTTATCATTACCACCTTTCTAAATTCCATATATATGCATTAATATACTGTATTGGTGTTTTTCTTTCTCACTTACTTCGCTCTGCATAATAGGCTCCAGTTTCAACCACCTCATTAAAACTGATTCAAATGTATTATTTTTAATGGCTGAGTAATATTCCATCATGTGTATGTACCAGAGTTTTCTTATCCATTTGTCTGTTGATGGACATCTAGGTTGCTTCCATGTCCTGGCTATTATAAACAGTGCTGCTATAAACATTGGGGTGCATGTGTCTCTTTCAATTCTGGTTTCCTTGGTGTGTATGCCCAGCAGTAGATTGCTGGGTCATATGGCAGTTCTATTTCCAGGTTTTTAAGGAATCTCCACACTGTTCTCCATAGTGGCTGTACTAGTTTGCATTCCCACCAACAGTGTAAGAGGGTTCCTTTTTCTCCACACCCTCTCCAGCATTTATTGTTTGTAGACATTTGGATAACATCAATTCTAACTGGCATGAGATGGTACCTCATCGTGGTTTTGATTCGTATTTCTCTGATAATGAGTGATGTTGAGTATATTTTCATGTTAGCTATCTGTATGTATTCTTTGGAGAAATGTCTGTTTAGTTCTTTGGCCTATTTTTTGATTAGGTCGTTTGTTTTTCTGGAATTGACCTGCAGGAGTTTCTTGTATATTTTTGAGATACTTTGTCAGTTGTTTCGTTTGCTACTATTTTCTCCCATTCTTGAGGCTGTCTTTCACCTTACTTATGGGTTCCTTCGTTGTGCAAAAGCTTTTAAGTTTAATTAGGTCCCATTTGTTTATTTTTGTTTTTATTTCTGTTACTCTGGAAAGTGGGTCACAGGGGATCTTGCTATGATTTATGTCAGAGAGTGTTTTGCCTATGTTTTCCTCTAGGAGTTTTATAGTTTCTGGTCTTACATTTAGATCTTTAATCCGTTTGGAGTTTATTTTTGTGTATGGCGTTAGAAAGTGTTCTAGTTTTATTCTTTTACAAGTGGTTGACCAGTTTTCCCAGTACCACTTGTTAAAGAGATTTTCTTTTCTCCATTGTATATTCTTGCTTCCTTTGTCAACTATAAGGTGTCTGTAGTTTCGTGAATTTATCTCTGGGCTTTCTATTTTGTTCCATTGATCTATAATTCTGTCTTTGTTCCAGTACATACTATCTTGATGACTGTAGCTTTGTAGTATAATCTGAAGTCAGGTAGGTTGATGCCTCCAGTTCCATTCTTCTTTCTCAAGATTTCTTTTGGCTATTTGAGGTTTTTTGTATTTCCATACAAATTGTGAAATTATTTGTTCTAATTCTGTGAGAAATACCATTGGTAGCTTGATAGGGATTGCATTGAATCTATAGATTGCTTTGGGGAGTATACTCATTTTCACTATGTTGATTCTTCCAATCCATGAACATGGTATATTTCTCCATCTGCTTGTGTCTTCTTTGATTTCTTTCATCAGTGTTTAATTTTCTGTGATTGTAGTTTTCAGTCTGTCTACCCTCTGATGGATAAGGAGAAGAGGTTTAGGAAACTTCCTAGTGGGAGAGACTGACTGTGGGGGGAACTGAGTCTTGTTTTGATGGATGGGGTCATGCTCAGTAAAACTTTAATCCACTTTTCTGTTGATGGGTGGGGCTGTGTTCCCTCCCTGTTGTTTGACCTGAGACCAAACTGTCTGTGGTTGAGATAATGAAGATAATGGTGACCTCCTTCAAAAGGTCCCACACACAAACTGCCACACTCATTGCCCCTGACCCTGCAGAAGGCCACCATCAACCCATGCCTCTGGTGGAGACTTCTGGACACTCATGGGCAGATCTGGCTCAATTTTTTTTTTTTTTTTTTTTTTGGGGGGGGGGGGTCATTGCTCCTTTCTCCTGAGTCCTGGATCACAAGGTTTTGTTTGTGCCCTCCAAGAGTCTGTTTTCCCAGTCCTGTGTAAGATCTGGTGGATCTATGGTGGAGTTAATGGTGACCTCCTCCAAGAGTGCTCATCCCATACCCAGGTCTGTTGCACCCAGAGCCCCTGCCTCTGTGCCAGGCCACTGCTGACCATACCTCCACAGGAGATCCTCAGACACAGTTCTGGCTAAGTCTCTGTGGGATCTCTGGGTCCTGGTGTGCACAAGGTTTGTTTGAACCATTATGAAACCATATGTGGGCCAGATAATATATGGAAATATTGATAGTTATAATATCTAGGTGAAAGAGTTAACTTAGATAGATTGATAAGGAGTCCAAGTCTAAGGCCGCTTGAAGGAGGAAATATACATTCTCATTCTTTTACCTTAGACAAGTAGGCCTCATAGGCAGCAATATCTCTTATTCAAGGACATGCCTTTTTTTTTTTTTTTTTTTTAAGCTTTGGATGTATGTTATGGGAGAAGATCTGGGTAAAATCTTCCACAGCCCTGAGCTCTGGGTTATCCTGCTTTTTCTGGCTAATCTCATGCTGATGTCATCCCACGATGTATGTTACGTGAAAGGGTCTGAACAAAATTCTACAGCCATGAGGTATTTTTTATCTATTCTCAGCAGCTAGTTGAGAAGTAAATAAGCCCCCCTTAAGCTAATGAGACAAGTACTCTCCTGTCTGCTTCTGATGTCTGTGTCGGAAGCTTTTTCTGTCACTTTCACTTTAAATAAAATCTACACAAAACTCTGAATGACTGAGACTGGCTTTGGTCCTGGAGTTAAATTTTCTCCTTCAGAGACATCAAATCCAGTGACACCATTCACTCACTGTTCACCATAAACTATCATAGGTAGTGGAATTGCAATTATCTTTTCTTCTTTAAATTTATTCCATTGATATTTCCTTTGATTAGCATGTATTACTTTAGTACTAAAATTAAAATGTTATCTCAAAAGAGAAAGATTGCAAAATCTTAATATCTTGTTTGTGTTTTTCTATATAGCTTTAAGTCCCCAAAACCAGTTTTCATCCCAGCTTTGCCATCTATATTTCTTCACCTAATCACTTTGCAGATGCTTATGTGTCATTGTACTTATTTCCCTTTTACATGTCTGCCAATCCCCTAGTATTTACCTTTACAGTCCTGAACCTTGATTCCCTACAGTTTTTCAAATGTTGTATATGACATTCTTCCTTATACTCCATGTCTTCATCCCATGTTCCTGTGAGTTCCCAAACCCATCTTTCTAAGCCAGTTTTCCTCATCCACATTGTCCCTGGCCTGTACCCAAATCTGATATAGGCATGCTCTATCCCAATTTCAAACCTTTACAGAGCATTCCCATTTCTCTTCCTCACATTCCTCTTTCTGTCTTTCTCAAAATTATTCACATTACTGGGGGGAAAATGTACTTTTTAACATATGTAAAACCTGTTCTTTTTACCTCCAGCCACTCCAGTGACCTGAGCATCACTAAAAGTTTTACAACTGTGCCCATTCACATACTCACCATTTCCCTTTAACAGGGAAAGGAATGTATTCAACTCCTTGCTCTTTTTTTCTAGGTTCTTTGTGTTGTACATGTGTGCTAACTCTCTTCAGTCATGTCCAATTCTGTGTGACCCCATAAACTGTAGCCCACCAGGCTCTTGTGTCTATGGGATTCTCCCGGAAAGAGTACTGGAATGGGTTGCCATGCCCTCCTCCAGGAGATCTTCCTGACCCACTGATAAACCCACATCTCTTAAGTCTACTGCATAGTGATAAGGATCAATAGAACCACTGGGGAAGCCTGTCCTTTGTGTTATCCAGGTATAACTGAGACAGGCCTAGGACCTGGGACCCTTTACTGCAGAGATGCAATGCTTGAACCTGAACATACCTGTCCTCCAGCAATAGAATACAAAGAAAATATTTGGAACTGAAAATAACTGCATGCATGCACAATTAGAGAAAATTCTTGGCAAAAGAGTTAAAGAGACAAAAAAAAAAAAAAAAACCAACCACCACTTTTGAAGAGTCTGGAGCAAAAGCAGGGTACTGTGCATGCCCCCTGCACACAACACCACCTAAGGGGTGGGCAAACCACAGAAGTTGCCCTCCAGCCAGAACCCTGGACACACACTCCTACCCTTACCCCATGTAAGGAAGAAGCTCACCTCCACTGTGGGAAGCAAGTGAGCAGGGAACATGGTGTTTGTTCTCACTTACCCCTGCTGCAGCAGGGGCTCCGGTAAAGCCTTGCCTGAATATCTGGTCTAGCCTCTGATCAATTTCTACTGATTAAGAAGGCCAGGAAATCTGGTTGGTAATGACTCAAACACAGATCCTTGCAGAGCGTCAAAATGTGTCTCTGACTCCAATATCCTTTCTTTCACAAATTCTAAAACAATATAACTCAAACTTAATTTAACCATGAAATTTCGTTTATGTAAGAGTCTGCTGCTGCTGCTGCTGCTAAGTTGCTTCAGTCATGTCCGACTCCGTGCGACCCCATAGACGGCAGCCCACCAGGCTCCCCGTCCCTGGGATTCTCCAGGCGAGAACACTGGAGTGGGCTGCCATTTCCTTCTCCAATGCATGAAAGTTAAAAGTGAAAGTGAAGTCACTCAGTCTTCTCCGACTCCTCGAGACTCCATGAACTGCAGCTTACCAGACTCCTCCATCCATGGGATTTTCCAGGCAAGAGAACTGGAATGGGTTGCCATTGTCTACTCCACTAAGAATCTGCACTTTGTTGTTATTGCCATGCCAAATACTCCCTCCACTGCCATTTAGCCTCAGCACCATCTTGCACCATAGTGTGAGGCTCTGAAAAGAATGTTTCAGTATTTCTGCACAGTTAGTACTTCTAGTACTTTCTGAGAAAATTTTATTGAAACTTACCTGGACTAAAAGACAAAGCTAAATTATAACTGAATTGATCTTGAGAATTTCAGAGAGATTTAACTTTCAGGAGCTTAACAAGGCAATAAAACCCTAAACAAACTTTGGGTTTAAATGTCAGAGATAACAGTCTTTTCTTCCCACTAAGACATATTTTTATATTCCGAAGGATAAAAATTTAGTATCCTTAAACAGCAGTGATTTCTCTCCATCTCTTGGGGGTGGGAGAACTGTTCCTCAATAAGCCCCCGAATTCTTAATTTTAGGCTTCTTCACTTAGAGTTCAGACCTCCTCATACCTTAGCACTCAAAAAAGGGAATTGGCCCAGTCAAGTAATAATGAACCTGACTGCCTTAAGTTATCATATCTACTCTAAAGAAAATACAAATAGATAAGATAGTAAACATTTGTCACATGCTAAGTTCATCTAATCAAACTCAATTTTTTGTCACTTTTCAATTCCTATCTAGCCTTTCGGTTCACTTCAGTCACTCAGTTGTGTCCAACTCTTTGTGACCCCATGGATTTCAGCACGCCAGGCCTTCCTGACCATCACAAACTCCCAGAGTTTACTCAAACTCATGTCCATTGATTCAGTGATGCCATCAAACCATCTAATCCTCTATTGTCCCCTTCTCCTCCTGCCTTCAATCTTTCCCAGCATCAGGGTCTTTTCCAGTGAGTCAGTTCTTTGCATCACGTGGCCAAAGTGCTAGAGTTTCAGCTTCAGCATCAGTCCTTCCAATGAATATTCAAGATTGATTTCCATTAGGATGGACTGATTGGATCTCCTTGCAGTCCAAGGGACTCTCAAGAGTTTTCTCCAACACCACAGTTCAAAAGCATCAATTCTTTGGCACTCAGCTTTCTTTATAGTCCAGCTCTCACATCCATACATGCCTACTGGAAAAACCATAGCCTTGACTAGACGGAACTTTGTTGGCAAAGTAATGTCTCTGCTTTTTAATATGCTTTCTAGGTTGGTCATAGTTTTTCTTCCAAGAAGCAAGTGTCTTTTATTTTCATGTCTGCAGTCACCATCTGCAATGATTTTGGAGCCCAGAAAAATTAAATCTGCCACTGTTTCCCCATCTATTTATAATGAAGTGATGGGACCAGATGCCATGATCTTAGTTTCCTGAATGTTGAGCTTTAAGCCAACTTTTCCACTCTCCTCTTTCACTTTCATCAAGAGGCTCTTTAGTTCTTCTTTGTTTTCTGCCATAAGGGTGGTTTCATCTGCATTTCTGAGCTTATTGATATTTCTCCCAAGAATCTTGATTCCAGCTTGTGCTTCATTCAGTCCAGTGTTTCTCATGATGTACTCTGCATATAAGTTAAATAAGCAGGGTGACATTATTCAACCTTGATGTACTCCTTTTCCTATTTGGAACCAGTTTGTTGTTCCATGTCCCGTTCTAACTGCTGCTTTCTGACCTGCATACAGGTTTCTCAAGAGGCAGGTCAGGTGGTCTGGCATTCCCATCTCTTTCAGAGTTTTCCATAGTTTGTCATGATCCACACAGTCAAAGGTTTTGGCATAGTCAATAAAACAGAAATAGATGTTTTTCTGGAACTCTCTTGCTTTTTCAGTGATCCAACAGATGTTGACAATTTGATCTCTGGTTCTGGCTTTTCTAAAACCAGCTGGAACATCTGGACGTTAATGGTTCACATATTGTTGAAGTCTGGCTTGAAAAGTGATTATCTAAAGGTTTTACTACACAGAGTATCTGTTCCTACACTCCATGCGTAAATGCTTTTCATTCATCTGAATGCTTCCTTTCCTCTTTTTAATCAATTTAAATTCCTTGCCATTAAAAATTGAAAAGTCAGCTGAGTAGACTCCTTTATGTTGTTCAATTCATTAGGCCATATATTAATATTTCAAACTCTTATACTTGGCTAGTAATTATACAATATACACTGTCATGTTAATTCAATTTCAAGGAAGACATTATTAATTCCATTTTAAATATAAGGAACAAGAATGCAAAAAAGAAAAAGAAAAATTGCCCAGAGTCATAGAGTCAGTAAGGGAAAGGACCATGATTCAGATCTATCACTGCTTAATATAAGGATTGGCCATGTGACTTTCTTTGGCCAATAAAATATCACTGGAATTGGCACAAATCATCTCTTAGCAGAAGTGTGAGCAGCTTTTGCATGGTTCTTTCTGCCACAATCTCAGCAGTGTTCCAAATCGGCCCTTTTCATCAACTTTTAGTGGGGGGGAAAAAAAGACATAGGTATGATGTGTAGTTCAAAAAAAATTATACACTGGTACCATAAATGAGAGAAAAAATGAAAAAAACAAAACAAACAACAACAACAAAAACTTCGTTAAAGCCAGTGCAATTTCCAAATCCTTTGCTAGTATATTTTAGTCTAAGATGGACAAACAGAAAAATTATTCTTGTCTCTAAAGTGTAGCCAGAATGCAGGCAGCCTAAAATATGTGGTGCCAGATCTGAGGCTATTGGCAAGGAAAACTTATTTTGGAGAAAGACAATCATCTTTGTTGTATGATAGCAAATATTTGATAAAACTGACTCCCACAATAAGTTGAAGGGCACATATTATACCTAACCATCTTGTGATTTCCAATAAAGACATTTAAAAAAAGAATATTGCTAGCATAAATTGACTGCTGTTGGCTGCTTTGGGGCAAGGTACTATTAGTAAAAGATGAATACAGAAAAGAATTAGCTAATTTGCCAGAGAATTGTAGTGTGGGGGGAAACCAAGAAAAGAGTCTAAAAATTCTAGGCCTTACCAAAGTACAAGATACAATTTGTCTTTATTCCTTATTGGTAAATAAATGATAAACCTGAAAACAGAGGCTGATGAAAACTCGGCTCATTCAAAAACAAAATTAAAGACACTTAAAAAAAATGTATTATGAAGGTGAATGGCAGAGTTATTCAGTTTTACAAAATGGTTCAAGGTAAAGAGACTAAAAGTATATCTCTCTCATCAACATTTGACAATTACAAGATACCAGTTATATGCAAAATAATAACGTCTCCCCAATGATATCCTTGTCTCTCCTGATTACCAGTGAATACATATTACCTTACATGGCAATACGATAAAGTTAAGGATTTCTAAATGTTATTATTCTAGATTATCTGAATGACCAAAGTGATCAATCATAAAGATCCTTATAAGTAAAAGAAGGAGAGAGAGATGAGTTAAGAGAAGGAGATATGATAAGCATGATGACTCTGAAAATGGAAGTGAGCCTTGAGCCAAAGATGTGAGGGAGGAAAAAGCCTCTAAAAGCTGGAAAATATAGGCGAACAGAATTTTCCCTCAAGCCTCCAAAAGGAACACAGTCTTGTCAACACTTTGATTTAGCCCATGAGGCCCATTTTGGACATCTGACCTATAGATAATAATAATAACTCTGTATTGTTACTACTGTTACCTACTGCTAAGGATATGTTTTAACACTAAATTTGTAGTAATTCATTATAGTAGTAACTGAAAACTAATGCTGTAGCCATAACTAAGTATAGAAACATGCAGCATGTCTCAAAGGAATCATGTATATTGATCAATATTGATTTATCCATCAAATTAATAAAAAGCTGACTAGGTTCTTAAGAGAGATATAATAGCAAAAGAATAGTGAGTTTAAACATAGACAGACAGTGATTATTTGAGAAATGAAATTGTCCTTTTGATTTCAGTGAGCAGGAAACAGATTGAGACCCCTGCTCCGACCTCAAGCAGTACACACTCCCCAATTCCCTTCTTTAAGTACAACCGAAGAGGATGCATGGAAATAGGAAGACCTTCAAGAGTGCGGAGCTAAGAGTCCCAAGAGTCTTGGAAGGCAATGGACAAGGGCCTAACTGAGAACTATTCCTCATCTTCTCTTTAGGGACCCTCACACTGTCCAATTGTGATTGCAGAATTGCTATGATCAATGACTTCTTGTGTTCCTCCATTCTTTTCTTTTTCAGATAAGAATTTATCATAATTATCCATCCCTATTCTTCCATTGATATGTGGAGAATGTGGAGCATATAGGAATGAATTTTACAAAAGAGATAAGCCTCCAGTTCAAGATAAACCACACTTGGACCTGATATGGAGACTGTCATACATATCTAGGTTTTGAGCATGCTTGGACAGAAAGTTTGGATCATTTCCATTGGAAGAGAATTCTAATACTTCAAATATTTTGGGTACAAAAGGAAGATAAGTGAATTTTGTTACCAAGAAGTAGGTTCCATCACTTCATGGAAAATATGTGGGGGGGAAAATGGAAACAGTGACAGACTATTCTCTCCAGAATCACTGAGAAGAGTGACTGCAGCCATGAAGTTAAAAGACAATCCTTGAAAGAAAAGCTATTAAAAATCTAGACAGCATATCAAAGTTATGGTTTTTCTTGTAGTCATATATGGATGAGAGAGTTGGACCATAAAAAAGGCTGAGCATTGAAGAACTAATGCTTTCAAACTGTGGTGCTGTAGAAGACTCTAGAGAGTCCCTTGGAGAGCAAGGAGATCAAACCAGTCAATCCTAAAGGAAATTAACCCTGAATATTCATGGAAGGACTGATGCTGTAGCTGAAGTGCCAATACTTTGGCCAACTGATGCCAAGAGTTGACTTATTTGAAAAGACCCTGATGCTGTCTCTGTGGAAAAGTTGTACTTACCTGCCCTGTTGATGTCAGGCTTGGTCATGTGGTTGCTTGGACAGTAAAATATGAATCCAAGTAAAATATGTCACTTCTGAAGAGAAGTTTTAATAGTCCCTGCAAATCTAGCAACTTTCTTCTTTCTCTGTCACAAGCCCAGCAGTTCTTCACATAAGGGCTTCTTTGTTGACTTAAGATTCCAGAAAAAAAAAAAAATAAATAAGTAAAGACACTGTGAAACTGAGCCATAGGCAATGAACGATCCATGATTAGCATGCAGCATGAGCAAACAATGACGCTTTCTTGCTTCTATAAGCCATTGGCATTGTGATAGGGGTAACAGCCTAAGGTGACTTACACAGGAGAGGACTAGGGAAGATGAACTTGTGACCACTGTTCTTAATAAAAAGACCCAAGAAACAGTACTATTAATATATATTTGATTACTTTAATTCAATAAAATTCTCTGACTATAGAATAATGTAAAAATCATCCTGTGTTCATGTGTTTTTTGTAACTTATATGACAAGCATTGAATTTTATATTTGAGAGCAGCTGCGAGAAAAAGAATTCCCCATGGTATTACAGGAGCCCAAAAGAGAAAGCAATCATTCACTTGAAGAAAAAAAAGTTTAAACCCATTTAAAAAAAAAAAAAAAATGTGAGGCATAACCTGTACTTCATTCTGGTGAAATGCTAGTCACAATTCTCTTATAACAAATGGTAGATTTCCAATAGGACACAGAGACAAAAATAGAAGAGCCTTTGACATCACAATTATGTATTTAATGATCATCTTACATAAAGATTATTGTCCATGAACCAACATAATTTTTTTTGCAATAGCTGTGTCACAAAGCCATTGAATATGCATAATCACTTATTTCTAAAGTACAACCACATAACTAATCCTTAAAACTCATTTCCAAAGGGGAAGTCTGAACTTGCAATAAACAATATCCATATATGTACATGTTCAGGGCTTCTCTGGTGGCTCAGTGCCAATATAGGAGACGAGGGTTTGATTCTGGGTTGGGAAGATTCCCCGGAGAAGGAAATGGCAACCCACTCTAGTATTCTCACCTGGGAAATCCCATGGACAGAGAAGCCTGGCAAGCCACAGTCCATGGAATCACAAAAGAGTCAGACACAACTTAGTGACTAAGCAATGGCAACAAAAACAAGGTAGTGAATATTTGGCCCAAAGAAGACAGGAATACAGGTAATATCATCAAAAGAGTGCTCACTTCCCCCACTATGACATTTGAGTAAAAGAATGATTGTGACAACATGAACATCAAGTCTGTCGTACACAGCAAAAATTTCCTAAAACTTCCATGTAATACATTTATGGAGGCCAGGAAGGCAATCCCACCCTCTTGTCTTGTTAATATTGAGGGGGAAAGAGGATGATAATAAGAGTTTGACATTGTGTTTCAGCTGTTACAGCTGTAGCTATTTCTGTTGCTGTTACTGCTATTGTTATTTTATATCCAAATATTTCTCCTCTAATTGCTGTTTCATTGAGCCACTGTTGACTGTTTGGAGGCATTCTATTATGGTTGGACAAAGGTTATGCTTTGGAAATAGTAAATAAGACTTAAAAACAGCAACAACATTAAGACTTTGCGTTTTACACCCCCCAAAACTCATCATGCCTTGAGAATTGTGCACAGTGGCCAGAAGACATGTCTTTGAATATACAAAATTATTTCCATATTGCTCAAATAACACACCTGAGAAGGTGGTAGGTGTTTAGGCTTACCTCCAAATGCTCACCTACAGGGAAGAAACTGACAATGAGGAATACCAAAGCTGCCAAGAATAGGAAGCACAAAGGGTATGACTTTTTAATGATGTATAAACCTAATTAGAGCTTTCTTTCCAGCTTATTACTAAGAATACTATGTTCCACCTATAATATGTAATAAGATTCCCAAATAATGCACTCAATATCTATCATATATTTTTAATACTATGATATGTTGCATAGATAAAAAATACTTTAATGCATTGTAATATGAAAGATTCCAACTCTCTTAACTGATAACACAAGAGTCACAAACTTAAATAACTATAGGAATGAGACAGAGAAAACCTCAGAGTTGGGGAGACAACACAGAGTGTTGGCGACTAAGACAAATCCAAAAAGCACACATCCCACCTAAAGGGGCAGCTACCACAAAAATCTGTCAAGTATTCCCTTATTGAAGTCATCCTAGGGCAGTCATCTGATTTTCCAAGACAAGCCAGAAATCCAGAATTTTATGCCAAATTCCTTGATTTTTAAATGATACCCTAATTCAAAGAAGTGGTAATAGTGTAAACCCTGCAAATGACAACAGTGTCTGGGCTCAGTAAACATATCTGCAGGACAGACTTCCCCAAAGACACAAGTAGTTGTCTGTTGATCCTCTCGACTTTGGTTCTAGAGCTTTCTCAAGATAACCCAGAGAAGGGAATGGCAACCCACTCCAGTATTCTTGCCTGGAGAATTCCATGGACAGAGAAGCCTGGTGGGCTACAGTCCATAGGGTCACATATAGTGAGACACACTGAGTAACTAACACACACACACACACACAGAGATACCAAAGGACACAATGAAATGAAAGTTTCTTTTTTTTGACATAAAACTAAATTTTAAATTAAAAGAAAAATATACATTTTGTCATCAAGTACCATGACTATAAAATTCCCCTTTTGTAAGTAACATGTTTGTTGTGGACTAATCTTTTAGGGTTATTCTTAAAGTTAAATTAGGAGCCAAAATTTATTTACAGAACTATTTTGCTGGGAACATGATACAGCAAGAACATGTATAACTAGGATTTAAGAGAGATTCTAGGCCTAATTCTGTTGTTTTCCTCTCCAGAGTGAACAGATGTGGTCTATGATAAAATGAAAGACAGAAATGACCAATTACCTATAATTTTAGTTTTTTTTTTTTTGTTTGTTTGTTTTTTTTCCTGTTTACTTGGTGATTTCTACTTGGGGGTTTATTGTAGTGAATAAACTTGCATGGGTTGGGGCAAAGAGAGAGCATAGCATTCAGGGCAATGAATCAATCTATGGTCATTTCTTTCCTAGGGTCCCACCAAAGTCATGAAGAATTTGCAAATATTTATGCAGCTGAGATGAAGTTGAGTCCATCTTGGGAAACTGAGGATTTCCCTAGCAGTCCAGTGGTTAAGGCTCCATGGTTCCACTTCAGGAGGTGCAAGTTCAATCTCTGGTCAGGGAACTAAGATCCTACATGCTACACAGTGTGACCAAAAAAATAAGGGGAAAAAAGTAAGAAGAAAAAAAAAATGGGACTGGCTCTCTGCAGTTTTTTTTAAAATCTTATAGGAGAGGAAAATATTATACCTACTTCTGTCCCCAAGAGACAGAATGGGAAACCAGGGACATACTTCATAAGAAGGTAGAAAAATCCAAAAGTGGTCTTGAGTTGTCAGTCTTAATTCAGGTTATTTCCTAAGTTGAAAGTAGAAATCATTGTTCACAGATTCCGTATTTTAAATTTACATGTACCTTCCAAATCAACGGTCCTGGTGCTTTCACAGTCATGCTCATTCCCAGGCATGGGCACACGCAGAGCTGTATATGAGCCACCTGCACACATGTTCTCAGTGAGGCAGAACAAGGCGCCGTGCAGCCTTCTGCTTCAGCTCTCATACTGGAAACAAGTATGCCAGGAGCCAGTACACGAGATCCCACCCATGACAAGGTCGTGAGGAGGAGACCTGACAAGCAAGGCAGATCAGGACTTCAGGGATTTCGAGAAGCTGCCCTGGCGCTTACCTTAAAGATGATCTCTGTCTTTCTGATGCTTGCTCTATTAGACTACTCCCTAATTTCTGTGACATGGGTAGAAGGCCTTCCCCGATCTCTTTCCAAACAGAATCAACTTAGAACTTAAATTAATATGTCCGCCGGACGGTGGTATCCTACAAGATTATCCAGGATGAAAGGAGTGTTTCAATTTACACCCCTTTGCTGGCATTCTAGCCTGCTTGGCAAATGCATACTAATGCACATGACTGCTCACAACACCTTAATCATAAACAGCATAAAGAACCTGATCACACAAAAAGCCCTAATAGGTACAGAGCCCTTCGGGGGTGAGGAAATCCTATTAGAGAACAGAAAATATTATTCTAAAAGCGGTTATAGTTAAAGATTTAGAAAAATAAGAGTTTAGAATTGTTAATTTTAACCAGGAATGCTAAACAGGGGCTGCCTCACTGGAGCTGCAGTCTTCGTGTGGTAAAACTTTTAGATAAATTTAGCTGATAACTTTTGCAAAAGGACTGACCTTTGTGTTCATTAAAGAATAGATTACAGAAAACAGCTTTGCATTCACCTAGGTCATAAAATGTCAATAGGCACCAAGGCCAGAAGATAATGTACAAGACCCTCATAAACAAAGAAGCATGCAGAAAACACCCTGGTTTCGTGAAGAACAAGCTGATGTAATGTTAAACTATCTTCCCCTTAGAAATGTACTAATTTAAGGTATAAAAGCCACGGTAAAAGCATTGCCAGACTCTGCCAGACTCTGCTGCACCCCACGTCTGGTCTCTCTCTCTCTCTCTCTCTCTCTCTCTCTCTCTCTCTCTCTCTCTCTCTCTCTCTCTCTCTCTCTCTCTCTCTCTCTCTCTCTCTCTCTCTCTCTCTCTCTCTCTCTCTCTCTCTCTCTCTCTCTCTCTCTCTCTCTCTCTCTCTCTCTCTCTCCCTCACAGACTTGGCCCTATCAAGGCTGGTCTCATGTCTCTCACCGACACCATTCATCCTGAAGGTATCCCCTGGATCCTGCCGAGGCTGGACCCCGGCACAAGTATTCTTTTCTGTTCTATTTAGTGCCATTTTTTTTTTTTCAAATTTCCTTTTGGGAGGGCAATTTCACTGCTTAAAATTTGCTCCATGCATACTTCAGAAGGGCTCTCCAGTGTTCCCAGCCTCAAAAAGGCTGAAAACACACGTATTAAATAACTTCTTTGAGGTATAGGTTATAGTGCTTTTGGCCATGAGTTCAAAGTTAATGAATCAACATTACATATTAAATAAGGTGCTTTAAACAAAAGCATACACTGGGAAGACCCAGAGGGATCAGGTGGAGAGGGAGGTGGGAGGGGGGATTGGGATGGGGAATACATGTAAATCCATGGCTGATTCATGTCAATGCATGACAAAAACCACTACAATATTGCAAAGTAATTAGCCTCCAACTAATAAAAGTAAGTGGGAAAAAAAATACATAAAAGAAAGTTTTGTATTGATTGGTTTCCAAACTGTGACCAGAGGCTGTAAGGAACGTAATCCCATAGTTACCCTAGAGGCAATAATTCAGTATTCACTAATTTAGTGTTCAAGGCAACTTAAAAATATAACTACCATAAATAACAGAAATTATTAAATAGCAATTTGATAATCTCTTAAGAATTGTGCTATGCAAAGGCTTCACACCTCAGATCAAAGAACAACAACCAAAAGAGTCATTCAGTGTCATCTTCAGCCTCAAATTCTTATACTCAGTGGAAAACGGATTCAGGTCCCAGATGGTAGTTTCATTAAATACTCTTTCATAACTTTGAATCCCTCAAATGCCATGATTCTACAATTGGTCAAGGACTTGATTCAATCTCAATTTATGCTTGTATATATTATGAAATGGGAAAAAATAATATCTTAGATCTCTTCCCAGCTCTAAAGTTCTATAATCCAAGAAAAAGATTTTCATAACACTTTCCTGGAAAAAATATGCATTTTTGTCATTAAATACCATTACCATGACTTCCCTTGTGGCTCAACTGGTAAAGAATCCTTCTGCAATGCAGGAGACCTGGGTTCAATCCCTGGGTTGGGAAGATCCCCTGAAGAAGGGAAAGGCTACCCACTCCAGTATTCTGGCCTGGAGAATTCCATGGACTGTATAGTCCATGGCGTCACAAAGAGTCAGCCATGACTTAGTGACTGAACAGCAACGTCATTTGCAGCAACATGAATGGACCTAGAGATCATCATACTAAGTGAAGTAAATCAAACAAAGATAGACAAATACCATCTGATAGCACTTATATATGGAATCTAAAATATGACATAAACAAATACATCTACAAAACAGAAACAAACTCACAGACACAGAGAACAGACATGTTATCCAAAAGAGGGAGAGTGGCAGAGGGAAAGATAGGGAGCTTTGGATTAGAGGATACTAGCACATGTATATGCACACCAGTATATGTAGGGTGAATCAACAACAAGATCATACCACAGAGGACTATATTCAATATCCTGTGATAAACCATAAATGAAAAATTATATAGGTATGTATAACAGAATCATTTACTGTATAGCAGAAATTAACACAACAGTGTAAATCTTCTATACCTCAATAAAACTTTTTTAAAAAGAAAAAAGAAAAGAAAGCTCAGAATTTTGAGCAAAAGTACATTTAAATTTATTTATAAATACTAGGGTGTCACACCAATAGTGTCAATAACCAAAGACACAACATGAATTTAAAAAGGCAAAGAAAAATGAATCAAATAGAAATCACTGTAATTTCATGAACAGCAAAAAAATATTGACCTTTCTTGACTTAGAAATAAATCTTTGTAGTTACACCTCAAATGACAAGCACAAAATGAATCAAGTATCACTATCAATAAGCATTGAGTAACTGTACGTAAAAGAGAAAAGTACACACAAAAAATTCAACATCAGACTGGATCATTTTCCTTCAACTGCCCTGATTCCTTTTTGCTTTGTCTGCACCAGCCTCCACCCTCTTCAACACAATGCACATCCTTAATTTATGAATTTTTGTGTTGAACAAGCTTGACCTATCCCTATTTATGCAGGTCGCTGAATACTGCAAAAATTCTAGGTGACAGTTTGTTGCAGGCTTCTTATTCTCTTTGTGTCATGAGCAACTTCGATGATCTGATAAAAGCTATAGATAGACCCTCTCCCCAGAGAGGAACGGAGCTACAAAAATTACATTAACATACAAAATCTTCACTGATTCAAAACCTTGAAAGATATACACACTGAAACTCTCAGGGAAAAGTTTATGTGAGAACTTAAGAAGGTATATAAGGGAAACGACCTAGAAAATAAACTTCCCAAATGTGTTTTTTAAAAAAACATAATCAATAAACACTGATATAAATCCAGGGATAAGGGAAATACCTTGTGATGATAGCAAGGGCAAAGCTAAGTAACCTGAATCACCAACAACTGAAAACATCCTGTGAAGGTTTAATTCTTTCAATTTTTAGAAAATATGCTACAAATAAGAGAATTGCAATTACAACTTTTCATAAAGATTAAATTGTGAAGACTTTAATCATTAAGGATTCATTTCAAATTATATCTAAAGTAGAAAGAGCTATTTTAGAAAAGAAATTATCATTAGAGGTGATTGCTTCAGGATAAAATAGAATTACATTTGCTTAGCATAACTAGAACCATTTCTATCAAACTAGTCAAGCGCCATTGAAAAAGAACCAGGATAAGAGCTAAGGAAATGTTCGCTGATATTTATCTAGCTGTGCAGCCCCCTCCATCTATTCTTCGTCCCACTCCTAGACATCTCCCAGAAGATGACACCAAAGTCATCTTTGGTTTCTCTCCATCATTCCCAGAACTGCCATCCATGGGCCTCTGCTTAATTTTTTCTGGTCTTTTTTTTTTTTTTTTTTTTTTTCTTTTTTTTAAACAAGATCACCATTCTTTTTGAGTGGGTTCCATCAGTGTAAAAAATGTGTATAAGAGTGAATAAAGCAGGTCATGTTTCCCTTTATTACTCTTTCACTTTATTCTTTACAACATGCACACAAGTTTTTAGGTGTACACAAGATTTTAGTGAAGCCTTGGGAATAGGTGTAGGGAATATTGAAAAAGCAAAAATTATATTATCTGGTAGCATTACTTTTCCTGTAGTCAGTGACAGGATTTCCCAGGTGGTTCAGTGGTAACAAAAAAAAAATAAAAAACCGTCTGCCAATGCAGGAGAACCTGAGATTGAACTCAGGTTCAATCCCTGAATCAGGAAGATCCCCAAACCCAGAGAGTCCCAAACAGGATAAACCCAAGGCGAAACACCCCAAGACACATATTAATCAAATTAACAAAGATCAAACACAAAGAACAAATACTAAAAGCAGCAAGGGAGAAACAACAAATAACACACAAAGGGATTCCTATAAGGATAACAGCTGATCTATCAATAGAAACCCTCCAGGCCAGAAGGGAATGGCAGGACATACTGAAAGTAATGAAAGAGAATAACCTACAACCTAGATTACTGTACCCAGCAAGGATCTCATTCAGATATGAAGGAGAATTCAAAAGCTTTACAGACAAGCAAAAGCTGAGAGAATTCAGCACCACCAAACCAGCTCTTCAACAAATGCTAAAGGATCTTCTCTAGACAGGAAATGCAGAAAGGTTGTATAAACGTGAACCCAAAACAACAAAGTAAATGACAACGGGACCACACCTATCAATAATTACCTTAAATGTAAATGGGTTGAATGCCCCAACCAAAAGACAAAGATTGGCTGAATGGATACAAAAACAAGACCCCTATATATGCTGTCTACAAGAGACCCACCTCAAAACAAGGGACACATATAGACTCAAAGTGAAGGGCTGGAAAAAAATATTTCACGCAAACGGAGACCAAAAGAAAGCAGGAGTCGCAATACTCATATCAGATAAAATAGACTTTCAAATAAAGGATGTGAAAAGAGACAAAGAAGGTCACTACATAATGATCAAAGGATCAATCCAAGAAGAAGATATAACAATTATAAATATATATGCACCCAACATAGGAGCACCGCAATATGTACGGCAAACACTAACGAGTATGAAAGAGGAAATTAATAGTAACACAATAATAGTGGGAGACTTTAATACCCCACTCACAACCATGGATAGATCAACTAAACAGAAAATCAACAAGGAAACACAAACCTTAAATGATACAATGGACCAGCTAGACCTAATTGATATCTATAGGACATTTCTCCCCTGGAGGAGGAAATGGAGTACTCTTATCAGGAAAATCCCATGGAGAGAGGAGACTGGCAGGCTATAGTCCATGGCATTGCAGAGAGTCAGATATGACTAAGTGACTGAGTACACACACACACAGCCAATGAGAACAACATCTAAACAGTAAAAAGCTTTACCTTCTGTAAATATTCCCAGTTTCTAAATGTCCTTCCCAATCCTCAAGATTACCTTACTAATACTCTACCTAACATTTTTCCTTCCTTTTAATCTTTGTCTCCTTTGAGGAAACCTCCCCACAAAACACAGTGATTGGTTCACTGTAACAGCTCATCTCCCAAGCCCGACGGAACTGTTCTAGGGTCAGCAAGAGAAAGGCCAAGGCGGCTTTGGTGGGCATGTCCTACACAACAGTAGAGATGTAAATGTTGTTTTGAACATTTGCTCACTTGACATCTCTTACCAGTACGGCCCATCCTAGGCCTTGTTCCTCTAGTTTTCCTCTAGTTTCCTCTAGTTTCCTCTAGTTTTCCTCTAGTTTTCCTCTAGTTTTCCTCTAGTTTTCCTCTAGTTTTCAACCAGATAACTGTTACATTTATCACCATACTCAACATAGCACACATACCCATCCCCCAGGTAAGGATGAGTATTCCTCAGAGACAGCACTGTCTAGACCCACGAGCAAGATACGAATGTCTTCAATTACCTGATGATCTGTATAGCTGCCAGCCTTATTACAGAACTTCTATTTTATTTTATTCTGCAGGGCAGTGTATATAATTTTAATCTCACTCCTAATTTCCAATTTTGCCCTCTCAGGTTTGAGGAGGATAAAAACAAGACTAAAAACATAAGCTCCTTAATTGCTACTTTCTTGATTCACAAGTTTTTATCCAATGTTCTGAAATAATCACTTTAATCACTTTCAAAGGCTTGATTTAAATCATGAACAAGGCATCTCTCTTCAACCCATTCACACTGTAGTCATGAGCTTGAGGGGTCATGGTGTAAGTGCAAGTTCTGTTTTGATGGTATTTATTAGCTATTCATCTAAACATTGAAAAATACCCTGATGCTGGGAAAGATTAAGGGTAGGAGGAGAAAGCGGAAACAGAGGATGAGATCTTTGGATGACAACATCGACTCAATGGATGTGAGTTTGAGCAAAACTCCAGGAGATGGTGAAGGACAGGAAAGCCTGGCATGCTGCAGTCCACAGAATCACAAAGAGTCGGACACAACTGAGCAACTGAACAAGAAACAAAACATTTTGTCCAGATAAAATATTGTTTCTTAGGATGGACAACACAATGCACTTAATCCCCTTAAGATGGGTATACTGCCTCTGTATTCATTGCATGCATGTTAAGTCACTTCAGTTGTATCTGACCTTTGTGACCTCATGGACTGTAGACCACCAGGATCCTCTGTCCATGGGGTTCTCCAGGCAAGAATACTGGAGTGGCTTGTCATGCCCTGCTCCAGGACATCTTCCCAACCCAGGGATCAAACCCACATCTCTTATATCTCTGGCATTGTCAGGTGGGTTCTTTACCACTAGCACCACCTGGGAAGACCCCTGCATTCATTAGACCATCCCATTTTATATGAAAATCCACATTTTTCAATATTCTCATCTGAGGCACTACTTGCTTATCTTGTGTCTTCCTCCCTCTATGTGCCTGAAAAGTTTGCCATCAACTCCTCCCTCCTCAACCTCCAACTTTGCAAACAGGGGTCATTAATTTAAATACAGTGATTGCCAGAATTAGCCTTACATTACTACTCATTGCTATAGATAAGTAAAAATATATTGGCCCATGGCAAGGAAAGCAAAAGAGAATTCACTGTGTCCAATAAATTTTAAATTAAAGAAAAACCCATAATTGAGGCTACAAGGTTAATTATTTGTGTGGGTAAGTATGGTAAGAAATAAACACAATCAGTTAATACCTACTAGAAATTGCTATCATAATTTCAATGATAAAGAAGGTAAGCTATTTAATTTACAGGTATATTGTATGCTTAGGAAAATTTCTTTCTTAGTAAACAAAGGACAGAAACATAAACTTGAAAGGTATATAAATGAGGAAATATCAATAAATAAGAATATTGTCAATCACTGTATTAATAAAAGCTCTGAGACATCTTTCTTTTATTTTATTTGTTTTTATTAGTTGGAGGCTAATTACTTTAGTAATTAGCTAATATTGTAGTCGTTTTTGCCATACATTGACATGAATCAGCCATGGATTTACACGTGTTCCCCATCCCGATCCCCCCTCCCACTCCCTCCCCATCCCATCCCTCTGGGTCATCCCAGTGCAGCAGCCCTGAGCACTTGTCTCATGCATCCAACCTGGACTGGTGATCTGTTTCACCATAGATAATACACATGTTTCGATGCTGTTCTCTCAAAACATCCCACCTTCGCCTTCTCCCACAGAGTCCAAAAGTTTGTTCTGTACATCTGTGTCTCTTTTTCCGTCTTGCATATAGGTTTATCGTTACCATCTTTCTAAATTCCATATATATGGATTAATATACTGTATTGGTCTTTATCTTTCTGGCTTACTTCACTCTGTATAATGGGCTCCAGTTTCATGCAACTCATTAGAACTGATTCAAATGAATTCTTTTTAATGGCTGGGTAATATTCCATTGTGTATATGCACCACAGCTCTCTTATCCATTCGTCTGCTGATAGACATCTAGGTTGCTTCCATGTCCTGGTTATTATAAACAGTGCTGCGATGAACATTGGCGTACACCGAGATGTCTTTCTTAAATGAGCCGTTATTTCCCAAGTTCAGAAATGACAAAGTATTAACTGTGCTTTTTAATTAAACAATATCTTATAATTCATTGGAAGGAAAAATTGAAAACTATAATCAATTTCATGCAAATTCTAACTGCTTAAACCTAAATTCACCAAACACAATGGAAGATGATCAAAAAATAGTCAAAATAAAAGCTTTATCTCCAAATTTGAATCATTGTAACTAAATCTTCATGGAAAATATTTATCAAAAATATTGTTAAGTCAGTTTCAGTTTAGCAAAAATATTATCAAATGAATTTCCAACTTCTAAACACTAATTATTAAAAAGTGACTTATCCATGTAAACACACAGATACTCATGCCTAATTTTTTGGCTCTTGAATATCTTTTATTTTAAAATTGTGATTGCAATACTATATATTAATATATATTTCTAATGCAGTAATAAAGTCCTGAAATTTTAACTAGAAGGATAAAAAGAAGGCATAATGTATAATATAATCATTTTATTTCAAAGCAAAATTCAACTCCTATCTTTTCAAAGCAAGGAAGTGAAACATACACATATTATCTGATATAGTTAGCTTCTCATTTGCAATTAGTTATGCCTTTGAACTCCACCATGTTGCCAGATCCATTGCATGGAGAAATTGCTGAATGACTCGCCAAGTGAATAACCAGGAAAATATTGAAGGGACCTGAGGACATTGAATGCTAAAGCAAAATTGGAACTTGAAAGGTATTTATCAGTTTGATTCCAGAAACATATATAAGTAAAAGGAAAGCAATTGATTGGGAGAAAGGAACTGGAAAGAAAAAAAGTGACTGACTTTATTTCTAAACAATAAATTCTCCAATGGAAGAGAGCTATTGGACATCAGTAAATCTGAATCACTGCACTTATATTGGTATAGAAATATTGGCCAACATTAAAAAAAAAAATAGGCTAGTCCTGGAAAGACATAGTTAGGTGTCATTGTCCTGAGAGGATGTGTGTTATGGATTCTAATCTCAGTTGCTTCAATTTGAAGATGAACTGTTATATTGAGGCATCAGACAGAGTTCCATTATTTTAAACCAACTGTGAAAAGTCCTGATTAATTTTCCTAAAATCACTGAAGTATCAAAGGCTATGGCATTTTCAAGTCTTTGGGAATTTACCGAGTAAATTGTATCTACATTTTCTAAGCTACAACTACTTGGATGATCTACTTTGAGGCTTAGAAAAGTTCCAACGCGCCGCTCAGGGACAGCGCGGCAGCTGCTGCTATAGCCGCTCATTGTGTCAATGCACTATTAAGTAAGTGGAGAGGGGTGGTCACAGTCTAAGTCTAGTTTTAAAGAGACACAACAATAAAGATTCGTTTCCTAATACTATTACTGATAATGTCCAAAGTTTTGCTGGCATTTTGACACTGAATTTCATCAGGAAGTTGAAAGGGATTAATTAAACCAGATAATAAAATACATTTTAAAGCTGAAGTGAAGTGAAAGTTGCTCAGTCATGTTGCTCAAACTTTTTACTGGAGTGGGTACACCAGGGGACGTTCCCAACCCAGGAATTGAACTGGGATCTCCTGCTTTGCAGGCAGATTCTTTACCAAATGAGCTATCAGGGAAGCCACATTTTATTTTATTTTATTATTATTTTTTTTGGTTATATATATATATATATTTTTAATTTTTCAGTGGGTTTTGTCATACATTGATATGAATCAGCCATAGAGTTACACGTATTCCCCATCCCGGTCCCCCATCCCACCTCCCTCTCCACCCAATTCTTCTGGGTCTTCCCAGCCCACCAGGCCCGAGCACTTGACTCATGCATTCCACCTGGGCTGGTGGTCTGTTTCACCACAGATAATATAAATGCTGTTCTTTCGAAACATCCCACCCTCACCTTCTCCCACAGAGTTCAAAAGTCTGTTCTGTACTTCTGCGTCTCTTCTTCTGCCCTGCAAATAGGGCCATCGTTACCATCATTCTAAATTCCGTATATATGTGTTAGTATACTGTAATGTTCTTTATCTTTCTGGCTTACTTCACTCTGTATAATGGGCTCCAGTTTCATCCACCTCATTAGAACTGATTCAAATGAATTCTTTTTAATGACTGGGTAATATTCCATGGTGTATATGTACCACAGCTTCCTTATCCATTCATCTGCTGATGGGCATCTAGGTTGCTTCCATGTCCTGGCTATTATAAACAGTGCTGCGATGAACATTGGGCTGCACGTGTCTCTTTCAGATCTGAATTCCTCAGTGTGAATGCCCAGAAGTGGTATTGCTGGGTCATATGGTAGTTCTATTTCCAGTTTTTTAAGAAATCTCCACACCATTCTCCATACTGGCTGTACTAGTTTGCATTCCCATGAAGAGTGTAAGAGGGTTCCCTTTTCTCCACACCCTCTCCAGCATTTATTGCTTGTAGACTTTTGGATAACAGCCATTCTGACTGCCGTGTAATGGTACCTCGTTGTGGTTTTGATTTGCATTTCTCTGATAATGAGTGATGTTGAGCATCTTTTCATGTGTTTGTTAGCCATGTGTATGTCTTCTTTGGAGAAATGTCTGTTTAGTTCTTTGGCCCATTTTTTGATTGGGTCATTTATTTTTCTGGAATTGAGCTTCAGGAGTTGCTTGTATATTTTTGAGATTAATCCTTTGTTTCCTCATTTGCTATTATTTTCTCCCAATCTGAGGGCTGTCTTTTCACCTTATTTATAGTTTCCTTTGTTGTGCAAAAGCTTTTAAGTTTCATTAGGTCCCATTTGTTTATTTTTGCTTTTATTCCCAATATTCTGGGAGGTGGGTCATAGAAGATCTTGCTGTGATTTATGTCGGAGAGTGTTTTGCCTATGTTCTCCTCTAGGAGTTTTATAGTTTCTGGTCTTACATTTAGATCTTTAATCCATTTTGAGTTTATTTTTGTGTATGGTGTTAGAAAGTGTTCTAGTTTCATTCTTTTACAAGTGGTTGACCAGTTTTCCCAGCACCACTTGTTAAAGAGATTGTCTTTTTTCCATTGTATATCCTTGCCTCCTTTGTCAAAGATAAGGTGTCCATAGGTGCGTGGATTTATCTCTGGGCTTTCTATTCTGTTCCATTGATCTATATTTCTGTCTTTGTGCCAGTACCATACTGTCTTGATGACTGTGGCTTTGTAGTAGAGTCTGAAATCAGGCAGGTTGATTCCTCCAGTTCCATTCTTCTTTCTTAAGATTACTTTGGCTATTTGAGGTTTTTTGTATTTCCATACAAATTGTGAAATTATTTGTTCTAGTTCTGTGAAAAATACCGTTGGTAACTTGATAGGGATTGCATTGAATCTATAGATTGCTTTGGGTAGAATAGCCATTTGACAATATTGATTCTTCCAATTCATGAACACGCAAACCAGTCAATCTTAAGGGAAATCAACTCTGAATGCTCACTGGAAGGACTGTTGCTGAAGCTGAAGCTCCATTATTTTGGTCATCTGATGCGAACAGCTGACTCATTGAAAAAGTCCCTGATGCTGGGAAAGATTGAGGGCAGAAAGAGAAGAGGGCATCAGAGGATGAGATGGCTGGATGGCATCACTGATGCAATGAACATTAACTTGGGCAAACTTCAGGAGATGGTGAGGGACAGGGAGGCCTGGCATGCTGCAGTCCCTGTGGCCACAAAGAATCGGACATGAAAGGGTGACTGAACAACAGCAACAACTCACAAAATTTAGAAGTTGGAGTTTAATTATACTAGTATGAAATATCATAGCTCATGACTATTAGATGTGATCATATAAAAAGGTCATATATAAGATCATGTATTAGATCAATACATAATATGAAGCCATCAAAAATCAAAGGGGAGTCTTCTGTGTCCAGAAAGATGGAGCTGACATTGTTTTACCTATTCCCTCAATAAGAAAACCTAAATCTTCGACATTATGTATAGGACAAATGTAATAAGATCCTGAAAGTTTGAGAAAAGAAGCCCAGCCAGGGCCCTTGTGACCCAAGGAACAACACTGTGATGAGTCCCTTGAGGGTCATTTCTGCTTCACGTATCCCATACTAAGAGATAAACAAGGCATGCTTCCCCTCTAAGATCAAGAACAAATCAAGAAAGAATGTCTTCTTTGCTATCCTTATTAAATATAATGCTATAACCAGAGAACAGTAAAGCAGGTGAAAGAAACAAAAGGTACACAGCTTGGAAAGGAAGAAATAAAACTGTCCCTATTTGCAGACAACAAGATTATTTATGTGGTCCAGTGACTAAGACTGCATGTTCCCAATGCAGGGGACCCTGGTTTGATCCCTGGTAAGGAAACTAGATCCTGCATGCTGCAATTAAAACCTGGTGCAGACAAATAAGTATATAAAAATGATTATTTGTGTAGAATACCTCAAGGAATCTACAGAAACCTCTTAGAAATAATAAAGTAAATTCAGTAAGCTCACAAGATAAACTTTAAAAAAATAAAATTAAAAAACAGTTTTATGTCTACATTCTAGAGTGAAGGAGGGTATATCACTACAGACCTGTAGCTGGAAAAAGGAAGAAATCAGGAGAAACCCAAGTTAGAAAAAGAAGTAGGTAAGTTACTCTTCTAGTGTGATGATTGCAAAGCAAAATCATGTTAAATGAAGTATGTGAGAATAAAGAAACCAAGAACAGCAAATGTGTCCTCATACCCCAGTGTAGATACATTTCCAAAGTTGTATCAGCTTTTTGTAGCTTCTTTCCAGTGCTCATATCTCCTCCATTGTCTCTGCCTACAGTAAGGAACAAATGCAGTAGTGGAGAGATGTAATATTTAAAGGACAAGTGGACTTTTCCAATAGAATTTCAGGGAGTTGCCAATGATGGTAACCTGAGAGCTAATAGCAATGTGCCTCAGGAAAGTTCATACTTCTTATTATTGAGAGGAAACTGGAGGGAGTCACAGTCTAGCAGTTGCAGGCCCATGAAAAAAAGAATGGCAGTGTTTATAATTTGCATTTTGACTGTAAGTACAAGTCAATTCCTAAAGAAATTCCTTTTCTTTTTTTAAGTTGGAGAATAATTGCTTTATAATGTCGTGTTGGTTTCTGCCATTCAACAACATGAATCAGCCATAAGTGGAATTCTTTTCACAGGTTGAATTACAAAAGATGGGGTAAAATATCAACTGCTCTGGCCAGGATTCAAGTGAGGCTGAGTAGTGTAAGTGCAGGACTGGTTGCTTTCTTTATTTAAAATTTTGATATTTTATTCAATTTGGATCTTTTTTACATAATTTTAATCTTTTAAATATATTAATTAAAATTATTTATTTTGAGTACTGTTTTTTGTTGCCTCCTTAAATTTAGTATCTAAGGCAGGTGCCTCACTCACCTCACCTTAGTGCAGACCCTGTCATCAGGGTGTGGGGAGCAGCCAAGACACAAATAGATTTTAGGATAGAGAAAATGGTAAAGTGTCAAAAGAAAGAAAATGAGAGAAAGAAATGAAAGAAAGCCAACAAGGTTAATTGAATACGAGAAGGAATTATAATGGAAGCATACTTGCCAGGTATGGAATTTCTATGCTCAAAGGCAGATTTTAATACAAATCCCCATTTTTTCAGCCTCTGGAAGACAACAATGAGAACCACCATTTAATGAGGGTTTATCATCATAATTGTGCTTCCCTCATAGCTCAGTTGGTAAAGAATCCACCTGCAATGCAGGAGACCCTGGTTCGATTCCTGGGTCAGAAGATCCCCTGGACAAGGGATAGGCTACCCACTCCAGTATTCTTGGGCTTCCCTTGTAGCTCAGCTGGTAAAGAATCAGCCTGCAATACGGGAGACCTGGATTTGATCCCTGGGTTGGGAAGATGCCCTGGAGAAGGACATGGCAACCCACTCCAGTATTCTTGCCTGGAGAATCCCATGGACAAAGGAACCTGGTGGGCTACAGTCCATGGGGTTGCAAAGAGTCGGACATGACTGAGTGACTTTCACTCACTCACTATCATCATAATTAAGCCTCACTTTTACTCTATTAAATATGCATCAATAAATCCCAGTTGTATATATTAGGAAATTTAGGTTCAGTTAAGTACAATTTCCAACATCATGGAGTTTGTAATTGGAGAGGTGTGGTCACAGCGTATGTCTGTTTGAATGCAAAACTGCACAGAGCTAGTCTCTGCCCCATACTGACCTACTCACAGAGACAAGAGGGGATAAGAGCCAACAGGAGTTGCAGAGTGCAGGCTGAATCATAAAAATTCAGTGCTTACCTTCTGAAAATGTCTTTCCTTCTCTCTGAATAGTGTGCATCTAGTACATGCTCCCAAACTGGGAAGAACAAACCCTTGTCTGAACTTCAATCAGTCACAGGCCATGTGTATTCAAAGCCAAGCTAGCAACCATCCAGTTACCCAAACACATGGGGTCGGGGGGAGGATGCAGAACACAGGGAGAAATAAAAATTGCAAAGTACCAAGGCTTGCTCTAATCTCACCCCAACCGGAGGAGACTTTAAATGATCAGTATAGCATTATCCAGAGAGAATGTTCCCCAACCCATCAAAGGACTCTGAGGCTTGAGAACTTGACTCTGCTGGTTAGAGCTAACTAACCAACTAACCAACCTGTTAACTCTGCTGGCATAGCAAGAGGGATGCAGGACTGGAAAGTGGGACTATGAGATGATTACAGGATGTTTTTTCTCTTTGTATATTTATGTCTTTACATAGCAATAAAGCACACTGAAAGTTAAATAAGCTCCTCTGAGGCTGACCAAATGAGATCAATAATTCATCATAGTCCACAAAGATATTTTGGGGGTTCCTCAGTCTATATAATATAAAGTGAGCACTTCTGTAGAAATATGATTAATTCTGAATAAAGCTGTCAGAGAGCATGTCCCTATAGTGTCAAAGGGAATTATTCAAAGCATCTGCTAGAAATACCAGGATAACAGCAGCAGTTAGTGCCAAAGCCTTCCGGTTTAATAGGAAAGAAGTTTAACATACATCAGTATTTAGGTAAATATTGATATAAAAAGGCTTAGCTATCCCACAGTGTAAAGAATGGAGAATACAGCTTTTGTATTGTTTTAATTCAAATTTTTTATTTATGGAACAATCCAACTGAAAGGTTAACCACTCATAGTAGTGAATTATGGATTTAGTAGATGTTCACATCATAATTATATCAATTTTAAAGTTTCTTAAAAGCAAGTATACTTTGAAATTAAAAGCTAAATGGGGTTTGATATATTTTCTAAAAGATTTATATATATCAATTCCTGATAATCCAGTTCTCTTTTTAAAAAGATTAAACTTTAAAAAAGATTTTCGTCTTAAACTTACTCTAGGAGGAAGAAATTAGAAAAGGAAAAGAAAAAAAAAAGAGAGAGAGAGAGAGAAGAAGAAGAAGCAAGCAGCACCATGGGGTAGCACTTTTTTCAGTTTTACCATCTTACCCCATGCTTCCACATAAGAAATACAGAATGGCTGGCATGTCAATAAAATTGAATGTAGACATTTTAAGGCGGTGTTCTACAAAACACAAATTTTAACAAATATTCAGCATAACCCCATAATTTTCAAGTCCTGGTTACAATCCCTGCCAGGGAAACAGGACTGTAAGGAAAACACTGCCATAGCCATAGCCCATAGAAATGACTAACAGGGCATCCTTAGTAGAAAAGTCACACTCTGAGAAGCCAGAAGTATGTAATCCCAAGGGCCACCATCACACTGTAGTCACTACAGTCATCAACCCTTGCAGCTGGGCAGCGTGTATGCCACACAGCTATATCCTGTGACCCTGGTCACACTGGTATCAGAACACTAAAACATATGTAACAAGCACAGTTTCTTAAGACCAAATCAGTACTGTTTTAGAATTGGCTTGAGCAAGATAATCCCAGCCTAGCAGGCAAAACAAAAGGTAGACACAGTAATTTTAAATCAACTGTGGGAACATTAAGTTTCTTTCAGAACTATCCATAGGGCTTCACTTAAAATTTCACTGACAGCCAGCTTTGATGGCTAAGGTCTGTCCAGTTTGACTTCTACTGACCTTTTGTCTCTGTTCCAGCTTCCACTTGTGCCACATTCAACAAATCACCTGATATCATGTTCATCCCAATCTAACAACTGCCTCGTAGCCTGAGAACTCAGCTAATTCCAGACACTCTGTTGAGAAGTCTGAGACAGAACAGTAATGTGAGGGAGAAGAAGAGCACACAAATTAATATTTAATGCAGTGCTTAGAGGTATCCAAGATGGTGGAATATGAAGACTCAGAACTCACCTCCTCTCACAAACAAACCAAATTTACAACTATTTACAGGGCAACTGCCTATGAGAATGATCCAAGACTAGCAGAAAAGATTTTCTACAATTAAGACTTGCCAATCAGAGCATCCCAAAGAGACAGGAGGAACTAAGATTCTACTTGGAGATTAAACACTGGCAACAACCATTTTGGGAGTTTATTATACCACTGTAGCACCACTGCTGGTAGAAACCATTTTGGAATTCTCTCTCTAGCATATTAGTTCTGGGCCTTACACTCATAAGGAGGCAAGCACCATTCCTGAGTACCCCACCCCCAAGTGCTAAAGAGACAGCCCATGAGCACCCAATCCTGCCTCCCAGAAGGCCAGCACCAGCCCTGCACTACTCTGAAACAATAACCAATCATGCAAAAAGCCTACCCTGCACTCTAGCAGACCCACAACCTCACAGCAAACTGGGCAGAGGCCAGTCCCACCCACAGTAGTCAGCCCTACTACTAAAGAAGGGTGCACATAGTCCATATAGGGAACATCCTTAGAACATACAGCTCTGGTGACAAAGGGGAGCATGGTTTTGGAGGTCCTCTATGATATCTTTTATATAAGGCTATTTCTCCAATATTAGCAAACACAATCATCCTACCTAACACAGAGAAAGCAGCAGAGAGAATTGGGGAAAATGAAGAGACTGGAATATGTTCCAAATGAAGCAATAAGACCAAACCTGAGAAAAGAACTAAAAAACAAGTGGATACACGCAATCTACACGAGTGCAAGATAATGATCACAAATATGCTTACCAAATATTTGAGAAAGATTTTGAGATATTGAAGATATGTTTGAGACCAAAGATTAAGATGAAGGCAGTGAGAATTTTAGCAAATAGGCAAAAATATAAACAAGAACCAAACAGAGCAAAAGAATGCAATCACTGAAATAAAAATATACTAGAAGAAGTCAACAGTAGATTAAATTATATGAAGGAATGAGTCAGAGAACTGGAAGACACATTCATGGAAATCATCAAGAGAGACAGACAAGAAGAAAAAAAAATTAATGAGGATAATTTAAGAGACTTTTGAGACAGCATCAGGCATATTAACATTTCCATTCTATGGATCTTGGAAGGTGAAGAAAGAAAGAGGCAGAGAACTTACTTATTTGAAGAAATAATAACTGAAAAATTATCCAAACTGAGGGAGAAAACAAACATCCAAGTACAGAAAGCACTGAGGGACACAAAGAAGATGAATCCAAAAAGTCCACATCAAAACAATATAATTAAAAAGAAAAAACTTAAAGATAAATGAAAAATCTTAAAGTCAACAAGAGAAAAGTAAGCTAGTTATATATAAGAACTCCTATAAGGCCACCAACTGACTTTTTAGCAGAAGCTCTAAAGGCCAGAATGGAGTAGCATGATATGTTCAAAGTAATGAAAGGAAAAAGACCTACAACCAAAAATACTCTATGCAGCAAGGCTATGATACATATTTGAAGGAGAAACAAGAGTTTTACATATAAGCTAAAGTTAAAAACATTCAGCATCACTAAACTGGTCTTAAATAAAATGGTAAAGGAAGTTCTCTAAATGTTCCAACCAAAAGGCACAGAGTGGCTGAATAGACAGAAAAACAATACTCATATGTGAGCTGCCTACAAAGAACTCATTTCAGAAATAAGCACTTGCACACAGACTGAAAGTGAAAGGATGAAGAAAGGTATTCCGTGCAAATGAAAGTCAAAAGAAAGCTGAAGTAGCAATACTTATTTCAGACAAAACAGGCTTCAAAATGAAGACTGTTATAAGAGACAAAGACATTACTTAATAATAAAGGGATCATTTGAAAAGGAAGATATAACAATTGTAAATATATACGCACCCAAAGTTGTTGTTGCTCAGTCACTAAGCCATGTCCAACACTTGGTGACCCCATAGATTGTGGCACACCAGGCTCCTCTGTCCTCCACTATCTCCTGGAGTTTGCTTAAATTTATATTCATTGAGTTGGTGATGCTATTTAACCATTTCATTCTCTGCTGTCCCTTTCTCCTATTGCCTTCAGTCTTTCCCAGCACCAGTCTTTTCCCCTGAGCTCGTCATATTAGGGGGCCAAAATATTGGAACTTCAGATTCAGTAACACTCCTTCCAGTGAATATTTATGGTTGATCTCCTTTAGGATTGACTGGTTTGGTCTCCATGCACTCCAAGGGACTCTCAAGAGTCTTCTTCAGCTTACAAAAGCATCAATCAAAATCTGTCACTGCTTCCACTTTCTCCCTTTCTATTTGCCATAAAGTGATGGCACCAGATGCCATGATCTTAGTTTTTTGAATGTTGAGTTTCAGGCCAGTTTTTTCACTCTCCTCTTTCACTTTCATCAAGAGGCTTTTTAGTTCTTCTTCTCTTTCTGCCATAATGGTGGTGTCATCTGTATATCGGAGGTTATTGATAATTCTATCAGCAATCTTGATTCCAGCTTGTGCTTCACCCAGCCCAACATTTCACATGATATACTCTGCATATAATCTGGAATCAAGATTGCCAGGAGAAATATCAATAACCTCAGATATGCAGATGGCACCACCCTTATGGCAGAAAGTAAAGAAGAACTAAAAAACCTCTTGATGAAAGTGAAAGAGGAGAGTGAAAAAATTGGCTTAAAGCTCAACATTCAGAAAACTAATGGCATCTGGTCCCATCACCTCATGGGAAATAGATGGGGAGACAGTGAAAACAGTGTTAGACTTTATTTGGGGGGGGCTCCAAAATCACTGCAGATGGTGACTGCAGCCATGAAATTAAAAGATGCTTACTCCTCGGAAGGAAAGTTATGATGAACCTAGACAGCATATTAAAAAGCAGAGACATTACTTTGCCAACAAAGATCTGTCTGGTCACGGCTATGGTTTTTCCAGTGGTCATGTATGGATGTGAGAGTTGGGCCGTGAAGAAAGCTGAGTACCGAAAAATTGATGCTTTTGAACTGTGGTGTTGGAGAAGACTCTTGAGAGTCCCTTGGACTGCAAGGAGATCCAACCAGTCCATCCTGAAGGAGATCAGTCCTGGGTGTTCATTGGAAGGACTGATGCTGAAGCTGAAACTCCAATACTTTAGCCACCTAATGCAAAAAGTTGACTCGTTGGAAAAGACCCTGATGCTGGAAGGGACTGGGGGCAGGAGGAGAAGGGGACGACAGAGGATGAGATGGCTGGATGGCATCACCAACTCAATAGGCATGAGTTAGAGTAAACTCTGGGAGTTTGTGATAGACAGGGAGGCCTGGCGTGCTGCGATTCATGGGGTTGCAGAGTTGGACACGACTGAGCAACTGAACTGAGCTGAACTAAACTGAATTCTGCATATAAGTTAAATAAACAGGGTGACAGTATACAGCCTTGATGTATTCCTTTCCCAATTTGGAACCAGCCCATGGTTCCATGTCCGGTTGTAACTGTTGCTTTTTGACCTGCATACAGATTTCTCACGAGGCAGGTCAGGTGACCTGGCAGTCCCATCTCATTAAGAGTTTTCCATAGTTTGTTGTGATCCACACAGTCAAAGGCTTTCAAGTGGTAAATGAAGCAGAAATAGATATTTTCCTGGAATTCTCTTGCTTTTTCAATGATCCAACAAAAGTTGGCAATTTGCTCTCTGGTTTCTCTGCCTTTTCTAAATCAAACTTGAGTATCTGGAAGTTCTTAGTTAATGTACTGTTGAAGCCTGGCTTGGAGAATTTTGAGCATTATTTTGCTAGCATGTGAGGTGACTGCAATTGTGCAGTAGTTTGAACATTCTTTGGAATTGCCTTTCTTAGGGATTTGAATGAAAACTGACCTTTTCAAGTCCTATGGCCACTGCTGAGTTTTCCAAATTTGCTGGCATATTGAGTGCAACACTTTCACAGCATCATCTTTTAGGGTTTTAAGAAGTTCAGCTGGAATTCCATCACCTCCACTAGCTTTGTTTGTAGTGATGCTTCCTAAGGCCCACTTGACTTTGTGCTCCAAGATATCTGGCTCTAGGTGAGTGTTCACACCATCGTGATTATCTGGGTCATTAAGATCTTTTTTGTATGGCTCTTCTGTGTATTCTAGCCACCTCTTCTTAGTATCTTCTGCTTCTGTTAGGTCCATACCACTTCTGTCCTTTAGTGTGACCATCTTTGCATACACTTGTATCAATAAAATAAAATACCTTGGAATAAACCTAACTAAGGAAGTAAAGAATATGTACTCAGAAAACCGTATTACACTTAATGGAAGAACCGAAGACACATGTGGCTTTGGTGGTATATTGGTGAGCATAGCTGCCTTCCAAAGAAATTGAAGCTGTCACAGACAAATAAGAAGACACATCTGCACGTAGCTTTGGGGAGTTAACATTGTTAAAATAATTTTACTACTCAAGATAATCTACAGATTCAGTACAGTCCTTATCAAAGTACAAATGGTGTTTTCCCAGAACCAGAACAAATAATTCTAAAATTTGAATGGAAACATAAAAGATTAGGAATAGCCAAAACAATCAAGAAAGAAGAACAAAACAAAAGATAACATTCCTCTCTCTTTCAAACTATACTAAAAAGCTACAGTTATCAAAACAGTACAGTTCTGGCACAAAATGGATATATCAATCAATGGAACTGAATAGAAAGCCCCCCCCCCCATAATATATATATATGCATTCTAAGTTGCTGCAGTCATTTCACTCTGTGACCCCATGAATTGTATCCTGACAGGCTCCTCTGTCCACAGGATTCTCCAGGCAAGAATACTGGAGTGGATTGCCATTCCCTTTTCCAAGGGAGCTTCCTGAACCAAGGATCGAATCCAAATCTCCTACATCTCCTGCATTGGCAGGCACGTTTTTTACCACTGGTATCACCTGGGAAGCCCCAATATTAAGCACATATTAAGAGCATACCTCAATATTAAGAGTATACTGCGCATGCATGTTAAGTCACTTCAGTTGTGTTCTGACTCTTTGTGACCCTATGGACTGTAGACTGCCAGTCTCCAATGACCATGGAATTCTCCAGGCAACAATATTGGAGCAGATTGCCACGCCCTCTTCCAGGGGATCTTCCCAACCCAGGAATCAAATTCGTGTCTCTTATGTCTCCTGCACTGATATGTGGGTTCTTTACCACTAGTGCCACCTCATATTGTCAATTAATCTACAACAAAGAAAGCAAGACTATACAATGGGGAAAAGACACCCTCTTCAATGAATATCTTGGGAAACTGAACAGTTACATATGCAAAAGACTCAAACTGGACTACTTTCTCACACCATATAAAGATAAACCAAAAATGGATTAAGGACTTAAATGTAAGGCCTAAACCCATAAAACTCCTAGAAGCAGCATGCTCTCTGACAAACCTTAGCAATATTTTTTGAGATCTATTTCTTCAGGCAAGGGAAACAAAAGTGAAAGTAAACAAACTGGATTGCAGAAAACTAAAAATATTTTGAATAGCAAAGGAAACTATAAACAGAATGAAAAGTCAACCTAATGAATTAGAGAAGATATCTTCAAACAGTTTAATCTAATAAGGGATTAATAACCAAAATTTTTAAAGAACACAAGTCAAAGTTTAAAAAAAAAGGGGGGCAATAAAAATGGGAAGAAGACTTGAATAAATATTTTTCCTAAAAAGACATACAGATGGCCAGCAGACACAGATGCTCAATATCTCTAATCATCAGGAAAAAGTAAATCAAAACAAAATGAGGTACCACCTGATATAAGTCAGAGTAGCTATCATCCAAAGGACAACGAATGAATGTTGGCAAGAATATGGAGGAAAAGGAACCCTCTCACACTCTTGGATGGATTGTAAATTGGTACAGCCACTATGTAAAATGATGTGAATTTTCCTCAAAAAATTAAAATAGAACTACCATATGACCCGGCAATTTTACTTCTGGATATTTACCTATAGAAAACAAAAACACTGATTTGAACAGATATGCATACCTTTGTGAACATTGCAGCACTATTTTCAATAGGCAAGATATGAAAGCAACCCAAGTGTCATCTATTGATAGATGAATAGATAAAGAAGGTTTATGGGGGAGGGGGATGTATGTGTGTGTATACAATAGATTATTATAGTTAGAAAAATAAAACAAATCTTGCCATTTGCATCAACATGGTTGAATCTAGAGGGATGAATGAATGCTAATGAAATAAATCAGATAAAGACAAATATTACATGGCCTCATTTATTTGTGAAATCTAAAAAACAAAATGAAAACAGATTCATAAAAACAGTAAAAATTAGTGGTTGTCAGAGGACAGAAGGGTTGGGGGAAAAGTTGATGAAAGGATTAAGAGATTAAAAACCTTTAGTTATAAATAAACTAGCTGCAGGGATGTAATATTCAACAAAAATGGGTCAATAATACTGCAGTAACATTTTATGAGAACAGAACTAGACTTATCGTGGTGTTCATGTCAAAATGTGTATAAATTTGAAATCACTATATAACATACCTGAAAGCAAAATAATTATTGCACATCAACTGTATTTCAATTAAAAAATGCAATGTTTAGAGACGGTTGAGATTTAAAAGTAAATATGGCACTTCACTTTTGTTAACAGGTGCAAATTTTTAATTACATTTTTAATTAATTTATTTTTAGATGAAACAAAGATGAATATTTTTAATAATAAAAGGTACAATTCACAAAGAAGATAGACATCATAAACTATTAGACACCTAACAACAAATAAACAAAAATACATAAAGCAAAAATCAGAAGAAATATAATGAAGAAAAATATATATTCATAGTGAGAAATATTAACATTTCTCTGAGAATATTTTAGTAAGTGAAAAAAAATAAGAATAGAAGCATCTTGAATGATTTGTTAATAATGCAAATATAATAGATTCATATTTACATAAATTTATATTAATCTTATATCCTATACAGACATATTTAAAAGTTTGTATCTCATAGGTTGTTATTAGATTTCCATAGACATTTAGAAAAACTGGCAAAAAGAGAAACATTACTAAATTTCAAAAAGTAGAATTCATTTTTTTGTGATTCAGTTATGCATATACACATATTATTTTTATAATTATTTTCCATTATAGGTTATTATAAGACTTTGACTATAGTTCCCTGTGCTACACAGTAAATCTTTCTTGCTTGTCACATATCTATTTTTCTTAATTAGAAACCTAGTGTTCTATTCATACTAAGTCAAACAAGTAGAATCAAAAATGCCATAAACTTTTTGTTAGACAAAAATTCATAAGCTTTCTAAAATATAGATATTATATATATTATTTACATATATGTATGTAAGCCTTTCTATTACACTTGATAAAGGCTTGAGAAAGAACATCAGAAAATGGAGAAACTGGAAAACATAAACTAAGTGAAATGGGAGCACTGAATATAAAATAGAAAAAGTAAAACAGGCTAGATAAAAGTAAAACATCCTCATACAGCATCTTTTCATGCATTTGTTAGCCCTAAGTATGTCTTCTTTGGAGAAATCTCTGTTTAGTTCTTTGGTCCATTTTAAAAATATGGAATGCTTCATGAATTTGTGTGTCAGCCTTGCACAGGGGCCATGCTAATCTTCTCTGTATCATTCCAACTTTAGCATATGTGCTGCTGAAGTCAGAATGACTGCTATCTAAAAGTCTACAAACATTAAACACTGGAGAGGGTGTGTAGAAAAGAGAATCCTCTTTTATGATTGGTGGGAATGCAAACTAGTACAGCCACTATGGAGAACAGTGTGGAGATTCCTTAAAAAACTGGAAATACAACTGCCATATGACCCAGCAATCCCACTTCTGGGCATACACACCGAGGAAACCAGAATTGAATGAGACACGGGTACCCCAATGTTCATCACAGCACTGTTTAAATAGTCAGGACATGGAAGTAACCTAGATGTCCATTGACAGACAAATGGATAAGAAAGCTGTGGTACATATACACAATGGAATATTATTTAGCCATTAAAAAGACTGCATTTGAATCAGTTTTAATGAGGTGGATGAAACTGGAGCCTACTATACAGAGTGAAGTAAGTCAGAGAGAAAAACACCAATACAATATAATAACACACATATATGGAATTTAGAAAGATGTAAATGATGACCCTATATACGAGACAGCAAAAGAGACACAGATGTAAAGAACAGACTGTTGGATTCTGGGTGAAGGTGAGGGTGGGGTGATTTGAGAGAACAGCATTGAAACATGTATATTATCATATGTGAAATAGATTGCCAGTCCAGGTTCGATGTGTGAGACAGGGTGCTCAGGGCTGGAACACTGTGATGACCCTGAGGGATGGGATGAGGAGGGTGGTGGGAGGGGGTTAAGGATGTACATGTACATGTACACATGTACACCCATGGCTGATTCATGTCAATGTATGGCAAAAAACACTACAATATTGTAAAGTAATTAGCCTCCAATTAAAATTAATTAATTAATTAAAAAAATCTTCATATAGTCCAGCTGTTTATAAACATGTCTGCTCATTAGAAACAAATCTGGAGCGCTGGTGGGAAAAAAGCAATACCTGGGCTTTTTTTTTTTTCCCAAAAAAATTTCCAAGATAATTCTGATAAACTTCCAGATTTTAAAAAGTGATTACAGGTGTTTCTATTACATAGTAGTTTTGATGCTATAGACTTCTATTATCTTTTCCTGTTGACCAATCATGATACAATGGTATCAGGTAATAGTTACATAATCACAATAGTAAAAGATGTTTACCAGTTTTCACAGTCAATATTCAGACAAAAAGTAAAATGCAGTTACAATTGCAAGCCATAATGGGAATATGACTAACCTAATGAAAAATTGATGCTTTTGAACTGTGGTGTTGGAGAAGACTCTTGAGAGTCCCTTGGACTGCAAGGAGATCCAACCAGTCCATCCTAAAGGAGATAAGTCCTGGGTGTTCATTCGAAGGACTGATGCTGAAGCTGAAATTCCAATACTTTGGCCACCTCATGCATGCGAAGAGTTGACTCATTGGAAAAGACCCTGATGCTTGGAGGGATTGGGGACAGGAGGAGAAGGGGACGACAGAGGATGAGATGGCTGGATGGCATCACCGACTCGATGGGCATGAGTTTGAGTAAACTCCGGGAGTCTGTGATGGACAGGGAGGCCTGGCGTGCTGTGATTCATGGGATTGCAAAGACTCGTACATGACTGAGCGACTGAACTGAACTGAACTGAATAATATAAAATAATTATATGCAATTTGGTGGGGGGGGGGTCAAACAGAGTGATGTAGTAAGTGGAAGTGCATGCATGCACATATTTTTATCTGCTCAGTCAGTCTATCTTTTGGTTGGTGCATTTAATCCATCTACATTTTAAAGTAATTATAAATATGTATGATCCTATAATCTTTTTCTTGGTTGTTTGGGGTTTATTTTCTGTAGATAGGGATTTTCCTTCTCTTGTTTACTGCCTAGAGAAGTTCATTTAGAATTTGTCACAGAGTTTGTTTGGTGGTACTGAATTCTCTTAACTTTTGCTTATCTGGAAATCTTTTGATTTCTCCATCAAATCTGAAGGAGAGTCTTGCTGGGTAGAATATACTTGGTTGTAGGATCTTCCCTTTCATCACTTTATTTATTTATTTTTTCATTTGATTTTCATTTATTTTGTTTGTTTTGGTTTTTTGTTTATTATTTTTTATTTTAATTTTTTATTTACAATTTTGTGGTGGTTTTTGACATACATTCACATGAATCAGCCATCAGTGTATATGCGTTCCCCATCCTGACCCTCCCTCTAACCTCCCTCCCCATCCCATCTCTCAGGGTCATCCCAGTGTACCAGCCCTGAGCACCCTGCCTCATGCATCGAACCTGGACTGGTGATCTATTTTACATATGATAATACACATGTTTCAATGCTATTCTCTCAAATCATCCCACCCTTGCCTTCTCCCACAGAGTCCAACAGTCTGTTCTTTACATCTGCATCTCTTTTGCTGTCTCGCATATATGGTCATCTTTACCATCTTTCTAAATTTCGTATATATGCATTAATAAACTATATTAATGTTTTTCTTTCTGACTTACTTCACTCTGTATAATAGGCTCCAGTTTCATCCACCTGATTAGAATTGACTCAAACGCATTTCTTTTTAATGGCTGAGTAATATTGCATTGTGTATATGTACCACAGCTTTCTTATCCATTTGTCTGCCATTGGACATTTAGTTTGCTTCCATGTCCTGGCTATTGTAAACAGAACTGCAATGAACATTGGGGTACACGTGTCTCTTTTAATTCTGGTTTCCTTAGTGTGTATGCCCAGCAGTGGGATTGCTGGGTCGTATGGCAGTTCTAGTTTCAGCTTTTTAAGGAATCTCCACACTGTTCTCCATAGTGACTGTATTAGTTTGCATTTCCACCAACAGTGTAAGAGGGTTCCCTTTTCTCCACACCCTCCCCAGCATTTATTGTTTGTAAACTTTTGGATAGCAGCCATTCTGACCAGAGTGAGATGGTACCTCATTATGGTTTTGATTTGCATTTCTCTGATAATGAGTGATGTTGAGCATCTTTTCATGTGTTTGTTAGCCATTTGTGTGTCTTCTTTGGAGAAAGGTCTGTTTAATTCTTTGGCCCATTTTTTTATTGGGTCTCTTATTTTTCTGAAATTGAGCTGCTGGAGCTGCTTGTATATTTTTGAGATTAATTCTTTGTCTGTTGCTTCATTTGCTATTATTTTCTCCCATTCTGAAGGCTATCTTTTCACTTTGCTTATAGTTTTCTTCATTGTGCAAAAGTTTTTAAGTTTAATTAGGTGCCATTTGTTTATTTTTGCTTTTATTTCCATTATTCTGGGAGGTGGGTCATAGAGGATCCTGCTGTGATTTATGTCAGAGAGTGCTTTGCCTATGTTTCCCTCTAGGAGTTTTATGGTTTCTGGTCTTATATTGAGATTTTTAATCCATTTTGAGTTTATTTTTATGTATTGTGTTAGAAAATGTTCTAGTTTCATTCTTTTACAATTGGTTGACCAGTTTTCCCAGCACCACTTGTTAAAGAGATTGTCTTTTCTCCTTTGTATATTCTTGCCTCCTTTGTCAAAGATAAGGTGTCCATAGGTGCATGGATTTGTCTCTGGGCTTTCTATTTTGTTCCATTGATCTATATTTCTGTCTCTGTGCCAGTACCATACTGTCTTGTTGACTGTTGCTTTGTAGTATAGCCTGAAGTCAGGTTGATTCCTCCAGTTCCATTCTTCTTTCTTAAGATTGCTTTAGCTATTCGAGATTTTTTGTAATTCCATACAAATTGTGAAATTATTTGTTCTCTGAAAAACAGCGTTGGTAGTTTGATAGGGATTGCATTAAATCTATAGATTGCTTTGGGTAGTATACTCATTTCCACTGTATTGATTCTTCTGATCCATGAACATGGTATATTTCTCCATCTATTTGTGTCATCTTTGATATCTTTCATCAGTGTTTTATAGTTTTCTATATAACGGTCTTTTGTTTCTTTAGGTACATTTATTCCTAAGTGCTTTATTCTTTTCGTTGTAATGTCACTACTTTAAATATATCATGCCATTCCCTTCTGAGAAGGGAGTTCTCAGAGTTGTAGAGTTTCTTTTGAGAAATAAGCTGATAGGCTCATAAGAGTTTCCTCGTATATTGTCTTTTTTCCCCTTTTGCTTTTAATATTTTATTTCTGTCTTTAATTTTTGTTAGTTTGATTATTATGTGTCTTGGTGTGCTCCTCCTTGGGTTTATCCTGCCTGGGATTCTCTGTGCTTCCTGGACTTGGTTGACTCTTTCCTTTCACATGCTAGGGAATTTTTCAGCTATTATCTCTTCATATATTTTCTTAAGTCCTTTTTCTCTCTCTTCTCCTTTTGGAACCCTTATAAGGTGAATGTTGGTGCATTTAATGTTGTACCAGAAGCCTCTTAGGCTGTCTTCATTTCTTTTTATTTATTTGTTTATTTTTCTATATTCTGTTCTGTGGCAGTGATTTCCACCATTCTGTCCTCCAGGTCACTTATCCATTCTTCTGCCTCAATTATTCTGCTATGAATTCCTTCTAACGTATTATTCTTCTCCATTTGTTTCTTCTTTAGTTCCTCTAGGTCATTACTAAACAGTTCTTGCATCTTCTCAGTTTTTGCCTCCATTCTTTTCCTGAGACCCTGTTCATCTTTACTATCATTATTCTGAATTCTTTATCTGGGAGGGTGCCTATCTCCACTTCATTTAGTTGTTTTTCTGGGGTTTATCATGTCCCTTCATCTGGGATATAACTTTCTACTTTTTCCTTCTGATTAACTTTCATGTTAATTGACTTTCTGATAAAAAGCTATGACCAACCTAGACAGCATATTAGAAAGCAGAGTCATTACTTTGTCTACAAAGCTCTGTCTAGTCAAAGCTATGGTTTTTCCAGTAGTCATGTATGGATGTGAGAGTTGGACTACAAAGAAAGCTGAGCATTGAAGAATTTATGCTTTTGAACTGTGGTTTTGGAGAAGACTCTTGAGTCCCTTGGACTACAAGGAGATCAAACCAGCCAATCCCAAAGGAAATCAGTCCTGAATATTCATTGGAAGGACTGATGCTGAAGCTGAAACTCCAATACTTTGGCCACCTGATGAAAAGAACTTACTCTTGGAAAAGACTCTGATACTGGGAAAGGTTGAAGGCAAGAGGAGAAGGGGACAAAAGAAGATGAGATGATTGGATGGCATCACTGACTCAATGGACATGAGTTGGAGAAAGCTCTGGGAGTTGGTGATGGACAGGGAAGCCTGGCATGCTGCAATCCATAGGACTGCAAACAGTCGGACACTACTGAGACTGAACTGAACTGAATTTTCTGTAATGTGGCTTTTGTTTTAGTCTCTGTGGGGCTGTGCTTCTGCTTGGTTCTTCTGTCTGTCCTCTGATGGAAGAGGCTAAGATGCTTGTGTAAGCTTTCTGATGGGAGGGACTGGTGATGGGAAAAACTGGGTCTTGTTCTAGTGGGCAGAGCCTTGTTCAGTAAAGCTATAATCCAATTTTCTGCTGATGGGTGGGGTTGCACTCTCTACTTGGCAGATTTTTTGGCCTGAGGCAACCCAGTCCTCAGGTCTACAGGCTCTGTGATAGTGTTAATGGTGGCCTCCAAAGTGGTTGACACCAAGGGGGTCCTTCCAGGACTGCAGCTGCCAGTGTCCCCATCCCTATGGTGAATCCCTGCTAACCCACGCCTTCACAGGATACCTTCAAACACTAGCAGGTAGTTTTGGTCAGTCTTCCGTGGGGTCATTGCTCCTTTCCTTTGTGTCTTGGTACACACAAGATTTTGTTTGTGCCCTCCAAGACTGGAATCTCTGTTTCCCCCACCTTGTGGAAGTCTTGTAAGAAAATCCTGCTGGCTTTCAAAGTCAGATCCCCGGGGATTCCCAGTCCCTTTGTCAGATCCCCAGACTGGGAAGACTGATGTAGGGTTCAGAACCTTCGTAACAGTGGGAGAAGTTCTTTGGTATTATTTTTCTCCAGTTTGTGGGTCACCCACCTGGCAGGAATGGGATTTAATTTTATCAAAATTTTTCCCCTCCTATCATCTTGCTATGGCTTCTTCTTTGTCTTTGGATATAGGAGTATCTTTTGTTGGTTCCAGCATTCTCATGTTGATGGTTGTTAAACAGGTAGTTGTGTTTTTGGTGCTCTTGCAGGAGGAGATGAATGCATGTGCTTCTATTCTGCCATTTTGAACCAGATGTTATTTTTTCAAATACTTATATTTGGGGATGTTGCATACATTTTTTCATTCAAGAGTGCAGACTTCAGCAAGAAATAATGTCACATAGAGAGCAAGCTTCAAAAACAAATCGAATTCTATGGCATTCTTGTAACTGACACTGTACAGTGTATTTCTAAGTGCCCAAAGCAAGGGCAATATAAGAAGAAAGAACTGTGTAGGTTAAAGTCACAAGTAGGTAGAAAGTTCAGAAATTCTGTGTGGCTGACCTTTTTCCCCCTTCATGTTGATACTTGTATTCCCAGCCTACAAACCCAACTTTGGATCTGAAAGTTTCCCAACCAAGCTTTTTTCCTTGAATGTCTACTATTCTCAGAATGGTTTCCAGGACCTGCTCCTGTGTTCATTCACCATTGACTGTCTTAGTCAACAGTACACCTCTGCTTAGATTAGTCTCATTATAGACCTGACAGGGCCTAGGATCCTGAGTACTATTTTTGTTCTTCAAATTATTCCCATATAATGGCATTGGATTCCTGATAGCATTGCTGTACCCATAACAGTAGATGCCTTTTTTTCTCTCTAGGCCATATTTAAAACAAAGTATTTACCCTTGATTGCTGCCCAAGTAACAATGACAATATGGAGTATTCCTTTGTTCCCTGAAGCTTTCTGAAGGAAGCTGAAACTCAGAGAGGATTTGAAAAGCATTAAAATGTATTTTTATCTCAGTCAGCTCAAATGTACTGAAAGAAAGAGAACATTTATGTCTAAGACTACTTCAGGTAAAGCCTCAAATTCTCTGATCTCTCTAAGGTTTCCACTTCCGTGTGACAAACCATACTCTCTTTCTTAGATAAACCCATAAGAGATTTAGAATGCTGCAGTCCTTGCAAGCAATCCCAAAATGATTTAATACTATTTTTTGAGGTTTTTTTTTTTTCAATTCAATGGCAATTCAGAATGGATTATAATCAATCAATTTTTGATTCTAGGCTTCCAATTGCTTCACAAAATATGCCTTTAGAAGAAATCAAAATTATTTCTATGCTTCTCTATAGGCCTGGAAAAAAAAAAAAAATCTTACGGGTTCATAATAGGCAGTTTTCTGACCAGAAAGTAAATGCACGATGAAATCTTCCTAGATAAATATCTGTTTCAACTTCATATAAAGACACATAAAAGAGAAAATTCCACAGACTTCTTGAATTACACAAATGTTAACAATAATTAATCCTCACAAATCTTGGATTGACCCTTGAAAATTGGATTTATAAGTGCAGTGGTTAATTTTACCTGCCAACTTAATTAGGTCACAAGTATTTTGTCAAACATTATTCTGTGTATTTCTGTGAAGATATTTTGGGAGGCAATTAGCATTCTAAGTGATAGACTGGAAAGCAGGTTGCCCTTGTTAATGTAGGTAGGTCTTTTGTAATCAAGAATAATAGAAAAGCTTACCCCCAATTAAGAGAGAATCCTCCTGCTTTTCAGACTTTGAGCTGGGACAATAGCTTTTCTTGGTTCTACAGCAGCCTGCTGGCCTTCAGACTTGAACTGGGTGTCAGCTCTGACAAGGTTGAGCTTGCAGCCTCCACAGTTTCATGAACCAATTTCACATATATATATGAAGTCAAGAGGGTCTTAGGAAGTGTTACTACAAAGAAAGCTAGTGAAGCTAAGGAATTCCAGCTGAGCTATTTCAAATCCTAAAAGATGATGCTTTGAAAGTACTGCACTCAATGTGACAGCAAATATGGAAAACTCAGCAGTGGCCACAGGACTGGAAAAGGTCAATTTTCATTTCAATCCCAAAGAAGGGCAATGCCAAAGAATGTTCAAACTATTGCACAATTGCACTCATCTCACATGCTAGTAAGCTCACGCTCAAAATCTTTCAAGTTAGACTTTAACAGTACATGAACAGAGAACTTCCAGATGTACCAGCTGGATTTTAAAAAGGCAGAGGAGCCAGAGCTCATATTACCAACAACCTTTGTATCATAGAAAATGCAACAGAATTCCAGAAAACATTGACTACACGAAAGCCTTTGACTTTGTGGATAACAACAAACTGTGGAATATTCTTAAAGAGATGGAAATATTAGAACACCTTACCTGCCTTCAGAGAAACCTGTATGCAGGTCAAGAAGCAACAGTTAGAACTAGACATAGAACAACAGACTAGTTCCAAATTGGGAAAGAAGTACATCAAGGCTGTATATTGTCACTCTGCTTATTTAACTTATATGCGGAGCACATCATGCAATATGCTGGACTAGATGAAGTGCAAGCTAGAACCAAGATTTCTGGGAGAAATATCAATAACCTCAGATATGCAGATGGTACCATCATAATGGCAGAAAGCAAAGAGCAACTGAAGTGCTTCTTGATGAAAGTGAAAGAGGAGAGTGAAAAGCTGGCTTAAAACTCAACATTCAAAGAACTAAGATCATGGCATCTGGTCCCATCACTTCATGGCAAGTAGAAGGGGAGAAAATGGAAATGGTGACAGATTTTATTTTCTTGGGCTCCAAAATCCCTGAGGATGGTGTCTGCAGCCACAAAACTAAAAGACACTTGCTCCTGGAAGAAAAGCTATGGCAAATCTAGAAAGTGTATTGAAAAGCAGAGATAAAACTTTGCCAACAATAGTCTGCATAGTCAAAACTATGTTTTTCCAGTAGTCATGTACAGATGTGAGAGTTGGACCATAAAGAAGGTCGAGCACCAAAGAAATGATGCTTTTGAACTGTGGTGTTGGAGAAGACTCTTCAGAGTCCCCTGGACAGCAAGAAATTCAAACCAGTCAATCCTAATGGAAATCAACCCTGAATATTCATTGGAAGGAATGAGGTTGAAGCTGACAGGCCAATACTTTGGCCACCTGATGCAAAGAGCTGACTCACTGGAAAAGATCCAGATGCTGGAAAAGATTGAAGGCAGGAAGAGAAGGGGACGACAGAGGATGAGATGGTTGGATGCCTTTGTCAACTCAATGGACATGAGTTTGAGTAAACTCCGGGAGGTAGTGAAGTACAGGGTAGCCTGGCTTGCTGCAGCCCATGGGATTTTGAAGAGTCAGAGATGACTGAGTGACTGAACAATGATAGGTATCTACAGATATAGCTTGATGGATAGAGACAGAGATAAAAAAATGAATAGATATATATGATAGAGATAGAGATATTCTGTTTGTTCTGTTTCTGTAGAGAATTCTAATATAGGAGGGCAAACAGAATAAATTCAACTTCAGACATGATGAATTTGTGACTTCTCTGAGATATTTCATATACTTAAAATATGTCTTGAACTATTAAGTGCACTTTTTGAGCCAAAAAATTATCATACATGAAGGCCAAAATTCCAAAACATTGTTCAACCAAAAAAAAAAAAAAAAGAAATGGTTTTTCTAAATTTGGGATGGGCATAATATCATAAAACTTTTTACTTTTTACTATTTACTTTAGTTGAAGGTAAAAGGATGAGAGTCACAGACCCTTTTGAATATCTCATGAAAGCCATGTCCTCCATAAAGAAAGAAACAGAAATAGACAACCAACTTTCAGAAAGCACAGCAATGAAGTCCACAGGTTCTAGTCTGGCAGGAAGATCACTGCAGTCCAAAATACATACTGTGGAAATAATAGAAAGCTAACTAAAATGCAAGGTCATTTGAGAGCTTTCAAAGCAGTAGCAATAACTTATATTTTAACACACTTAATAGAACATGGATCACATAGAAATATCTAATAATGTTAACATAAATATAATTTCAACTTGAATAAAATACAGCTGAATGCTAGGTAACTACTATATGACATTGCAAGGCCTCATATGCATGACTTTAGACTAGAGTTTCCAAACTCCAGCCATGTGAGGGAAGTGATACATTTGGACTAGCCTCCAGCCAGAGTAGCTGATGGGAAAAGAAGCCAAATCGGTAGCAAGAAGCAGCTCATCTCAATGACAATAGGGCAGTGAGAATCCAACAATGTATGTGAGCTAAAAAACAGAGCGGGTTGCTATTCTTACCATTAAGACAATTTGTCCACATTTAGTTCCCATGCAGAAAGCAAAATAAATGTGAGGATGACAAAAGAGGACTGACATAAATATCTTCTGTATCTTCGGTTCTGTTCAAGTCAGTTTCCCCTTCCCAGCAGGTGGCCTCTGGCTGGGGAAGTTAAATAATAGTATTGTCTGTCTTGTTTACACCAGGTGAACCAGGTGAGTGGTAATTGCTTATTCTAGGATATAGACACTTTATTTTCCTCTGCCACAAAGAGATAATATTTCAGAAAACTGTACTTCAGTGAAATACACAGTATGTTTTGACATTTGAGAATAACAGTTTTTCTCTACAAGAATACAGATAATATCTTCTCAAGTGTTTTGGCAGTTGTGTAATCTTAGTATTTATTTCTAAAATATTTATCAAGAATGAAACATTGTTACTCAGGTGCTTTCACTAGTAGGTATGGGTTTTTTAAAAATAAGCTTGTGTGCAGCTTGTTTCTCTCTTCAGATCTCTTCAGGAAAATAAAAAAAAGTTGCTTTTCTTCTTAAGAAACAGTTCAATATTCTTGGCTGGTTGCAAGCTACTACTCCAAACTATATTTTAGAATATACCAAATAGAATATTAGTCATATAGCAGTAGTGCTTATAGTTTATATTCCATCTTCTAGGTTTTATACGTAGAGGTCCATAAGATTTTCTCTTCTGCCTTATCTTGCCTTCTATTTACATCTGCTCACTGCCAGATGTTATTATTTGACATGGCATTGTATATCATTGCCATGTAGGTGACATAAAGATTTATGTCCTATTCAAGAATGGTTGACAAATTCTACTTTCATTTCACAATGGATGAATGCAAATGACTTGGCTTTAATGTTTCAAAAACAAAGTTATTACTGTTTGGTATTCTTTTTGGCTTGAAAAATGTTTGGCCTTTTGTGCACACACAGACATGCACAGATACACTATATATATACATTTCTTTCTTTACCTTTCTAGTTTGTCTGTATATAAGTTTCACTGCCTTTACAAAGCCTTAGGCTTCAACTCTGCTGTCTGAAGATCAGCATATTAGGCAAATAAGCATGGTTATATTTTTCATTTACATTGCTTATCTCCAATGCGTGATTTTTTTTTTTTTTCTACAGCTCTAAGTTATCAGGCCTCTGATTGATGCACTTGCTGTCCTGCATACTGATCTGTAACAGAATATCTCATTTGTCTTCACAATTCCATCTTTCATAGACTGAGCGGTTTCCAAACACATCAGATGACACCACTTCAGAGATTAGATATTTACTTCTTTTCAGTCTCAGGCCTCTCTGTACACAAACCATTCTATTTTGTGTAATCTATTTACTTTCATGCATAAAATATATTTTAGACATTACTTTAAATATTGCATGGAATTGGCAATGTGCTCCTACACAGTGTTTTGATTTTAAAGTGTTAGTGGATGCTTTAACATCTAAGAACCACAGGAAGAGGGTGAAGGGCTGAGGCTATAACAGTACCTTCCCTTGTCCTAGCAAACTATTTTGAGCAAGTGCTTGAAAACGCTTTTTTGACTGATTCAGATAGAAAGGCTTTTGTATGTTATGAAAAATAAGCATCTTCACCAGATACCAATAATGACTTCGAAAGTATAGGAACCCAGGGATTATATCTTCCAGATTTGACTTAATAATCTGTTTTTCCAACTCTGAATCTCAGTTACAAATATAATAAACCAAGATAAACATTATTCTGGGCTTTCCTGATGACTCAAAAGGTAAAGAATCTGGTCCAGGCAGGATACCTGGGTTCGATCCCTGGATTGGGAAGATTCCCTGGAGAAGGGAACAGCTATCCACTCCAATATTCTGACCTGGAGAATTGCATGGACAGAGGCACGACAGGCTGCATTCCATCGAGTAGCATTATTCTAAGCAGGTAGAGGAATTCAATCTTGATTTTTAAGATATTATAGTATTCTTGACTTCAGTTAAAATCACAGTCCTGGTGCTAGCCAAAAAAAATATTGGAGAACTTTTAATTAGCCCAATCTGTTTCCATAGCCATCTCCTCCAAATTAAAGGATTAGTTAATTAAAAAGAAAAGACATATTATAAAGGAAATGAGTTTAGTCTGAGAAGCTGTGCTGGAGAACTTGATCTCAAGCCAAGTCATTATGAGGTGAAAGCACTGAACTTTCTTTAATGCTGAGAATCTGAAGGTAGATCTGTACCTGCTTCCTAGGTCACTCCCAGGGATGCTGCAATAACTCATGAGGAAGCTGCTTACAGCATGGCAGGAGTAGAGTATCAATAGGAGCATGACTGGTTGGTCTAGGAATGGGGGAGCAGGAGAAAACCTCTTGAGATTCCTGTGGCACCAGAGTTGAATAGGAGAGCATCTGAAAGTTTTATGGGACTCTCCTAAAAGGTATGAAATGTTGCTCCAAGTATAACCCTCAGGTTCAAAAGTGGACTAATAGACAAAGCTTTGGTTGATCTAATGTGGACTTGGCTGTCAGAGGTCAGAAGAGAGGAGACTAAATATAATGCATGCTCAGTCGCTCAGTCATGTCCGACTCTGCAGCTCCCGCCAGACTCCTCTGTCCTTAGGATTCTCTAGGCAAGAATACTGGAGGGTTGTCATTTCCTGCTCCAGGGGATCTCCTTGACCCAAGGATTGAATCCTCTCCTCCTGAGTCTCCTGTATTGGTAGGCAGATTCTTTACCACTAAGCAACCTGGGAAACTGATTATATATAATGGCCTAATGGAAAAAAACTACACATAAGTAATTACATCTTGCCATAGGACTTCAATTGAGAGCTAAAAAGATACTTTTTCTTCTCAAAGGTGATGAATTTGTACATTCCCTCCATTTCCACTTTAACTGTTTAAACTTAAATGACTGATGAAGTTATTCTACTAAGTTTACCTAAAAGTGTAAATGAAATTTTCCTATTATACTTAAAAAATGCACTGTCACATACTGTTAAGAGCTCAGATTCAGAAACAAGGTCTGATAGGTTCAAATCCTAGCTTTGCCTAAGATTTGTGACATTAAGCAAGCCACATTATCTCTCTGTGTCTCTGTTTCCTCATATACAAATTGGTGTGAAATAGTGATTTACTTATAATATTGTGAGAATTAAATGAATTACACATATGCTTAGAAAAGTACCTGTGGCAAGTACTATATATATATACACACACATATATATATACACATATATATGTATATATGTGTATATATATAAAATCAATCTCATTATTATTTGTCAAATGGAATGGGTGCTGAAGATAAAAATTACTGTTAAAAAGTATGCTTTTTGCAGACCAAGTTTGGGCTTGTTAAATTAAACATGTAAATGCTACATAGTGATATTAACATTATAGAATTTTAGAGACGAAATAGCATTAAAGATTATTTAGTTCAAGACTTATTTTTAAAGACAAGATGAATGATATTTAGAAAAGTTGGATAATGGCTATGGAGCTAATAAATCTCAGAACTGGAATTCAAACCCAGGTCATTCAACGTGCCAACTACCTCACTGTATTTGAAAATGCAACCGTATGCAAGGCCCACATAGGTCTTACCTCACAGAGTTTACAACATACCAGGAAAGATAGCTGGAAAGATGGTAGTGTGTTACAATGGGAGAAATATGTGGTACAGTAGTCCTAGGAGCCAAGCAAGACTTTTAAAGAAAGTGACTTGAAGCTGAAATCTACCTGAGAAGTGCGAGTTAGACAGAAGAAAGGGTAGAATTAAAATACCTAAGGTCAAAGGAGAGCTGTGAAAGTGGCTTCAGAGTTGAGAAAAAGTACAATTTGTTCTAAGAGTTGATACAGATTTAACATATCTTAGCAAAGTGTATAAGAAAGGGGGGTGAACAGAAGTAGTAATAGGGTGAGATTCTTTAGTGATATTGTAAACTATGGTTTACAGCATATTAAAAAGCAGAGACATTACTTTGTCAACAAAGGTCCATCTAGTCAGGGCTATGGTTTTTCCAGTAGTCATGTATGGATGTGAGAGTTGGACTATAAAGAAACCTGATGGCCAAAGAATTGATGCTTTTGAACTGTGGTGTTGGAGAACATTCTTGAGAGTCCTTTGGACTGCAAGGAGATCCAACCAGTCCATCCTAAAGGAACTCAGTCCTGGGTGTTCATTGCAAGAACTGATGCTGAAGCTGAAACTCCAAAATTTTGGCCACCTGATGCAAAGATCTGACTCATTTGAAAAGATCCTAATGTTGGGAAAGATTGAAAGCAGGAAGAGAAGGGGACAACAGAGGATGAGATGGTTATATGGCATCACCAACTCAATGGCCATGAGTTTGGGTAAACTCCAGGAGTTGGTGATGGACAAGGAGGCCTGGCGTGCTGCAGTTCATGGGGTCGCAAAGAGTTGGACATGACTGAGCGACTGAACTGAACTGAACTGAAACTATGGTAAGAAATTTGGGCTTGATCCTAAAGGCAAGGAAAAGTATCAATGCTTTTAAGCAGAGAGTCAAAATAGATTTTCACTGTTAGAGGCTCTTTCTAAAAACCCATAGGAGAAGAGACTGGAAAGGAAAAGATGAATCAGGGAGACCATTTAAGGGACAGTTGTACTTAAGAAAGAAAGCTAGATTTTCTGTCTTAAAATCCTTTGTTCTTTTGAAGGCTATCTCTGTAGAAAACCAAGAAAAAAAATGGAATGAGGAAAATAAAGAGACTGTAATACTATTTTTGCTCCCCTTAACAGATCTTCAACTCTTTTTATATAGATCACAGATTGTTAGAGTGAAAAATGACCTTGAGGAAACCAGCCTTTAAATTATAGAGACAGGATACATGTCTTTCTCACATTCTATTAAATGGCAGAGTCAAAACTAAAGCACAGATCTAACCTGCCAGCCTATCCCCTCCACCACACCATAATGAAATAAACGCCCTAGAAGAAAGACAGAGCCATGGCAGTCACCCAGGGACAAAAAGACCCAGAATCCTGAGCAGACTATCCTGAAAAGAGAAGCTTTAACAAACCATGGTGTCCCAGCCATTTGCCAGAGCCTATGAAAAGTTATTTCTCTGGAGGCTTTTGCCCTGAATTTTGTCATATGGTCCTCTCCCCTCACAAGAAAATTCTCAACTAAAATTAGTTAAGATTAAATCCCAGTAAATAATGTAGTTCAAGTTCAGTATGAAAAATAGTCTAATAACACATTTATTATAGACAACCATAATGAGTTACCAATTGCTCTCAATCTAATTGGTAAGTAGTTCCAATGGTTAGGGAGAAAATTATATTAAACTGAAGTCTTCCTGCCTATAATTTCTCCTAACTGGTCTGATTTCTTCCAAGTGCCCTCAAATGCATCTTATCAATAAGCAGGGAGGAATTAAAAAAACCCTGCCTCTTACAGCCTTCAAAATCAAGCTCTGACTCATCTACCACTTCAGCAGAAAACATTGGTGGTTGAGCCTGGATTTGGCAAATGAGCTCAGTTAATTCAGTTCACTTTGGGAGCAGATTTTTTATTTAAAATAACTCAGTTCTCTAAGTGTGCTTCACTGGTGGCTCAGATGGTAAAGAATCTTCCTGCAATGCAGGAGACCCAGGTTCAATACCTGGATCTGGAAGATCCCCTGGAGAAGGAAATGGGAACCCACTCCAGTATTCTTACCTAGAGAATTCAGTGGACAGAGAAGCCTAGCAGGCTACAGTCCATGGGGTCCCGAAAAGTCAGACACAACTGAGCAACTTTCACTTTCACTTTCTTTTTTTTTTTTTTTTCATAATGCTATCACATTTCTTTTATTGTCTTTTTGATGTCCGTGGAATCTGTAGTGATGTCCCCTCATTTATTTCTGAAATTAGTTATTTGTGCCCTCTCTTTCTTTCATTTCTCTAATAGAGACTATTTAAGATATGAACATAAAAGACATTAAATTCCCCAGAATCACAAGAAACACTTTCATAGACAAGGTCTAGAAGCACATAGCAGTGACAACTAACCCAGCACCTGCTCCACTGCAACCCCTGGTTCTCTGAAGCCTTTCTGGAAGTGGGCAGCACGTCAGGTAACCAAGGTAGGTTGTGTATGCTTCAGTCATATCTGACTCTTTGACAGCCTATGAACTATAGCCCTCCAGGTTCCTCTGTCCATGGGATTTTCCAGGCAAGGATATTGGAGTTAGTTACCATGCCCTTCTCCAGGGGATCTACCTGACCCAGGGATCAAACCCATGTCTCCTGCATTAACAGGGAGAATCTTTACCACTAGCACCACCTGGGAAGGTAACTTGTACTGTTAGCCTAATAGGACCAAGACAGAACCAGCATGATAGTGACACAGTGACAAAATTGCCATATATTCTAGAACCGCATTCAACTTGAGGCTTGGTTGGGATTTATAAACACCCACCTCTTTTACTGAGTTCCCAAATCCTGCTCATCCCTGCAGCAAGTAAGCCTCCTTTAGGCCTGGATGTCAAGGGAAAAGATTCAAATCTAAGATCCTCTGCAGATCATTCAAGTTTGGGTGTTCTCTTAGGAGAATGTCAAAATCTAAAATAAACTTGCCTTAAAGCCCCAAACACTTTCTATAAAACAGGAATAGTCTTTAGCCAAAGGACTATTTACCATAACAGAAATACTGTTATAAATATTGACAAATTTTTAATCCAAAAAACCAAATACTTTATTCACAGTTATTGCTGGATTCAGTATTCAATCCTCAGGATAGAGTCAGGAAAAAGGATTTCAGAGACTAGTGTTCCAGTGGTGAATAACAAAGGCATCTATAATCCCTGACCTCCACAGCTCCAAGAGTTTACTTGATTGATTTTAGTTTTTATAGAAATAATATAGTGACACACAAAATTATTCCAGAATATTCATTTGCTAGTCTAAGCACGTGATGGCAAGGAGATCAAGCCAGTCGATCTTAAAGGAAACCAATCCTGAATATCAATTGGAAGGACTGAGGCTGAAGCTGAAGCTTCAATAATTTGGCCATCTGTTGTGAAAAGCCAACTCATTTGAAAACACCCTGATGCTGGGAAAGATTGAAGGCAGGAAAAAAAGGGGGTGACAGAGGTTGAGATGGTTGGATGGCATCATCAATTCAATGGACATGAGTTTGAGCAAACTCCGGGAAATAGTGAAGGACAAGGAAAACTGTGTGCTGCAATACATGGGATTGCAAAGAGTTGGACACAACTGAGTGACTGAACAACAACAAATGCTATTATGTGCATGTATGTGTGTGTGTGTGCATGCGTGCACATGCGCATGTGCACAGACACATGCAGGGACTAAACACTAGAATTTGCCACATTTCTGGGACAAAAGATATTGAGTTCTTTCCTAGTCCACCCTGGATAATACCCAGTTCAGTTCACAATGATTAGTTTCAGCTGACAACTCCTCGAGGATCATTAGTTCTTCTATCCAAAAGGTAGTAGAGGGGGCTATTGTTTCCAATTCTTCATTCCATCTTAGCTAGAGAATAATACTTAATACTCACTTTGCCATATGACTTTGCTGAAACTCCTGTAAGAGTAAGCCAATGTGACTTGGCCATGTGATTTGCTTCAGCCATTACATTAGCAAATGTAATGTAAAAAGAGGCTTTAAACACGTTTGGCTTCTGGTATACTTACCATCGTGATGAGAAAAGCATGCCCCTAGTAGTTACACCTCCCAGAATGAGTTATGCAGAGCAGAACCAAACCCAACCTATAACCTAGAGCCAAGACCAGCAGGAGGCTCCCCAACCCATATACTCATAAGGCACAAAAATAAATGTCTATTGTTGTAAACTGCTAACAGCTTGTAAACTTTTATAAAGTTGTTATATAGCCTAATTTCTGCAATAATATACAAGATGTTCCAGAATTAAATTAACAGTTCTGATAAAATGCACTAAGACATTCAAATCCAAAGGATATATAATTCCACACAAGCAAGTGAATGAGAAAAATGATCTTTATATTGTGTAAATAAGCTATATGAGCCTAAATAGTCAATTAAATCATATGCACATTTTTATTTTACATATATCTTTCAGTAAAAGAAACAGATTAAAATGTGAAAGAAAATTTAAAAAGGAATAATAGAAAAAAAAAAAAAAAACAGGTTGTCTAGTCAGGCCACTAATAAATATTAGCTGAAAACACACCAAACAGTTTCCTTAAGATGAGTCAACATTTCCTGATTTCTTCAGGAAAAATTTTGGTGGAAAATATTGTCATTTACTACAGAAAATGTATGTTGTTTTTTATAACAATTGCGATGGTAGATGTTTTAATGGAAGGAGATAGTCCTTATCTCTAATAAGCCACTTTTTAAACTCAAGAAAATAAGTTCCTGAGCTGACACATAAAATGGCCAATTTAATCATTTTAGACAAAACAAGAATCAATGGGAAATTCTGTACAATAAATTCAGTGGTAGAAAACTGTATCAAATGTCAAGGGAAGTGAAGTGACTGGATCATAAATTTATCACAAATTCTTGGGGCTAGAAAAACCAAAGGATAAAGTACTACTCTATCTCCACCATGTACCAAGCCTTTCAAGTATAAGGAGTCAAGAGCCACCTCCCATTTCCTGGGACCCCGGATATGGGCTCTCCCAATAGTTTACCAAACAGGGGTAAGCCTTGTCTTGAGAAATTGACAGGGATTACTCAATTCATCACAAATCATGAGTGCCCACCTATTCATACCACTTCCCTGACATCAACTCTCAGAATCATGTGGAGTCTAACAACCTGTATTTGTCCTAACTCATCACTTCCTCTGACCTCATTTTTGTCTCAAGGAAATCTGCTCATTCTCCACAGAAACTCTTTCTCTAGCTTACCTTAAAAACCTACTGCCCTTTTAAATTTTTTGATAACAGACTCTAGTGGCTCATTAGATCCAGTGCAGAAATTAAGCCAAGAATAATCCTTCCAGTGTGGAAAAGAGAGGACAAGTACAAAATTAAAGGTCTATATTAAAATAGTCTAGCTCTCTAAATTATGTCAAAGACATCTTAGGTCACTTAAACCATGTAATAAAACTAAGTGATAGGTATTTTCCTACCTGTTTTTCCACCAAAGAAATGGAAACTCAGAAAGGCTAAATAACTTAGGGCTTCTCTGATAGCTCAGTTGGTAAAGATCCACCTGCAGTTCAGGAGACCCTGGCTTGATTCCTGGGTTGGGAAGATCTACAGGAGAAAGCGTAGGCTACCCACCCCAATATTCTTAGGCTTCCCCTGTGGCTCAGCTGGTAAAGAATCCACCTGCAATGCAGGATACCTGGGTTTGATCCCTGGTTCAGGAAGATCCCCTGGAGAATCCCCTAGAGGGGGAAAGGCTACCCATTCCAGTATTCTGGCCTAGAGAATTCCATGGACTATATAGTCCATGGGATTGCAAAGAATCAGACACAACTGAGCAATTTTCACCTCAAATAACTTATCCAAATTCACAAAACTAGTAAATAATGATGCTAGAATTTGAAATAAGTATCTTTTAAAAATAAAGTTCATATAAATTGTTCCTTATTTTACAGGTAAATCAGGAAAATGTAGCTGGAAGGAAAAAGTCAATAACTGATTTGTTATCTTTGCTCTTGCCTCAAGGAAACCTGAAGACTTAATCCTTGATTGAAATATTCTTAGGTGATGAGACCTCCAGAGTTGGGGCTTCTCTGAACTGAGAAGTTATGCACTCACACACTCTTGCTTTTTCTGACCACATTACTTGAAATGTGGAGTGACTGGGACATTAGTAAGCTGTGCATTGAAGATAAAAGACCTCCACTATGTTGTCACCATGGATGTTGCATCTGTATCTCTTCTTAAAGCTAAGCACATATGGTGATTGATAAAATCCATGGTATCTTGTGAGTTTGATTGTCAATATGAAACCAGTGCCAAGCTGCTGGTTTAGTACAAGGGATTTTGCAAAGGCCAGAGAGGCTAATTTTGCCCCATAGCAAGCCCACTGCAGAATCTTGATAAATATGGCCTCATGCCTCCTAAATCAATGGCCTCATACTCTCTACTACATAACTATGACTCAAATGATGTCAAGGTAGCAAAGACTCAAGTGACTCAAATGACTTCAAGATAGCAAAATCATGCTTTTTCAAAATTAGGTAAGGTTATATATATTATATATATATCTCCAATTCTACCTTCAAGGCCTATCTAAAGTCATACAACTTTTCATAAAGTTTTCAGAAAACATTCTGCACTGGATATAGTACTGCCTTTTTCCAGACCTCCCATATCATGTATGGAACTTTGGGGCACTTAATTACCTTCTGCCTGATGTTGCTCTCTAACTGTTCCATGTCACTCTGCCTTGCCCACTCACTAGACACTGAAGTATTCAAGGGCAAAAATACAACTTACACTTCTCTAATCACTTTTAAAAGTGCCTACCTAGTCTAGAACATGACATTTACAGAGTACTCAATATAGGGCTTCATTTGTAAGGCACAATGAAGATTTTTAAACCTGTAATGGAATAAGTTCAAACATCTATAGTTAAAAAACATTTTCAATTTAAACATAAATGATACAGCAGGTCTAATTAAAATGAAATTTTATTAGAAAGGTAATTTTGAGTCAAAACATTTAACCTTGAGAAGAAAGGTCATGGTATCCTCAGTAAGCAAACTATTAGATATATTTGTTGTTTATACACTAAGTCATGTCCAACTCTCTGTGATGCCCAAGGACTGTAGCCTGTCAGAATCCTCTGTCCATGGGAATTCCCAAGTAAGAATACTGAAGTAGGTTGCCAGTTTTTTCTACAGGGCCTCTTTCTGACCCAGGAAACAAACTCATGTCTCTTGCGTAGGCAGGTGGGTTGCTTACCACTGAAACACCAGGGAAGCCCGTTAGATACATAAAGGAGATAAAAAGTAGAATCCTTGGTATCAAGGGTCAATTTCCAAAGCATATTATTTTTTATTTGGCTAAACACGATCTTATGATAAAGTCAAAAATTACGTTTTTCTCCAAAATGTTGTATGTTTTCTTCACTAATTGTTTGATTGGAGCTGAAGTAGCAAGTTTACTTCTGTTTCATTTCAGTTCAGTCACTCAGTTATGTCTGACTCTTTGCAGCCCCATGAACTGCGGCTTGTCAGGCTTCCCTGTCCATCACCAACACCCATCAGTTCAGTTCAGTTCAGTCACTCAGTCGTGTCCGACTCTTGGCAACCCCATGAATCACAGCACACCAGGCCTCCCTGTCCATCACAAACTCCCAGAGTTTACTCAAATGATTGAGTCGGTGATGCCATCAAGCCATCTCATCCTCTGTCGTCCCCTTCTCCTCCTGCCCCCAATCCCTCCCAGTATCAGGGTCTTTTCCAACGAGTCAACTCTTCTTTTTTTTTTTTTTTTTTTTGTATTCCCCATCCCGATCCCCCCTCCCACCTCCCTCTCTACCCAATCCCTCTGAGTCTCATGCATCCAACCTGGGCTGGTGATCTGTTTCACCCTTGATAATCTACATGTTTCCATGCTGTTCTCTCAAAACATCCCACCCTCACCTTCTCCCACAGAGTTCAAAAGTCTGTTCTGTACATCTGTGTCTCTTTTTCTGTTTTGCATATAGCGTTATCATTACCATCTTTCTAAATTCCATATATATGTGTTAGTATGCTGTAATGGTCTTTATCTTTCTGGCTTACTTCACTCTGTATAATGGGCTCCAGTTTCATCCATCTCATTAGAACTGATTCAAATGAATTCTTTTTAACGCCTGAGTAATATTCCATTGCGTATATGTACAACGGCTTCCTTATCCATTCGTCTGCTGATGGACATCTAGGTTGCTTCCATGTCCTGGTTATTATAAACAGTGCTGCGATGAACATTGGGGGGTGCACGTGTCTCTTTCAGGTCTGGTTTCCTCAGTGTGTATGCCCAGAAGTGGGATTGCTGGGTCATATGGCAGTTCTAATTCCAGTTTTTTAAGAAATCTCCACACTGTTCTCCATAGCGGCTGTACTAGTTTGCATTCCCACCAACAGTGTAAGAGGGTTCCCTTTTCTCCACACCCTCTCCAGCATTTATTGCTTGTAGACTTTTGGATAGCAGCCATCCTGAATGCTGTGTAATGGTACCTCATTGTGGTTTTGATTTGCATTTCCCAACAAGTCAAATCTTCGCATGAGGTGGCCAAAGTATTGGAGTTTCAGCCTCAGCATCAGTCCTTCCAATGAACACCAGGACTTATCTCCTTTAGAATGGACTGGTTGGATCTCCTTGCAGTCCAAGGAACTCTTGCTTGCTCATATCCATGTCCATCGAGTCGGTGAAGCCATCCAACCATCTCATCCTCTGTCATCCCCTGCTCCTCCTGCCTTTAATCTTTCCCAGCATCAGGGTCTTCTCTGAAGAGTCAATTCTTTGCATCAGGTGACCAAAGTATAGGAGCTTCAGCTTCAGTATCAGATCCTTTTAATAAATATTCAGGACTGATTTCTTTAGTATCAGCTGGTTTGATCTCCTTGCAATCCAAGGGACTCTCAAGAGTCTTCTCCAACACCATGGTTCAAAAGCATCAAGCTTTTGGCACTCAGCTTTCTTTATGGTCCAACTCTCATATCCATACATGACTACTGGAAAAATCATAGCTTTGACTAAACAGACCTTTGTCGGTAAAGTAACGTCTCTGATTTTTAATATACTGTCTAGGTTGGCCACACCTTTTCTTCTAGGGAGAAAGTCTCTTAATTTCATGGATGCAGCCACCATCTGCAGTGATTTTGGAGCCAAAAAAACTAAAATCTGCCACTGTTTCCCCATCTGTTTACCATGAAGTGATGGCATTGGATGACAGGATCTTAGTTTTCTGAATGTTGAGCTTTAAGCCAACTTTTTCATTCTCCTCTTTCACTTCTATCAAGAGGTTCTTCAGTTCTTCTTCACTTTCTGCCATAAGGATGGTGTCATCCTCATTGTGCGGTAGTTTGAAAATTCTTTGGCTTTGCCTTTCTTGGAGATTGGAATGAAAACTGAACTTTTTTCAGTCCTGTGGCCACTGCTGAGTTTTTGAAATTTGTTGGCATATTGAGTGCAGCACTTTCACAGCATCGTCTTTTTAGAATTTGAAATAGCTCAACTGGAATTCCATCACCTCCACTAGCTTTGTTCATAGTGATGCTTCCTAAGGCCCACTTGACTTCATATTCCAGGATGTCTGGCTCTAGGTTAGTGATCACACCATCATAATTGTCTGGGCCATTAGGATTTTTTTGGATAGTTCTTCTGTGTGTTGCTGTCACCTCTTCTTAATATTGTCTGCTTCTGTTAAGTCCATACCATTTCTGTCCTTTACTGTGCCCAATTACCCAGTTCTATTCTTGAGTCAGGAAGATCTGCTGGAGAAGGGATAGGTTACCCCTTCCAGCAGTCTTGAGCTTCCCTTGTGGCTCAGCTGGTAAAGAATCCACCTGCAGTGCAAGAGACCTGGGTTCTATCCCTGGGTTTGGAAGATCCCCTGGGTAAAGAAAAGGTTACGCACTCCAATATTCTACCTGGAGAATTCCATGGACTATATAGTCCATAGGGTAGCAAAGAGTAGGACATAACTGAGTGACTTTCACTTGCATGAAATATACCCTTGGTATATCCAATTTTCTTGAAGATGTTGCTAGTCTTTCCCATTCTATTGTTTTCCTCTATTTCTTTGCATTTATCATTTAGGAAGGTTTTCTTATCTATCCTTGCTATCCTTTGAAACTCTTCATTCAGATAGATGTATCTTTCTTTTTCTCCTTTGCCTTTCACTTCTCTTCTTTTCTCAGCTGTTTGTAAGGTCTCCTCAGACAACCATTTTGCCTTTTTGCGTTTCTTTTTCTTGGGGATGGTCTTGATCACCAACTCCTGCACAATGTCACAAACCTCCACCCATAGTTCTTCAGGCACTCTGTCTATCAGATCTAATCACTTGAATTTATTTGTCACTTCCACTGTATAATCCTAAGAGATTTGATTTAGGTTATACCTGAATAGTCTAGTGGTTTTCCCTACTTTCTACACTTTAAGTCTGAATTTGGCAATAAGGAATGTATGATCTGAGCCACAGTCAGCTCCTGGTCTTGTTTTTGCTGACTATATAGAGCTTCTCCATCTTTGGCTGCAAAGAATATAATTAACCTGATTTCAGTATTGACCATCTGGTGATGTCCATGTATAGAGTCATCTCTTGTGTTGTTAGAAGAGGGTGTTTGCTATGACCAATGTGTTCCCTTGGCAAAACTCTGCCACACCTTTGTATAACAAGTCATCTTTACTTGCAACCAGCATCTCTGATGTCAGCATATCTCTGAAGTGGATTTTTGTTGACAATGCATTATGTAAAGATAGTACTAAGAACACTGATTTTCTATAGCATATTTTGAAATGACAGAATTGTTTCCCTTTTAAATAGAATGATGGTACTTTTTTCCAAATAAACTATTATTATTTACTGCTAGACTAAATTTTCAGCTAGTGAAAACTTATACTTTTATTCCTTAAAGATGATATTCAATAGCTGGATGATTATCTTTTTTTATTATCTTTTAAGGGAAATAGATGGGGAAACAGTGGAAACAGTGTCAGACTTTATTTTTTGGCGCTCCAAAATCACTGCAGATGGTGATTGCAGCCATGAAATTAAAACACGCTTACTTCTTGGAAGGAAAGTTATGACCAACCTAGATAGCATATTTAAAAGCAGAGACATTACTTTGTCAACAAAGGTCCATCTTCTAGGCTATGGTTTTTCCAGTAGTCAGGTATGGATGTGAAAGCTGGACTGTGAGGAAAGCTGAGCACTGAAGAATTGATGCTTTTGAACTGTGGTGTTGGAGAAGACTCTTGAGAATCCCCTGGACAGCAAGGAGATCCAACCAGTCCATCCTATAGGAGATAAGTCCTGGGTGTTCATTGGAGGGACTGATGTTGAAGCTGAAACTCCAACACTTTGGCCACCTCATGCAAAGAGCTGACTCATTAGAAAAGACCCTAATGCTGGGAAGGATTGGGGACAGGAGGAGAAGGGGATGACAGAGGATGAGATGGCTGGATGGCATCACTGACTCAATGGACATGGGTTTGGGTAAATTCCGGGAGTCTGTGATGGACAGGGAGGCTGGCAAGAGTCGGACATGACTGAGTGACTGAACTGAACTGAATGTCTTTTATCAGTACCAGGTAACCTGACCAATTTTTCTAATCATTCTTTAAAATTTTCAAGTGAGTCTTTTGGATTCATTTGTAACTGAAATAGAAAGTGACTAGGATATAGAAGGGCTTCCCTGGTGGCTCAATCGGTAAAGTGTCTGCCTACGACGTGGTAGACTCGGGTTCAATCCCTGGATTGGGAAGATCTCCTGGAGAAGGAAATGGCAACCCGCTCCAGTATTCTTGCCTGGAAAGTTCCATGGATGGAGGAACCTGGTAGGCTACAGTCCATGGGGTCACAAAGAGTCGGACATGACTGAGCGACTTCACTTTTTTTTAAGTAGGATATAGAAATAGCTGTATTTCTGTAAGTGTTCTAATGTATAAAGTCACCCTGAAGCAACAGTGTAATTTAACAGCATTAGAGGAAATTACTGAAATTCCTCCTATAAGTACTGGAAGTATATAGAAATACTCCCCTAGAAGTATTGGAAGAGATTAGGCTTGTATAGTATATCCATAACCCTAAATCTTCTCATGCATAAATTTGGAAAAGATTATATTCTCTAGAAATGGTATTTATATCTATCATTTGAGTGAGCATTAAAGGATTCTTCTGGGAAAATTAAGTATATATGGGTGATTATCTTAATATAAAATTGTTAAAATCAAACTATAATAAAATAATATTTATAGAGGTAAAACTTTTAACATGCTCAGCAGTATAGAAGGTGTTCTTATAATATTTTCAAAGACACTGTACTGCAATTTTGTGATATATGTTAAAAATTGGTAATAGCTGTCAAATATGAGAGAGAAAATAAAACTTTTTAAAGCAGAAAACTATAAAATAGAAATCTTAGGCTACTTAGTGTTGAAACAACCAACTTCACATATAGCAATAGTTCCAGCAGCATCACTATATTATAAATTTGTAGGCGCTAATGGTTATGATAACTAACCTTAGTCAGTGTTCTCATTAATTAGATTCAGTATAGGTCTGCTGACAAATGAAAGGAAGTGTATACTAGATTTATGCCCCACCTCAAATTTCTTAAAAATAAATTTCAACATTTAAAGAAGTAAGTCTCAGGGATCTTGGAGATACATGTAAGCAAAACTCTTTATAACACTACAAAAATCAGATGTCAGTCTCATCATAGATAATGCAAATTAACTTTCAAAGCAAAAACTAAAGAACTTTGTTATTTGTCATTATGAAGACATAAAATCCTTAAGTCCTGTAATAATTAAGTATTCTATAATTATCAAGTAAATAGAATAGCAAAACATGAAACATAATATAGAAAATTACAGAAAATAAATAAAACTGGTCAAATAAAAATAAATATGGTTATAGTATCATGTTTTTTAAGGTATTTTCATGGAAACTACTTTTAAGTAGATAATAAGCTATAGAATATTGAGGCAGAGTTTCTTGCTTTTCTGAAACAAGATAAATCCAAAAATAGTTCCAAATATGCTTTGAGAAATATAGCAATAGAAGCATTGTTGGAATAAGTTACCAAGAATAATTTTGAAGTGAAAATGAAATATAGGTGTATACATTCTAAGAAGTATGTTTCAGAATAATTTATAGCTCCATTTGTTTTAAAATAAAATGCAAATCAGGACCTCCATTTACTTCCATACTTGAGTTTTCTTTGCTATTGCTCTTTAAAAAGTACCAATACCAGTCCCAAGATTTTTCTAAAATTCCCAGATTTGTCAGTCCTTGGTGAGCCTCACTACATCACAGATGTCTGAGCTTCAAGAGGAGACAACTCTGTAAGGAGTTGATTCTGTAAGAATTGCAGCTTTTCAAATCTGCCCACTGGGGGAAAAAAATGTCACAGATGGACAAAGTTTCACTTCTGGCCAAGATGGATTATCTGTAACTAGATTTATCCTTGCACAAAACAAAATAAAACAAAAACAAAAACACTGGATATCAGGCACTGAAGATCAATGGTCTCTGAGAGACAAAATTTAAATTCCGTGACTCCTATGATTGCCTAGCCTACAGCCTTGAGGTTCCAGGTCACATCCCAAGGAGGTTCCACCAGGTGACAAGACAGAGCTAGGGATCCAGCCAGATGGCACAAGTATACAGGACAAAGTTGTGGATAGCAGAGGCTTGCATGGAAAGAACTCTGGATATCTGTATAATAAGGCTGCCAAAACAACTCAGGGGTAAAGAGTAAATTTTTAAGAGAGTTGTAGGGGAGCAGGAAAACATGTTACATACATCAGAGCAAAATAATAATGATGACAGCAAATTTTACTATGAAAACAATGTAAGCAAGAGGACAATGAAACAACATCTTCAAACCCCTGAAAGAAGAACTAAAATTCTATACTCAACAAAGCAGACCTCAAAAATATAGGCAAAATAAATAATTGTTTAGGTATACAAAAACAATTTATTACCAATGGAACTTAACTAAAGCAAGTGTTATAGGAGGGACTTCAGGTTGAAGAAATATGACATCAGTTGGAAATAAAAATCTACTCTAGGATTTTTCAACCAGAGCATCATTGATATTGGACACCATAATTGTTTTAGGGTGAGATGAGGCAGGGTGAATCCTATTCATTACAAAATGTTTATCAATATCCCTAACCTCGACCCACTGGATACCAGTAGCTTCACCACCACCTTTACTGTGACAATCAGAAATATCTCCAGACATTACCAAATGTCAGCTGATGTGTAAAGCCACCTCTTAATCAGAATTACTAATATGTACAAGGGCCAGAAGAGAACTGGCTATGAAAATTACATGAGTAAATATGTAAGGTTTTTTCTTACTACTTAAATCTCCATAAAAATATCTGATTACTTCTTAAAAATTAACAACAGTCTAAGCTGTAGTTTCTTCCATGTATTTGAAATATAAGAGCATAAAGGCCAAGAACTGTGAAATAGGGAGCATGCTGTGAGGTTCTTCTATAAAACAAGTAACACTCCAAGAATTGCTGGGATCTACCCTAGAATTTCTAATTCAGCTGGTTTAGGATGCACTTCTATTTAGTTCCTAGGAAACACTGATGCTTCCCACTGTCTACACTTTGAGAAACACTGCTCTAGAGAAAAGCAATCAGGAGACAACTGACGAAGCAACTGTGGTTTTCTGTTCTCTGAAGGAGAATTACAATATTAAGTTTCAAAACAGAAGGTTCACTCAAAAACAATACAATATTAAGCTTCAAAACAAAAGATTCACTCAAAAACAAGTTAAACTACATATGCACATATACCGTGACCTAGGTCTTGGCAATCTTCAATCTGACAACAAAAGCAACAAACGTAAACAAGTGGAACTACATCAAACCAAAAAACTTCTGCATAGCAAAAGAAATCCTCAGCAAAATGAAAAGACAACCTACTGAATGGGAGAAAATATTTGCAAATCATGTTATCTGACAAGAGGTTAATATCCAAAAAATAAACAAAAAACTCACGCAACACAACAACAACAGCCCTCCCCAAACAATCTAATTTAAAAATGGACAGAATAGACATTTTCAACAGGTTGATAAAAAGTGCTCAACATTGCTAATAATGAGGAGAATGCAAATCAAAACCACAATAAGGTATCACCTCACACCTGTCAGAATGGCTGTTGTCAACAGATAACAAATGCTGGCAAAGTGTTAAGTCACTCAGCCGTGTCCAACTCTTTGTGACCTCATGGACTGTAGCCCACCAGGCTCCTCTGTCCATGGGATTCTCCAGGCAAGAATACTGGAGTGTTTGACAGAAAACAACAAAATTCTGTAAAGCAATTATCCTTCAATTAAAAGATAAGTGAATTTAAAAAGAAAAGAATACTGGAATGAGTTGCCACTCCCTTCTCCAGGGGATCTTCCCGACCCAGGGATCGAACCTGGGTTTTCTGCATTGGCAGGCAGATTCATTAACAGCTGAGCCACCAGGAAAAAGGGAACCCATGTGTGCTGTTGGTGGGAATGTAAGCTGACTCAACCAGTATTGTAAATATTTTTAGTTCTTTTACAACTGGTAACATACAGAATGGTGACTATGGTTCATAATACTGTATTGCATATTTGAAAGTTGCTAACAGAGTGGATCTTGAACACTCTCATCACAAGAAAAAAATTTTATAACTGTAAAATGACAGATGCTAACTAGACTACTGTGGCGGTGCTCACTTTGCTATGTATACAAATATTAATTCATTATGTTGAAAACCTGAAACTAATATTTCACACCAATTACACCTAAATCTAAGAAACTGAAAATTAAAATAAAAAGATAAAAACAAAATAAAAAAAAAGTAACATAACTTTATTTGAAGTTAGACTATAATAAGTTTAAGATGTATTCTATAAACTTTAAATACTGAAATAGCACAACAATAACTCTGAGCTAATAAGTTAACAAATGAGATAGAACAGAATCATTAAAAATTCAATTCAAAGAGAATGCAGAAACAGAGAAAGTGAGGAACAAACAGATGTTAACAGAAAAGGAATAAAAAGTTGATTAAATTATTATATTAAATTATATAATTTATAATTACTATAAATTATTCATAATTTATTATATTATAAATATTAATATATTATTATATTATAATATAATATATATAAATATATATTACATAATATATAATATTATATATTTATTTAATATATAAGATTTAATATTATATATTTATTTATTATATAAATTATATAATTTATATATAAATTTTTATATATAATATAAATTTATATATAAATTATATATTATGTAAATATATAAATTATATATATAATTTATTTAATATATAATATTTAATATTATATAATATTAAATTATATAATATATATAATATATATAACATATAATATATAAATATAATTATAATATATTATAATTTATTATTATAATTATTTATAAGTTATAAATTATATATTATATTAAATTATATAATTTATAATTAATTATATCAGTTATTATATTAAATTTGAATTATCTAAATAGCCTAATGAGAAGACACAGCTTTGCAGATTGAATGAAAAAGCAATACTGTACCCTATGTTGCCTAGAGAAAACTCATTTTATTATAAAAAGACAAATTCCTTGACAATGAAAGAATAGAAAAAGTTGTACATGCTAACACTAGTACAAAATAAAACCTAGAGTGATGGCATCAATGGCAAAGTAAATGTTAAAGCAAAAAAATATTGCCAGGGATAAAGAAGTTTACTTCATAATAATAATTTTTTAAATGTCATAACAGCTCTAAACATTTATGGGCCAAATAATAAAATTGTAAAATGCATGATACAACTCCAAGGAGAAGAGAAAAACCTACAACTATAATCAGAGATTTCAAATACCCTTTCTCAAAAATTGATTTAAAAAAAAAAAGAACTGGCAAAAATATCAGTGAAGACAAAGATATAAAATATATTATTAACCAAAAAAATCACAAGTAACAAATATTGGTGAGGATGTGGAGAAAGGGGAACCCTCATATTCTCTTGAAGGGAACGCAAGTTGGTGCAACCACTATGTAAAACAGTATGGAGGTTTCTCAAAAATCTAAAAATAGAACTACCATATGACCAGCAATTCCACTCCTGGGTATTTATTTGAGAAAAAAAGAAGGAAGAAAAACAGAAAGAAAAAAAGATAAACTCACTCCAATGTTCATAACAGTATTATTTACAACTGCCAATATATGGAAGCAATCTGTTTCGATCAACAGATGAATGGATAAAGAAAATGTGATATAAATACATATATATACATATACATACACACATATATATCTCACATACATATACACAGTGGAATACTACTAAGTCATAAAAAAGATCAAATCTTGTCATGTGCATATGTGTGTGTGTGTGTGTGTGTGTGCGCGCGCATGTGTATGTGCTAAGCCATTTGCAACAATATGAATGGACCTAGAGATTATTCTAAGTGAAATAAATCAGAGAAAGATAAATATTATATGACTTCACTTATATGTGGAATCTAAAAATAAAAGAAGCAAATATAGCAAAAAAGAAACACACTCATAGAGTGTGTGCTCATAGATATAGAGTACAAACTGGTGGTTACCAGTGGAGAAAAGGAAAGAAGGAGGAACAAGATAAGAGTAAGAGATAAAGTTCAGTTCAGTCGTTCAGTCGTGTCCAACTCTTTGCAACCCAATGGACTGCAGCACAACAGGCCTCCCTGTCCATCACTAACTCCCATAGCTTGCTTAAACTCAAGTCCATCAAGTCGATGATGCCATCCAACCATCTCATTCTGTCATCCCTTTCTTCTTCTGCCTTCAAACTTACCCAGCATCAGGGTCTTTTTTCAGTGATTCAGTTCTTCACATCAGGTGGCCAAACTATTGGAGTTTCAGCTTCATCATCAGTCCTTCCAATGAATATTCAAGACTGATTTCCTTTAGGTTTGACTGGCTTGATCTCCCTGAAGTCCAAGGGACTCTCAACAGTCTTCTCCAACATCACAGTTCAAAAGCATCAGTTCTTTGGGGCTCAGCTTTCTTTATAGTGCAAATCTCACATCCATACATGACCACAGGAAAAACCATAGCTTTGACTGTAAGGATCTTTGTAGGCAACGTAGTCTCTGCCTTTTAATATGCTGTCTAGGTTGGACATAGCTTTTCTTTCATGGCTGCAGTTACCATCTGCAATGATTTTGGAGCCCCAAAAAATTAAAGTCTCTCACTGTTTCCATTGTTTCCCCATCTATTTGCCATGAAGTGATGGGACCAGATGCCATGATCTTCATTTTTTGAATGTTGAGTTTTAAGCCAGCTCTTCACTCTACTCTTTCACTTTCATCAAGAGGCTCTTTAGTTCTTCTTCACTTTCTGCCCTAAGAGTGGTGTCATCTGTGTATCTGAGGTTATTGATATTTCTCCTGGCAAACTTGATTCCAGCTTGTGTTTCACCCAAGCCAGCATTTTGCATGATGTACTCTTCAGAGAAGTTAAATAAATAGGGTGACAATATACAGCCTTGACATACTCCTTTCCCAATTTGGAACCAGAAGGTTGCTCCATGTCTGGTATTAACTGTTGCTTCTTGACCTGCACACAGATTCTTCAGGAGTCAGGTAAGGTGGTCTGGTATTCCCATCTCTTTAAGAATTTTCCATAGTTTGTTGTGATTCACATGGTCAAAGGCTTTGGCATAGTCAGTGAAGCAGAAGTAGATGTTTTATTCTGGAATTCTCTTGCTTTCTCAATGATCCAACAGATGTTGGCAATCTGATCTCTGGTTCCTCTGCCTTTTCTAAATTCACCTTGAACATCTGGAGTTTCTTGGTTCATGTACTGTTGAAGTCTGGCATGGAGAATTTTGAGCATTACTTTGCTAGCATGTGAGATGAGTGGAATTGTGCAGTAGTTTGAACATTCTTTGGCATTGCTCTTCTTGCAGATTGGAATGAAAATTGACCTTTTCCAGTCCTGTGGCCACTGTTGAGTTTTCCAAATTTGCTGGCATATTGAGTGCAGTACTTTCACAGCATCATCTTTCAGGATTTGAAATAGCTCAACTGGAATTATATCACCTCCACTAGCTTTGTTCGTAGTGATGCTTCCTAAGGCCCACTTGACTTCATATTCCAAGATATCTCATCTAGGTGACTGATCACACCATCATGGTTATCGGGGTCATTAAGATCTTTTTTGTATAGTTTTTCTGTTATTCTTGCCACTTCTTAATATCTTCTGCTTCAGTTAGGTCCATACAATTTTTGTCCTTTATTGTGCCCATCTTTGCATGAAAAGTTCCCTTTGTATCTCTAATTTTCTTGAAGAGATCTCTAGTCTTTCCTCTTTCTATTGTTTTCCTCTATTTCTTTGCAAAGAACAGAATGAAAGGCAAAAGGGATTAAGAGCCACAAACTGTTAGGCAAAAAATTAATTAGATACAAGGATATATAGTACAACACAGGTAATGCAGTCAAAATTTTACAGCAACTATAAATAGAAAATAACCTGTCAAAATTGTCAGTCTGTAACTTATATAATATACATCAAACTATACTTAAATGAAAGAAAACATGTTTTCTTTCATTTAAGTATAGTATGATGTACAGATTCACAACTTTTAAATGTTACATTCCATTTATGCAAAAACTAACTACATATACCTAAATAAAAGGAAAAAACATTGTTTTATTTTATTTAGGTATAGTTTGTTGTACAATATGTTGGAGTCACAATTTTTAAATGTTATATTCCATTTATAGTTGCTATAAAATGTTGACTGTACTCCATGTGTTCTACTATATATCCTTGTAGCTAATTTATTCTATGCCTAATAGTTTGTACCTCTTAATCTCTTACTCTTGTCTTATTCCTCCTCCCATCTTTCTTCTCACTGGTAACCACTAGTAAAGAATCTGCCTGTAATACAGGAGATCTGGGTTCAATTCCTGGGTGGAGAAGATCTCTTGGAGAAAGGCATGGCAACCCATTCCAGTATTCATGCCTGGAGAATCCCATAGACAGGGTAGCCTGGCAGACTATAGGCCATATGGTCGTGCACAGAGTCAGACATGACTGAAGTGACTTAGCAAGTGCACACACACACACACATACACACAAACATATATATATATACACACACAAGTGCACACACACACATACACACAAACATATATATATATATATATACACACACAAGTGCACACACACACATACACACAAACATATATATATATATATATACACACACAAGTGCACACACACACATACACACAAACATATATATATATATACACACAAGTGCACACACACACATACACACAAACATATATATATATATATATACACACACAAGTGCACACACACACATACACACAAACATATATATATATATATATATACACACACAAGTGCACACACACACACATATACACAAACATATATATATATACACACACAAGTGCACACACACACATACACACAAACATACACACAAACATATATATATACACACACAAGTGCACACACACACACATATACACAAACATATATATATATACACACACAAGTGCACACACACACATACACACAAACATACACACAAACATATATATATATATACACACACAAGTGCACACACACACACATACATACAAACATGTGTGTGTGTGTATATATATAAAATTAGTCAACTTAGAGGAGTCAAGGTGGCAGAGGAGTAGGAGGATGTGGAGTTCATCTCTCCCCACAAATACATCAAGAATACATCTGCAAAGGAGCAGTTCTCACAGAGGACCTGCTGAAGACTAGCAAGGACTTTGGACACCTAAAAGGAGAAAAAAAGATTCCCATATAACTGAATAGGATGAAAGAGAGAAGGGAAGAGGAAGAGGGGGGAAAGCAGGATGGGACCTGAACTCTGGGGGAGTGCTGAAGGAGATAAAAGCTTCCTGAATCCACAGAAGTCCCCTCACCAGTAGGGAGATCAGTTGGCACAGAAGGGGAGCTTCATGGACTATCAGAGAACATAGCAATTGATCTGTGGCAGGCAGGACAGAGTGAGACTGAGACCTACACAGATGGTCCTTAACAGACTTCTGTGCTATACCTGAGAGAAGTCTGCTGGTGTAGATGAGGACTAGATGCTGGAATGCAGAGGTGGGGTTTAAGGTACAGTTGAGTGCCGGTAGCCATGCAACTAAGGAAAAACAGCTAAAACCTCTCCATGTAGCTGCAGAAATTGCAGACTGACACCCCTGCAACTTGTTTTGTAAATACAGCACCAACAGAATAGCTGAACAGATAACAAGATCTCTCACAGCCAAAACAGGTCTAGTTTTAGCAGCTGTAGGCTTTGTGATCACATACATATGGATGTTTGGCTAGACCAGCATCTGAGCTTCCCCATAGTACCCACAAAGGGTTCAGATCCATGATTGATACAATCTCAGCACCTGATTTCAGTAGCTCTGTGGTGGCCTGGTGAAAACACCCGAGAGACACCAGGACCAATTACCAGCATACCCATGGTTAACATGGGACCAAGAGAATTGCCAACAATAAATGCTCATACGATGGTAAAAAGTGACACAAAAGAGAATACCTACAGGTAAATAGCTCCAGAGGATAAATACTCAGTGGCTTCTCTCCCAGTAAAGTGTTTCAATCCTGGATAACTTCCACTTCAGATCAGTAGCACAGATCAGAAACAGAGCTGGGGGCCTCTAGTCCAACGACTAGGGAGAAGACCCTGTCCCTGACACGTCAATGATGCCCACAGAGCAAAGGGAGGCACTGTTTAATATCCAGAGCAGGCTTTTGTCACTACAATATCAGTATATAAAATAAATGTTACCAGCCATAAAAGATGAAATCATGCCTTAAATGACACATTAGACCAAATGAACTTAATTAATATTTATAGAGCATTCTACCCGAAAGCAGCAGAATACACGTATTCCCCAAGTGCACCTGGAACATTCTCCAGGATAGGTCATATCTTGAGTCACAAATCAAGCCTTGGTAAACTTAAGAAACTTGAAATCATATCAAACATCTTTTCTAATCACAATGCTATAAGATTAGAAACCCATTATAGGAAAATAAACTGTAAAAAGCACAAACATGTGGAGGCTAAACATTGGTACTAAATAACCGATAGACCACTGAAGATATCAGAAAAAAACAAAAAATATCTGGAGACAAATGACAATGAATCCACAACAATTGAAAACATATGGGATGCTGCAAAAGCAGTTCTAAGAGGACAGTTTATAGCAATACAATCTTACCTTAGGAAACAAAAAAAGTTACAAATAAACAACCTAATCTTACACATAAGCAACTAGAGAAAGAAGAATAAACAAAACAGAAAAAGAAGTGAAGTCGCTCAGCCGTGTTTGACTCTTCACAACCCCATGGACTCTAGCCTACCAGGCTCCTCTGTCCATGGGATTTTCCAGGCAAGAGTACTGGAGTGGGTTGCCATTTCCTTCTCCAAACAAGCCAAACCCAAACAAAACCCAAAGTTAGTAAAAAAAAAAAAAAAAAAAAATGATATCATAAAGATCAGAGCAGAAATACATGAAAAAGAAATGAAGGACACAATAGCAAATATCAACAAAACTATAAGTTGGTTCTTTGAGAAGATAAACAAAATTGGAAAACCATTAGCCAGACTCATCAAGAATAAAACAAAAAAGGAGAAGACTAAAACCAATGAAACTAGAAATGAGAAGGGAGAAGCTGCAACAGATGAGGCAGAGTTACATGGGCTCAAAGGAGACTACCATAAGCAACTATTAATAATTTCAGTGGGCTCTGGATTATAGGGACTATACCTAACAAAATGGACCACCTAGAATAAATGGATAAATCCTTAGAAAGGTACAACCTTTGAAGACTGAGTCCAGGAAGAAATAGAAAATATGAACAGACCAATCTCAAGTACTAAAATTGAAACAGTGATTGTAAAACTCCCAACAAATAAAAGTCCAGGGCCAAATGACTTCAAAGGCAAATTCTATCAAACACTTAGAGAAGAGGGACACCTATCTTTCTGAAATTTTTTCACACATTAAAGAAGATAACAAAGAGAAAAGTGGCTTGAAGTAATTGAAAAAAATTTAAAACATGTCAAAATGTAAGGAATGCCAATGAAACAGGAATTAGAGGGAAATTCATAGCTTTGAATGTTTATATTAGAAAAAAATTAAAAGTCTCAAATCAATGACCTCAACTTCCACCTAAGAAACTAGAAAAAGAGCAAAGTAAGCCAAAAAGAAGAACAGCAGAAATTACAAATGTCATCATTTTAAACAGTGAAATTGTAAAACAATCAAGAATAATCAATGAAATAAAAACTGACAACAACATTGAGAAGATCAATATGTCTGTATTAGTTGCTCAGTCATGTCTGACTCTTTTCAACACCATGGACTGTAGCCCACCAGGCTCCTCTGTCTGTGGAAATCTTGAGGCAAGACTACTGGAGTGGGTTGCCATTTCCTTCTTCAGGGGATCTTCCTGAGATGGGGATCAAAAACAGGTCTCCTGCATTGCAGACATATTCTTTACCATCTGAGCCACCAGGGAAGCCCTAGAAGATCAATAAGTGGATAAATCTCTCGCCAACTTGATCAGTAAAAAGAGAGAAGACACAAGTTGCCAATAAGAATAAAAGAGGGCAACATCAGATTCAATTGATATAAAAAGGATTATAAGAGAGTAATACTAAGAATTTTATTCTAACAAATTGGCAATTTTGGAAGGAATACAATTCTTGAAAAACACAAAAAAGTCTCAGGAATAAAAAGACAACCAAAGTACTTCTATTTCTAATAAAGAAGTTTACTTTATGCTTAAAATCTGTCCCACTAAGGAAAGATTCTACTCACAAGACTTCAGTAGTGAAGTCTACTAAATATGTAAGGAAGAAATATATATATACACATACACACATATATATATATTCCCTCAGAAAATTGAAGAGAAGAGAGCTATTCCTCTCTTATTCCATGAGACCAGCATTATGCAGATACCCAAACCAGATAAAGATACCAAAAATTGTCGTTTTTTTCATAAGCTTATATGTAAAAATTCTAAATAAAATTTTAGTAAATTGAATCTAAAAATATATTAAAATAATAGCACATGATAATCAAGCAGGGTTCATCCCAGATGGCAAGGTTTTTTGAAATTGCAAAAATAAACCACTGTAATTCATCAAACTAACAAGTTTTAAAAGAAATACACATACACACACACACACACACACACACATATATATGATTATATCAGTATATGAAGAAAGAGTATTTGACAGAAACCAACACCCATTCTTGATAAAAAGCTTAGAAGTCTTTGAATAGAGTTGAATATCATCATTCTTATAAGATATTCAATACATCTACAAAGAACCTACATCTAACATCAAACTTAATTGTGAAACATGATTGTTTTTCGTTCTAATTCCAGGAACACAACAAAGATGTCAGCTCTCTGAGCTCTATTCTACATTATATTTGAGGTTCTAGTCAATGCAATAAGGCAAGTAAAACAAGACAAAAATCATCCAGATGGGAAAAGAAGTAAAGCTATCATTTTTCTAAGACAACATGGTTATCTACATAAGGATTATAAACTTTACAGAGTCTATATAAAGTTCCTATTATTATTAAGTGGGTTTATAAGTCTGCAGAATACAAATATCAATTGTATTGCCATATAGTAACAAAATAATCAGAAATTGAAGCTAAAAACAAAATCGCTTACAATGGCACAAGAATTATTAAATATTTAGGAATAAATCTGACAAAAGATAAACAAAGCTAGCACACTAAAGCTGCAAAATATTGTTGAGTGACACTAAAGAAGACCCAAATAAATAGACATAGATACCATGTTTATGTGTCAAAATGGTCAGTACCACTAAGACATCAGTTGCCTCCAAAAAGATCAATATTTGGATCTATTTGCAAAAATTCAATGCAATTTTTTCCAAAACAGAGCAGATCTTTAAAGATAAATTATTAACTGATTCTAAAATTCATATGCAAATGCAAAAGACCTAAAATGTCCTAAATAATTTTGTAAAAAGAAAAACAATTTTGGAAAGCTAACACTTTCTGATTTTAGTATTTATTATAATATGTATCATGGCTATACAAACTGGCATATAGATCTATAAAACAAAATAGACACCAGAAACAGACCCATACATAAAAAGGGAACTGGTGTTTTAAAACAATGCAAAGCCAGTTCAATGGAGAAAGAATCTGAACAGACATTTTTCCAAAAAAGACATACAAATGACCGTTGGTACATGAAAAGATGCTCAGCATCATTAATCATCAGGGAAATGCAAAGCAAAATCACAATGAGATAGCACCTGACATCTAGAAGAATATCTATCCTCAAAAAGAACAAATAACAAGTGTCAGCGAGGATGTGGATAAAAAGGAATGTTTGTACATTATTGGTAAGGATGTAAATTGGTACAGCTGTTCTAGAAAATACAGTGGAGTTTACACACACATACACACACACACACACACACACACACACACACACACACAAAATAGACCTACAACATGATCAAGCAATCCATTTCTTGATGTAAATCCAAAGGAAACAAAAAATCTCAAAGAGATCTCTGTATCTTTGTATTCATTGCATCATTATTCACAATAGCCAAGATATGGAAACAACCTAAGTGATGTCAACAGATGAATGGATAAAGAAGATATGATATGTATATATGTGTGTATATATATATATATATATATATACATATAAGCACACAATGTCATATTGCTCAACCATGAGAAAAAGAAAGAATTACTGTTATTTGCAACAATAAAGATAGTCCTTGAGGACATCGTGCTAAGTAAAAGTCAGACAAAGAAAGGCTGTGTATCACTTATATGTTGAATCTTTAAGGCAAACTGACAAAAACAAAGAGTAGAATGGTGATTTCCAGGGTTCATCAGGTGGGAAAACTGGGAAGATGTTGGTTAAAGCATACACACTTTCACTTGTAAGATGGCTGAGTTTTGATGATCTAATGCAATATAATTGTGAATATAATGTAGCATATACTTGAAAGTTGTTAAGAAAGTAAATCTTAAACATTCCCATAACAACAAAAAATTGATAATTATTCGAGACAATGAGGGTGTGAGCTAACACTATAGTGGTAATCATTTTGCAATATGTAAGTGTATCAAATCAACAGATTATACACCTTAAACATACAATGTTATATGTCAGTTTTATCTCAACAAAGATTGGGGGGGATTTAAAAAACAAATAAACTTTTTTAAATGACCCAGAAGAATTGCCACCCTTAGTTCAAAAATAAGTAAAATTCCAGAAGACTTGCTTTCTTTTCTACCAACCTGCATGGCCTCTCTCTGTATTTCCTACTTCAGCCTTTTATGACAGTAATCTGAGAACAATTTCCACTTAAACTCTAATTGATACCTACATACATCTGTCCTCACTAATGTAGGTAGTTATTATACTTTCTGGCTTTTTAAAATTCACTCCATGGCTATAGTAATTATTTATTTGAAAAACATTTATTAAAGATTCATTATAAAGGGGTCACTCCAATAATAACTTTCAATGTTTGTATTAGGAGCAAAGAATTAAAAAATAGAGATACTGGAGAATATCATCTCAACATGATACTATAAACAATAACATTCAAATTGCTACATGTAATTGCTATATTTAAGGTCAATAAGATGAGAGCCTTTGTCTGATATTATATTGTCAGATATAACACAGTCAAGTAGTAAATGCTCAATAAAATCTTTTGGTTCAATAACAGTGCTAATTGTAACATATATAATGTATTAAGTAGTATCAGTAGAACAACATACTAAGTTCTTTAAATACATCATTTATTATCATCTTCACTCCCCAAATAAAAGTCTCTAGCATAGATATTATACCCTTATCTTACAAACAAGAAAATGGAAATGCTAAAACTATGTCAAATACCAACATCTTTCTAAAGATTTTAAAATTCAAAAAAAATTTTAAAAACTTTTTCCTGTCACTCTTTGATTTAATTGTACTTGATAATAGATTCTGTTTGAAAAGTGCCATCTAAGAAGTCAGTGAAGCACACAAGTTCAACATTATCATCATCATGCCACTATGACACAAACAAGTGAAGACAAGTCACCCCAGTTATACCACAATAGGAGTCCCATCGGGAAATTCTGAGGGCTCTGATGTCTCTCATATTTGTGTTTGGAATGAGAATAATTGCCATCAAAGGGGGAAACAGGCAAGGTACAAGTTTGCCTTTTTACAAGTGAGCAGGCAGCACGGCACATCCAAGCACTTAACAGACAGCTGGGCTGTGAGATGAATGCTAGTCATCAAGCCAATCGTGGAAAATGTGTGGGAGAATTTTCTTCAACATGCTTCTCTGTCAATCCTGAAAGAAAAGAGACAAAACTGTGGAAGGCCTAAAGCTCAAAGATAGCTTGGGTCAAATGTTTTTTAAAAGAGACAGTAACTTGGCAGCTATATCTCTGTACTGCTAAGCAGTGTTTAACATTTATGACACTACTAGTTGATGGTAATTTTTAGAGTGACTATTTACTGAGTCAGACATACATTTATTTTGATTTCTGTTCTTATTATGTAGTTTGTTGAGAAGTTATGTTGCTCCTAACTTTGCAGGCAGATTCTTTACCGGTTGAGTCACAAGGGAAGCCCTGTTGCTCCTAATAATTCTAAAAACAGCAGACTTTAACTTCAGGAGAGCAAGGCTCTATCAATTGTGCTCATGAAGTTATCTCTCCCCAGTATATAGAACAATGGGTGTCATCTGTGGATTTTCAGTAAACATTTGCTGAATAGACAGATAAATGAACGTGTCTGAGTAACTGTTCTGCACCCCTGAATGTCACCAGAGGAGAAAGGAGGTTCACATTGCCTCACACATTCATCCTGATTGCTCCTCTGGTCCTCAATTACTTGCATGTCTGTCCCTAGTGAATTCCCATTAGCCAATGCCTATCCCACTATTCTCACCACACCTAGAAAAGCTCAACTCCAGAATTAAGGAGCACATTGACCCATCTAACATGAATTCTTCTCTCCTCAGAGACTTTGTCTTTCACACATAGCCTAGATCATGACAACACTTGTGGACCTTGTGCAGAAGTAGAAATGGAGATCCATTTCACCTATTTAAAATATATAATCTAATAAGTTACCAAAATAAATATGTTCTATTCTCCTGTGAGCATACTAAGTCACTTCAGTCATGTCCGACTCTTTGCAACCCTAAGGACTGTAGCTTGCCAGGCCCCTCTGTCCATGGGATACTCCAGGCAAGAAAACTGAACTGAGTTGCCATACCCTCCTCCAAGCAATCTTCATGACCCAGAAATTGAACCTATTCCTCTTGAGTCTCCTGCATTGCAGGCGGGTTCTTTACCACTAGCGCCACCTGGGAAGCCCTCTATTGCCCTAGCCTAACAATTATACAAAGTGTAATGATTCAGCAGGCCAAATTGAAATATAGAAGTCGAAATTTAGGAGATACTGACTCCTGTAGGTGTTGTAATGGAATCTGGCAGCAGGAAGACAGCAGCCCAGAGACCCCATGTTCCCACCCTAAGCTTTGCTCAAGTAGTTTTGTGCATGTGCTGCTGGATACTCATCCACACACCCTCAAAACAAAAAATTATTGGTTGCCTCTCAAGGTTAGATATGTATACACCAGTAATGGGGCCCACCTCATGATGAAATACCTGAGCAAAAAGTCCATGTAAACCCTGGGTTCAGCCCAGAACATTTCCGGGTCCTGAGACAATGGAGCATGGCCAAGTAGCCCTATGCAAAAGCTCAGGTGGCATGTCCCTTGACCCAATGTCCTTGCTCTGCAGGAAGAGGTGCAGCCTAAGGAAAGCCAAATAGGACTCTCAAGCATAGAGTCCAAGGCAGCAGCTTCTGACTCTTAAGACAGTACTGCTTTAAATCTTACCTCAAGAATTAATTGTCATGTCTCCTTTTAACATCCATTCTCTTGACAACATTGCTATCCTGGCTGTCAACATTTTTTCCACTACTTGTAATTCTGATATCTCTCCCTCTGTTGCTGCTTTTCTTCTGCACATGATTGCACTTCCAGCTCCCCTTTCCGTTTAAAGCTATTTTCATATACCTTCTTCCCTTCAACACTGAATGTTTAACTAATGCACTGAATCCACTCACCTTAGAGACAAAAATAAATGTCCAAATCTCCACTCAGCAATAATCATTACACAGCTATTGGTGAACAACATTCCAGATGCTTTTCTATCAATATATGCAGACAAACTATAAATAGCAAAAGTGTTTTAATTAGAACAGTGTCAGATATTATGTTTATTAAAAATGATAGAAATTACTTTTTCTAGAATTCAACCTTCTTAAGAAACTGAAGTGAAACAATCAATCACTCAACTTAAATGTTTCTTCATAACAGTCACTATTAGATCCTGAAAGGCACTTCTATAGAGGCATCAAGAACAGTGATGCCTCTGTCCTTATTTTATAAATGTTGCTGAGGAACACAAGTGAGTCCTCTTGCTCTTATCTTCAAAAATCCACCAAATGGACTTAATTGTGGCAGGCCCCTTCCCTTTGCTCCCTCCCTAACCATTCTGAAGCAGGTTCCTTAAACTGGTGTATTCAGACTCTACAGAAGGATGAAAATCAAAGGTTTGCAAATGTGTAAAGGAAAAAGTTGGATTTTTCAGAGCCTTTAACTGAAATTGAGAATTTCCCTTGATTATGAGCATATGTACGTAACAAATTTCAGTGGTATTAGAATTGCCTATAAGTTTATCACTAATAGAAATCACTATCTTTACATATTACATATAACTATTCTCTCAGATCTTAAAATAGCAGTAATAGTCATCAATCCTTCCTTAATCAAAGAACACATATATTTTTTTTCAGCAAAAAAACTTATTATAGTTTCACAACTGTTGATTTTTCTTATAAACTTGAACATTTTATTGTATGCATTTAAAACCTACTGAGAACGCAGTTTTGTTCATATTTTATGGCTGACTAATATTCCACTGTATATATGTACCACATTTTCTTTATCCATTCATCTGTTGAAGGGCATCTAGGCTGTTTCCATGTCCTCGCTATTGTAAATAGTGTTACAATGAGCATTGGGGTACATGTGTCTTTTTTGAGTTATGGTTTTCTCAGAGTATATGCCCAGTAGTGTGATTGCTGGATCATATGGTAGTTCCTGGAGAAAAAAATGGCAACCTACTCCAGTATTCTTGCCTGAGAAATCCCAAGGACAGAGGAACCTGGCGGGCTACATTCCATCGAGTCACAAGACTTGGACACGACTTAGTGACTGAACCATCACCATCATGGTAGCCCTATGTTTAGTTTTTTAAGGAACCTCCATGCTGTTTCCCCCAGTGGTTGTACCAATTTGCATTCCCACCAAAAGTATAAGAGTGTTCCCTTTTCTCTACACCCTCTCCAGCATTTATTGTTTGCAGATTTTTTGATGATGGCCATTCTGGCTTGTATTAGGGGATACCTCATTGTAGTTTTGATTTGTATTTCTCTAATAGTGATGTTGAGCATCTTTTCATATGCCTCTTGGTTATCTGCATGGCTTCTTTGGAGAGATGTCTGTTTAAGCCTTCCACTCGCTTTTTGATTGGATTTTTTTATATTGTGTCCCATAAGCTATTTCTATATTTTGGAGATTATAATTCTTGGTCTGTTGCTTCATTTGAAAATATTTTTTCCAATTCCAAAGTTTGTCTTTTCATTTCATTTATGGTTTCCTTTGCAGTACAATGCTTTTAAGTTTAATTAGTTTCAAATTTTTTCTTCTTGTTTTTATTTTCATTATTTTAGGAGGTAGGTCAAAAAAGATCTTGCTGAGATTTATGTCAAAGTGTTTTTCCTGTGTTTTCCTCTAAGAGTTTCACAGTGTCGAGTATTAAATTTATCTCTTCAATCCATTCCAAGCTTGCTGAGTCAGTTGAAGTGATGAGGATTAACCTAGAGTTTGTCTTACAGAGTGGCATGAGTCAGACAGAGAAAGACATCACATATTAACACATATATACAGACTCTGATGAACCTATTTTCAGGGAAGGAATAGAGGTGAAGACATGAAGAATGGACCTGTGGACACAGGGTGGGGAGGGAGAGAGGGAGATGAGTTGAGAGACTGGCATTGACATAGATACACTACCATGTGTAAAATAGATAGCTAGCGGGAAGCTGCTGTGTGGCTCAGGGAGCTCAACTTGGTGCTCTGTGATGACCAAGATGAGTAGGAAGGAGGGGTGTGGGAGGGAGGCTCAAGAGGGGCAGAACATAAGCATGCATATGGCTGATTCACGATGTGCAGCAGAAACTAATGCAGCATGATAAAGCACTTATATATAATAATAAAAAAGAAATATTGAGAAGACATCCACAAGCTTCAACTGCCTGCAAAGGGAGCTTTGGTATCAAAAAGGTTAAGAATCTTGCTTTGAATGCTTTTGTCAGGCCCTAACCACCAATTCTCTTCATCTGAATTATAGGGAACAGATTTGGTCCTTTCTTAGCTCTGGCAGAAACTGATTAAGAAAAAAATGTATAACAATCCCCTAACAAATTCAGTGCTCATAATTTCCAAGTAAACAGCTTCTTTATTCTCAGTAAAAAAAAATCACATTCCACAGATGCCAGAGCCTCATATCACTGGCTTACAGATGGGTTTCCTGCCAGTCAACATGTGCAGTTGCCAGAACTGCTGCTCTGACATTCTGATAAGGTTGGAATCATGCCTTTTAAAAATAAAACCATTCTTAAGGCAAATGATTGTTTTACGATGGCCTTCTGACACTGTCCATACAGAATGAGATCATTAAGTCAATCAGATCTGAATCATGGGGTCATTCTACTCTACTTCAGTCAATAACAAAGCCATTTATCTCTTGCTACTTTTCATATCTTATGATGCCAGTGTTTCTATTATGTGCATTACTATTTCTATAACTCCTTAGAAAGTGTAAATGATGGATGGAATATATGTCAAAGATTACACACACACACACACACACACACACACACACATATATATATACACCTGATGTATTCTTTTCTGTGCAAGATTGAAATGGCAGTATTGGTAGCATAATAAAAGGTAAATATCCAAAAAAAAAAAAAAAAGGTAAATATCCAAGTTTCCAAGGTTTCTGTCAGCCTTAGATGTTTCCACTGCAAAACTCAACATGCATTCATGTGCACTGTAGAAACATAACCACATTAAACAGCAGAATTATCATCTAGCCCTATTATACTTTGAATATGTAAAAAACAGAAACCATGATTTTATATATATATATATATATATATATATATATATATGTATGTATATATACACCAAACTCATAATCAAGGGCTAGGAAATTACCTCCAGATTTTTATCAACACAAAAGTGTCCTTGAAATCAGTGAGTGCTTTGTTCAAGAAAAGAAAGAAAGGTCCATTGTATTGTGTTCTAGTTTCAAAATGATATTTTTGTTTCTCACATTATTGGTATTTAATGTCAATTTTCATTTAACAGGATTTGCATGCAACTGTCTCTGGATTCCATAAACCCTATGAGTCAGAAGCTGAAGGAAGGAAAATTCTAGAAACAAGATTCAAAGTTCATTCTCCATGTACATTCTGCTAAGTACATGGTGGCTATTTGTACAATGTTAGTCTATTCATTTGTAAAATAGAAGGTATGGTCTTATATAAAATTTTCTGTGAGTTTTAAATGAAATAATAATATACAAATAAACTACCTGGTAGGAAGTAGCAGCTCAATAAATATTAAGCCCATTATCTCATTCCCCTTTAAATTACATCTCAAGATATTATCATAGTGTCTAAGGAAACACTAATTTTATTCAAACCCTTTACATGAAAAATTATAAAATAAAATGCCCCTTGTCCCGAGAAACTGTGATATGGCTCCGTGTAATAGTGGGATCTATGGGGAACTTGAGAACATGAGCCTGGCTAACGTCATACAAACTACAAACATTAAAGAACCACTTCATGAGCCAAATAAATAACCAAAAAGGCAGCATTCAGTCTCCTGGGCAACCCAACTAAAATTTATGTTATCAGGGAAAATAATTTTCTCAGCCATGGAGGCTTCTTCTTTGGTGTGGAAGAGTCCTGAAGCTTCCTAAACAGGTGAGGTGACCCAGAGCTAATCTATTTGTGTCATCACTGTTACCGTTATTTTAAATTGCCAAACCTGATTCAAGTCTGGATGGAAAAGAAAATTTTTAGGGTCCACACAAGTGTATAATGCTCTGAATAGAGCTCTACTTCTTTGAGTAACAACACTTCCTTTCATGACACTGCTCTGCATGCAGAAAGGGCAAACAGTTTAAAAATGAAGTACAATCAGCACAAAGGAGCAGCCTTTACCAATTTGTCTCCTACCCAAAGGCATGCATGTCTCCCAAGCTAGCCCCACACTGCAGGATGAGAATCCAAAGGGAAAAGTCCCTTTAGTGAGTACTTCTTTTGTGTTCTTTAACTAAATCATGAATTTTTATTTGTTAGCTGAAACATTCTTCCTAAAAGAAATTTGCTTTTCTGTAAGATGGGTGCTCTCATTCATTTTTGTCTCCTTGTTTTCAAGGAGACAATTATGCATCCAGTCACACATGACTATTAATGCCACCTAACTGGGGAGCCCAGATATGTGAAAAGTTTAAGTGAACTTGATTCATATACTCTCTGTGACTGTTGTGTTAGGAATACTGAGTTGCCATGGGAAAGTTAAATGTAAGTTACAGTCTTCAGATCATTGGGGCCCCCTCCCTATAGTGGGTGATATGACTTAAAAGCTGTGTGTTTCTCTTCTGCTCTATCAGTATTTGCCTGGATTTGAGTAAAATAGAAATCAAAGGCCGGTGAATATGAACAGTCACAAAGAATGAAGCAGCTCCATAATGGGTAAGGTGGCAGGTTCATGATCAGCTGGAGGTATAGAGAATCTGACAAAGCATAAGTAATGGGAGAACAGAGCACATGAAGTGGGAAATGACTGAGTCAGGCTTCTATATGTTCTCTGTTTGGAACTGGACGGTCCGTGAGGTGGGGGCCAGATGAGAGCAGCAGAGAGGAAGACGAGCATAGGAAATGAAGTTGCACTTTGCTGTACTTGATTGCTGCTCTGTGCTATGCTTAGTCGCTCAGTCGTGTCCAACTCTGGGGACTGTAGCCCACCAGGCTCCTCTGTCCACGGGAATTCTCCAGGCAAGAATATGGAGTGGGTTCCCATGCCCTCCTCCAGGGGATCTTCCCAACCCAGGGATTGAACCCAGGTCTCTTACATTGCAGGCAGATTCTTTACTATCTGAGCCAGCAGGGAAACCCAAGAATACTGGAGTGGGAAGCCTATCCCTTCTCCAGGGGATTTCACGACCCAGGAATCAAGCCAGGGTCTCCTGAATTGCAGGCAGATATTTTAGCAGCTGAACAACCAGGGAAACCCCACCTTATTGATTACGATATGCCACATTAGGTGCAGATAACAACCTACTAGTCAGTATAAGATATGAATGAGATATCTGCTCTTGTGGGTTGGATCCAGGACCTTAGAAAATCAACTAGTAAGAACTCATTGGAAACTAAGTGTTACCAAAGGAAACTGCACCCCAGGAACTAACAGAGAGGATTCCTGGGCATTGAGTGTCCAGGCCCTGGGTGTGGTCAGAGTCAGGTAGGTGTCAGCTTTATGGTTGCAAATATTCTCCTAACTTGTTGTAGAAGCCCAACAACTACATTTAAGGACAAAAAGGTGGCCTGACACCTAACTGAGACAATATAAGATATCATGTGATGATCAGATTATCTGGCAGGACCTGGAAGGCTGAACTTAATCATACAGTAAGACAGATCCCAGTCATACTAACTGTACAAGCACATCCAGAGACTTTGGTGCAATAGGCACAAAACTTTCCAGGACTCATGAGTCATACTGGTTCCAGATTCACAGCTGCTTAGCAATTTCCTCCTGAGGAAACTGAATGTAAGTCAAGAAGCAACAGCTAGAACCAGACATGAACAACAGACTGGTTCCAAATTGGAAAGAAGTACGCCAAGCCTATATATTGTCACTCTGCTTATTTAACTTATATGCAGAGTATATCACGTGAAATTCCAGGCTGGATGAAGCATAAACTGGAATCAAGACTGCCAGGAGAAATATCAATAACCTCAGATATGCAGATGACACCACCCTAGTGGCAGAAAGTGAAGAGTATCTAAAGAGCCTCTTGATGAAGGTGAAAAAAGAGAGTGAAAAAGCTGGCTTAAAACTCAACATTCAAAAACATAGATCATGGCATCTGATCCCATCACTTCATGGCAAATAGATGGGGAAACAATGGAAACAGTGACAGATTTTATTTTGCGGGGTTTCCAAAATCACTGCAGATGGTGACTGCAGCCTTGAAATTAAGACACTTGATCCTTGGAAGAAAAGCTAAGACAAACCTAGACAATGTATTAAAAAGCAGAGACAATACATTGCTGACAAAATTCTGTATAGTCAAAGCTCTGTTTTTTCCAGTGTTCATGTACAGATGAGAGAGTTGGACCATAAAGAAGGCTGAGTTCCAAAGAATCTATGCTTTTGAATTATGCTGCTGGAAAAGACTCTTGAGAGTTCCTTGGACAGCAAGGAGATCAAACCAGTCAATCATAAAGGAAGTAAACCCTGAATATTTATTGGAAGGACTGATGCTGAAGCTGAAACTCCAATACTTTGGCCACCTGATGTGAAGAGCAGACTCACTGGAAAAGACTGTGATGCTGGAAAAGATTGAAGGCAGGAGGAGAAGGGGACAACAGTGGATGAGATGGTTGAATGGCATTGCTGACTCAATGGAGATGAATTTCAGTAAGCTCTAGGAGATAGTATGGTACAGGGAAGCTTGGTGTCCTTCAGTCTATGGGGTCACAAAGAGTTGGACATGACTGAACAGCAACAAAGCTATTTCCAAAATGATTTCTTTACCATTTACTTACACTCATACTTTTTACAAAAAGACATCTACATGTTATCAAATATGGGCATAGATTGCTGACCAAAGATTCTGGTTAACCCACTCACAGTAAACAACTGTTGTCAAGATGCAGACACCAAGTCAAGGATCACAGTCCTTAGTCCTCTTGCCTCAAGTGGTATATCATGTGAATGGTTCTTACCAAGCAGAATGATATACAGTATTTCCAGCCATGCTGCTTGAGAAGCAAATGTGCCCACTCCATTCTCTCATTCTTCATTTGCCACTGTACACAGAGGACTATGCAACCGTAAGAGAAGGCTGAGCCATGTAAGGAAGACAGCTGCAGCCCCTGTATCACCATGAGGAGAACAATCCACCAGTCAGGGACACCAGCACTGAACTGTTATGCAAGGAAAATATGAACTTCTTTGCAAAAGCACAGAAGGATGTAACAGCTGCAAGCATTACACTAATAAATGTACTGAAATACACACCACACAATGAAAATCAGGAAATGAAGAGATCAGGGCAAAAGGAAAATGTATAAAGCCAAAATTTAATGTTAGTACACAAAAATATGTGCCTAAGATTGATAATGTCTCCATCAGATGTAAAGAGGTCAGAAGAATATATATCTGACTTGAAGAGATTCTCACTGGGGTCCTCATAAAGGGAAGCCTATAATGTAATGGATGACTAGAAAACTGATTAAAATACATGTTCTAGAGTCCAGAAGTCTGGCTTCCAATACCGGCTTTGCAAGGTACTAGCTTACTTAGGCAGGTTAACTAACTTTTCAATGCTTCCAATTTCTGAACTACAAAGTGAGGATAAGAGTATTCCATAAGATTGTTGTGAGAATGAAATAAAAATAATCCATGTAAAATGCTTGAAAAAGTTCATTTCACATAGTACTGCAAGAATGTTCTAAATAAAGCTGAAGCCATCATCCTTATAAAGCCATCATCCTATATTTTAAAAAATATTTTTTTAATCATAAGATTGGCTATTAGAAATGATAACGAGTTCAAATCTCTGAAATATTTTTTTTCATTTATTTTTATTAGTTGGAGACTAATTACTTTACAATATTGTAGTGGTTTCTGCCATACATTGACATGAATCAGTCATGGATTTACATGTATTGCCCATCCTGATCCCCCCTCCCACCTCCCTCTCCACCCGATCCCTCTGGGTCTTCCCAGTGCACCAGGCCCAAGCACTTGTCTCATGCATCCAACCTGGGCTGGTGATCTGTTTCACCGTAGATAATATACACGTTTCGATGCTGTTCTCTTGAAACATCCCACCTCGCCTTCTCTCACGGAGTCCAAAAGTCTGTTCTGTACTTCTGTGTCTCTTTTTCTGTTTTGCATATATGGTTATTGCTACCATCTTTCTAAATTCCATATATATGTGTTAGTATACTGTATTGGTCTTTATCTTTCTGGCTTACTTCACTCTGTATGATGGGCTCCAGTTTCAGCCATCTCATTAGAACTGATTCAAATGAATTCTTTCTAATGGCTGAGTAATATTCCATGGTGTATATGTACCACAGCTTCCTTATCCATTCGTCTGCTGATGGGCATCTAGGTTGCTTCCATATCCTGGCTATTATAAACAGTGCTGCGATGAACACTGGGGTGCACGTATCTCTTTCAGATCTGGTTTCCTTGGTGTGTGTGCCCAGAAGTGGGATTGCTGGGTCATATGGCAGTTCTAATTCCAGGTTTTTAAGAAATCTCCACACTCTTCTCCATAGCGGCTGTACTACTTTGCATTCCCATCAACAGTGTAAGAGGGTTCCCTTTTCTCCACACCCTCTCCAGCATTTATTGCTTGTAAACTTTTGGATAGCAGCCATCCTGACTGGTGTGTAATGGTATCTCATTGTGGTTTTGATTTGCATTTCTCTGATAATGAGTGATGTTGAGCATCTTTTCATGTGTTTGTTAGCCATCTGTATGTCTTCTCTGGAGAAACATCTGTTTAGTTCTTTGGCCGATTTTTTGATTGGGTCATTTATTTTTCTTGAATTGAGCTGCAGGAGTGGCTTGTATATTTTTGCAAATCTCTGAAGTATTAAAGAAATCCAGATCCCAACTGACATCTGCTGACACCTGGGAAAGATTAGTAGCTGGGTGCCAATCAGATGTTATAGCTCAGAGCTACTCTGTGGCATGTCAGAAGCAGATTCTGCTCCACACCCCATGTACATGTGGCAGGGTTCCAGACTTCACCTTCTTGCAGATGAGGCTTCTAATGTTCAGCTCCTGGCTTACTGAGGATTAACCTGGATAGAACTGGCCTTTACCTCACAGAGAGTGGGGCCTGAAAATGAGGGGAATTAGGGATCACAATGACTGACATTAACAGAACTTCAAGGGTAAGAATTTGAATTCCTTTAATAATGCAGTTAATCTTCCCACTAAAATCAGAAAACTACATCAAATGTATCATTTCTGAAATGGACTGAATGTTTATGTCTCCCCAAATTCCCATGTTGAAAGCATAACCTATAAGGTGATGGTACAGGAGGTAGGGCCTTTGTGAAATAATTGTATCATGCAAGCAGAGCCCTCACACATGGGATAGGGCCCTTACAAAAAGAGACCCTAGAGAGATCCCTTTCCCCTTCAAGTGTGTGGTTACAGCAAAAACACCTCCGTCTATGAATCAGAGAGTGGACCCTCACCAGGAATCAAATCTGCCCACACCTTCCTCTCTGACTCCCCAGCCTCCAGGACTGTGAGAAATGAATTTCTGTTACTATAAGCCACTGTGGCTAAGGTATTTTATTACAGCAGCCCAAACTGACTAAGACAGTTTCCTAATCCTTTCATTAGTGTTTTAAGTTTGAATTATTCTTCCTTCTAAGGAAAAGTAAGTAGTGGTCTGATGACATCCAGCTATGTACCAAAGATGGAGGAGACATCCATCTCTAAGATACATGCTTCCCTTTCCATTAAGGTATCCCTAATTCGAACATCTCCTACCTCTCAGCTTTGAAGGATTAGAAAATGAAAACTACACACTTACACACACACATGCAAAAAGACCAAGGTCCAAGTCACCTGTCATCCCTCAGGATGTGATTTTCTTCATCACTTAACTGTCTTCCCCTGAAGAACAAATTATGCTACCCTGAAATGAATGTTAATCTTTTAGCCCACAGGGAAAAGGCAACAAACAGCCAAATATCCGCTCATCACAATTGTGCTTAAATGAAGCAGGATTTAAGCTGCTATTATGTGGACAACCCATGATCTTTATTAGAGTTTACTTTCCATAATTACTTCAGGGAACTATGATAAGCCCAGAGCCATTTCTGAGTCTTGCATTCATTATGTGTTGCTTTGCCCAAGGAAGCAAATATAAATTAGAGGATTCTGCCAAGCTCCCAAGATTCCTGAATCATCCACCACAGAAAGAGAAGCGTAGCATCCTGGAATCCTTTGGGTATCTGAGAATACACTCTGCGCCAAAGGAGAAATACACAGATCATTTCTCTGACTCAGAGAAAAATAGAAAGTTGCTGAGGGGATAGTATGACAGTAAATATTTACACAGATTTGTTTTCCCAAAGCCAATCTGGAGGACTATGAACAGTGTCCTTAAAAGAGCTGTTACTTGGAATGACCATAACCAAGAAAAGCTGTGGGAAAAAACAGGTTTATCTTAGACAGTATGGCTGAGACCTTGCCACAAACTCTCCTCTGGGAAAGTCACAGGGAATGAGAGATGGTTTGAAGAGTTGAGAGACACAGGAAATAGAAGGAGGGCGTGGAAGAGTGAGGCAGTTTGAGGGGATAACAGACACAAGTGTGTGGTCAGGCTGCTTATGATGGTTGTTTTCTCTCTGTACATCCCCTGCTTGACTAGTGCCTGCTCCAGCTACACTCTCCTCAACTGACTGACCTTATGCATACTTTCCCCAAACCCAAGCTAATGACTGTTCTAACTTTGGCCACTATGACAGCTTATCAAAGGGGTAGTGAGGGGCAAGCTCCTCTACTGGTTTCTCTGGTAACTGATGAGTCCCTATAATCATAACTTCCCCTTACCCCTGGAAGTGAAGACATTTGCCACACATCATAGATCGTCACTCCAGAACCTTGCTTTGAACATGCAAGATTCCCCTTCCATTAAGCCATTGATGTCTGTCACTGACTCCAGGCTCTTTCTTTGGTCTTGAAGCTGTGCAAAAACAAGATATATGATGTTGCACCGAAATAAAGAGAAGCCCCAAGGAAATGCTCACATGGTCCATCCATGATTGTGTTAAAGAGACATGAGGTGAGACTTTCAGCCAAGAAGAGCTTTGGCACCTGACAGCCCCCACTTCACCTTCTACAGAGCAATCAATCACTCCTCAAGCAAAAGGAAGTGTTGGTGTCCCTTGTTTATGTGCATTCAAAGAGAAAAAAGTTTGTCTCTAGGAGGAAAAAAACTAATAAACATGCAGTCATTTTATACCTTGGAGAAGTTTATTTTCTTTTTTTTAATTCTTTTTTTTTTCTTCTTTTCTTTTCCATTTATTTTTATTAGTTGAAGGCTAATTACAATATTGTAGTGGTTTCTGCCATACACTGACATGAATCAGTCATGGATTTACATGTATTCCCCATCCTGATCTCCCCTGCCACCTCCCTCTCCACCCGATCCCTCTGGGTCTTCACAGTGCACCAGCCCCGAGCATTCGTCTCGTGCATCCAGCCTGGGCTGGTGATCTGTTTCACCCTTGATAATATACACATTTCGATGCTGTTCTCTTGAAACATCCCACCCTCACGTTCTCCCACAGAGTCCAAAAGTCTGTTCTGTACTTCTGTGTCTCTTTTTCTGTTTTGCATATAGGGTTGTTGTTACCATCTTTCTAAATTCCATATATATGTGCTAGTATACTGTATTGGTTTTTATCTTTCTGGCTTACTTCACTCTGTATGATGGGCTCCAGTTTCAGCCATCTCATTAGAACTGATTCAAATGAATTCTTTCTAATGGCTGAGTAATATTCCATGGTGTATATGTACCACAGCTTCCTTATCCATTCGTCTGCTGATGGGCATCTAGGTTGCTTCCATGTCCTGGCTATTATAAACAGTGCTGCGATGAACATTGGGGTGCACGTGTCTCTTTCAATTCTGGTTTCCTTGGTGTGTGTGCCCAGAAGTGGGATTGCTGGGTCATATGGCAGTTCTAATTCCAGGTTTTTAAGAAATCTCCACACTCTTCTCCATAGCGGCTGTACTACTTTGCATTCCCACCAACAGTGAAAGAGGGTTCCCTTTTCTCCACACCCTCTCCAGCATTTATTGTTTATAGACTTTTAGATAGCAGTCATCCTGACTGGCGTGTAATGGTACCTCATTGTAGTTTTGACTTGCATTTCTCTGATAATGAGTGATGTTGAGCATGTTTTCATGTGTTTGTTAGCCATCTGTATGTCTTCTCTGGAGAAGCATCTGTTTAGTTCTTTGGCCCATTTTTTGATTGGGTCATTTATTTTTCTGGAATTGAGCTACAGGAGTTGCTTGTATCCTTGGAGAATTTTAATTCTAAAAGAGCTGACAGAATTTCAACCATAGGATTCCAAGTAAAAGATACATTGCAGAAAACAAGGGTGTCTTTGATTGCAAAGAATCTCTCATCAATAAAACAGAGCTACCCTACTGAATCCCAGTTTTACTAATAGGAAAGTATAGTTGAAACCTATGAGGTTTGGAGCAGCTGGAAAAGTATAAGAGGTCATCTAAACCAGTGGTCTTCTTAGTCGATGGAGCATCAGGGTGCCAGCAGAGAAGCGTCAACAACCACCGTGCCTTACAGTTGAGGAATGTCACTCAGAGAGGTTATGGGATAGAATGGACTTGCCGTAAAAGAGCTAGAGCCACAATTTGGGTTTCTTGTCTGACATTCCACCATGTCACCTGCTTATCATGTCTTATATGATTGTTTCTTTCATCTTTTTTTTTCCTCAGAGTTCTTTTTATTAAGATTTTCTGAAATTCTCAGACTATCAAGCATAGCTCAGACTGTACACACTTAGAGTAAATTGGACCAGACATGTCCTATAACCATAAGCTTCCACTAGGAAGTTTTGGAACCACCTTTACTACATTCAACAGAATAACAACAACAAAAATCAACAAGAAAAGTCCAAGATCTAGATTCCCATTAGAATCTTCTCAAGCTTAATTTTCAGGCTATTTCACATTTTGATAGGATTAATTGCCACACATGTGACCTGAGATGACTATTGCTCAAAGTCAATTCCTCCATTACTGAAGTTGTTATCAGCATTTTGGAATTAGAGAATAAGGCCATATCTTAAAGAACTCCCTGGGAGGCACAAAACACTAATCCATCAACATGCAATAATGCCTTTTGGTGTATTAGTGTACCATGTTAGCTAATTGTTATGAATCAAAAGGAATGGGAAAAAAAAAATACTGGTAACTTTGAGAATAAAGTAAATAGAAGGAATAGTATATAGAAATATATATTCATTTTGTGTGTGAAAGATTTGAACAAATTAGAGTGAGAGAAGGCTTGAATACAAGGAGGGTGGATGTTAGGCAGGAATGTAGGCAAGAGATGCTGAAAAAGATTCAAGCTGATTTCTAAACCCCACCACAGTCATGCCCCATTGTGGCCCAGAACAGCTCACAGATATGCTACAAAATAACCACAGAGACTTTTCTAACTCAGGTGGATGCATCCTAGGCCCACAGTGGATGCAAACTGACCACAGAGGCTTCTCCATCTACAGCACATAGTGCCCTTGATGCACAGTTGTGTCCTCAAGTGACCTTAGGCAGCTGGAGCCCAGACTGAATTATAGGAAAGACATGAACCATAGAGCCTGTTGTTATGTAATTCTCAACTGTCAATCAAAACTGTCAGTCCATGCCCACACCTAGATGAAAACATAATAACTCTACCTGGAAAACTCTGTATATCATCATTGCAGCACCAGTGCCTCTCTTGACTTAGCCTACCTCTCCCTTGAGGTATTCTTTCTGTTCTTTTTTAATAAATTTGTTTTTGCCATGGGTAACACCTCAGATTCCTTGTGTATTTACCAGGAACTGAAGCCCACAAGGGAGGGTCTTCTTCAACCCTCCCCAAATCGTGTAACATGGAAAGACATAAACCCTACCGATGAGAGCTGGAACTGACCTGGACAATTTGAAGATTCTGGGCGCTTAAAAACAAAAGCCCAAGTAGAAGATCCATGAGCAGAAAAGAGAGACTAAAGAGAGGGCAAAGATTTTTACTAATGACCATTCTTACTGTCAGGCGAGCGTATGCTCCTCGGTTCTGTCTCATCACAACAAAGATTTGGAGTGACGGACATTACAGCCCTCTTGCCGTGTCACATCTCTCGGGTCTTGGACAGACTGTGTTATAGCTCTTAGACACATCAGTGTTACAGCTCCACTTTATTTAGAAGCTAGAGGGAAAATCCATTTTTGAGGCGTGAGGGCCAAAGACGCAAAGAGAAGAATGCCCCATCACTCGGGGGTGGAGAGAGAGAGAAAGAGTGAGCGAGTGCACGCACACATGGGAGAGAGAGAGAGAGCCCTTTGGCTCCTCTTTTTATGTGTTTTTTCCTTCCCCCTGGGCCTGTCCTATGCAAATTGGGCTTAGGCTGCAGTGCTGTTCTACCTGAAGTTCTCACTCCAGTCCTCGGATCTTCCTTTGACCTTCTCTATTCTATTTTTGAGGGCTTTTCCCTTCCTTGTCTTTTAGCCACTGCTATTTTGAACTCCTTTTCCCTATTCCAACTACCTAACATTACCCAGGGTCAGGCTTGCCTCATTCTATTTCCAAGACTTAATACAGGGATTACTAGAACTAATCGCTAGGTTTCCCAGGTGGCACTAGTGGTAAAGAACCCACCTGATAATGAAGGATAAATAAGAGACACAGGTTTGATCCGTGGGTCTGGAAGATTCCCCTGGAGGAGGAAACGGCAACCCACTCCAGTATCCATAGACAGAGGAACCTGGTGGGCTACAGTCCATAGGGTCACAAAGAGTCAGACACAACTGAAGTGGCCTAGCATGCCCACACTAGAACCAAAAACAATAGTGACATTTCTTCTTAAAATGTGGTATATATATATATATATATATATATATATATATATATACCTGATTTGCTAGCCAATATTTCTTTTCTTGTATTTTTTCTGTGTCTGCATATGTGGCATTATAAATGACTTTAGGAATAATCTTCACTTCCATCTATTCAACTATTCATATTTCCTCACTACAGCCTTCTGAAATCCTCACAGAATATTCAGATTGATTTTTGGCTGCCCTTATGATATCCACAACTGTAGAAGCAGTCAGAATGATGTAGACAACAATGTCATCTGTCTTTCTGGGTGGTTTCACATTTGCAGTCTTTTGGGTATAAGACCCAAAACATTTCTGGGCTTTGCTGAGGATATAGGTTTCTTCTGCCAGCTTCTACATTCTTTTTTTTTTTTCTTTTATATCTCATTCAAAAACCTTTGTACCCACATCTCATTTTTTTTTCTTTAGGTATCTTTCCTCTTTTTCACTATAACCATGCAAATTGTTTTCAGATATTCTTTGTGTGATGTTAACAGCACAAAGTAAGGTTGAATTACATGGCATTTTAAAAGCCATTTTGAAGGTTAATAGCTTTTGTTGTGTTTCTTTATGACTTAGAATGCTCCACAAAAAAGTCTCCCAGGGTCCCCACCCCCACATCCCTACAGTACCTCTTATTTGGGAGCAGTAGTCAGAGTCAAACTCTGTGCTTTCCTATTGAGAAACAACATTTGCAACTCTGTGGTTATCTTGTTGGATTGACCACTATAATTAGCATCCACTCTGCAGCACACCACCCTCCTCTCACAAATATATGTCCTAAAATAACTCTCTTTATTGTTTACATTGTTTTGAATACCAACATTTATTAACACATTGTCAGTGAATCACTCAGTTTAAATGCCTCCCCCAATTCATAATCTTGTGATAAAAGATATTGTTCAAAATTTTTAAGACATCATGAAGAAGATTATTAACTGAAAACTCCTGTGTTTGCTTGCCAATTGAAGAAAAATCTTTCATTTAAAAAAGGGGAAGAAAAAGAGTAGTGATATGATTTTTCACAAGAATAGAATGCTGCAATTTGCGCAAGCAAAAGCTTCTAAAAGCCTGCCTTGTAGGAAGGCTTACTTTAGAAAAGCAAAATTTCACTAACGTAACAGACTCTTGAGCCCACGGAGACATTATTACATATTCTCTCCTTTAACTTATAATTTCTTTGAGGTCCCAGGTTGCTACAGCAGAGCACCGGAGAGTTGTATATTTGAAAACGAAATCCAGTTTGATGTCTTCTGGTTTGCTTTTTATTTCCAACCACAGTAGCCCAGTTTAAGCCAGTGAAGCTGATGCTAGGGGTTCTATTTGAGGGAAAATCTGGAACAGTCTATTTTGACTCTAATACTTACTTGATCTAGCATTTAAAATCCTTTGTATCCATTCAAAAGCAAATTGCTTAAAATTTCTACTATAGACCTGCCATAGTTTGATTAAAGACCTCATGAAGAATATAAGTTAATAGCAGATATGAATCTTTTTTAGAACTAGGCATAAATCCTCTGAACCTAAAGAAATGTTGCAGTGTATAGCACATTCCTATACACCATTTCACCAAAGCAGTTCTCCTGCTTTCTGGAAACAAAACAACTGTTCATCAACCCCCTTACCCCAGGCAAGGACAAAAAGGCTAGTTTCAGCTGGATGATACGATTCAGGTGTCTTTGTGCCAGCAGAGCTCAACCAAACAAGGAGTTAATGAAATCTCGCTTTTTATCAAAGGACTCTCAGGATGGGGGAACCGTTTATTTTTTAGTTACTGAAGTCTATCAAGTCTCAGAAACTTCAGTGCTTTCAAAAGGAAAATACAATTGCTATGGCAGGGTGTAGTCAATTGTGTCTTTTAAAAATACAATGGGGTAGCTACATTTCAAACAGAACCTTCAAAGAGTACCCTGCAGTGAATAAGATAGACAAAAAAATGTTCTCTTTTGTAACCATAGGTAGTCCTTGATTCCATAGCAAGGTTGTGTTGGCAATCGAAATTTCCCAAATCATTGCGTTTGGAAGCTAAAAGAAATCTCCATCTTTCCTGAATTACTTGAAGTCAGTAACTACTAAACTATTAGTTTGAAGAAGAGAGAGTGTGCTTGATGAGGGCTTCCCTGGTGGCCCAGTGGTAAAGAATCTGCCTGAAATGCAGGAGCCACAGGAAATGCAGATTCGATCCCTGGGTTGGTAAGATCCCGTGGAGGAGTGCTTGGCAACCCACTCCAGTATTCTTGCCTGGAGAATTCCAAGGACAGAGGAACCTGGCAGGTTACAGTCCACAGGGTCTCAAAGATTCAAACACGACTGAAGTGACTGAGCACACACACACATGTTTAGTGAAATATCTGTACTATTAAAACCATTCTAAAAAATCAAGTAAAGAAATCTTCAGCCTTGATTAATTGGTAGAACTATTCAGAATCCATGTGATACTGATATTTTGTAGGAAGCCTTAGCCTATTCAGCCTTTAGCCATAGTAAAGGAGACTTTTTCCTTACTCCAACTTTAAAACTGCAGTAAATTCATTCAATTCATGCCTTAGTCACATAAAACTGAAATTTATGAAAAGTTCAACCTGTCACTTTCCTAGGAATGCCTCCTGATGAACATCCGTTGATGGTTGATTGATTCAAAAAACCATTGTGGGGAAAAGGAAAGATGTCACATTGAAATTATACACCCCTGAAGGGCTGTGTATAGTAAATCCATTATATAGTCCTTTTATTATTTATTAAATTATAAAGGAAATGAATATTGATTTCTGTAATTGAGGTAAAAAGTAAGCAAGTAATTGCCTTGTGCTAAGGCAAGATAAAAATTATATACCATTTCATGGAAAGGATGAAAAAGACGTGAACATATTCTTAAATCATTGCCTAGGTAATTAATAAATATAATGGAAGCATTTTACCTCCTAGCAACTGATGGGAATACCCAGAAACATAATAAAAACTAATAAAAGTATCCAAGTGTCATACTGCAGAGTGTGGTAAGACTGTTGTTCCCATGCCGTTCTCAAACACACCTGCAAACACAGATGGTAAATTGCTACTAGGAGCTCCAGTTGGAAAAGAAGAAAAGGAAAGCCATCTTTTTAAAGTATCATTTAAATGTTTTAGAATGTAATATACTACATAAGAAAAGAACAGCTTTCTTTTTCTTTCTTTTTTTTTTTTTTTTTTTTTGGTCTGGGGAGGGATCAGTCATATTTTTCTCACTCTAAAAGATACCTGCTCATTAATAGAAATTTCAAAAATTCAGAAAAGTATACAGAAGAAAAAGAGTTCTCACAAAACCACTGTTTTGGTGTATAATTCCTGTTTGGGCAGTGCATAGTTCTTTTATACTATTCTGATCACATGGAGATCAGTCAAAATTAAGGAATGTCCCAAAGCAGTTGGTAATCAGCAAAGATTGTTGAAAATGAGTGATAAAATAATCTAAAATAGAAGGAATATTTTTATCAGAGGTATAGAAGATACTATACATAATATCTACAGAGGTACTGCATACTCAATATAGGCAGCAATGTTTGGGGCAAAAGAAAAATATATGTCTGTATTAACTCTGAAAACAATTCAAAATGGACATTCTGAACATATTTTGAACAATGTAAACTTAATTGAAATGCACTATACATCTCTCCCTTGAGAAGCAGAGCCCTCAATGTGGCTCTATTCCCTAGGCAAGCCAGCCAGACCCTTTGTAACTGGTTTACACTGGATGTCTTCCACTGGGGAAAAGGCATTGATTCAGTGTGTGACCAGTCAGACTGTGCCTTCCATGCCCACGTACTTCTGCCAGGCCAGTACCAGCAACACAGACAGGGAATGTCTTCTTCCCTCATGTGATGCCACATACAATTGCTTCTGATAAGGCAACACATTACTCAGCAAAAGGAGAAGGGAAATTAGCATATACGCACAGGATTCACTGGTCTCACCCTGACAACCCAACTGATGGAGCAGTGAAGCAGCCCACTGAAGACTAGGTCACACAGTAAGCTGTTATCTTGTGGGAGACAGTCTCTTGTATGTTTGGTTCCTCAGGAAGCTGACCCTGAGAAGGTGATTAGCATAAGGGGTCTTAGGATTAAATTCTGTGGAGGAGATGGAAGGAAGCAGGGTTGAACAGAGACAGAAGCTGTGATATAGGCTGAATGGAAGCCTCAGCTAACCCTGCAGAGAGAACTGAAGATGAGACCATCCAGAATTGGGGATGGGGGGATGGGCATTAACACATGCATGTTAACTAGTCATGCAGTGCAGCAGGCCCTAGGAAAAAGACCAGGACCTCTTGAGCTGAAGCAACCCTGAAAAGAGCTGAAAGCTGAAGAGTTGAAATCTCTCTGCCAATCACAGCCACAGTGGCTGAGAATGAATATTTTATTTCTGAAGAGGGGGCCTGGATAATGCATCAAAATGTCTGCCTTAAGTCCTGTCTTGAAATGGAAGACATGCTCTAAACCAGGAAATAAAACCTGGTTTCTGGGAATAGGTGGTAGAAGTGAAGGTGATTCCCTTCACTATTGTCCTTAATAACCTACCTGCAGAGGGTTTGCTTCCCAGGCCCTAACATTTCTGTGCTCTGCTGTTTTGGCTGTCATGGTTCCCAAGAAAGGAGTACTTCCACTAGGAAATAGTAAAAAACTTCCTTTTAACTAGAGGCTGAGACTGCTATCCAGCCATGTCCAATTCTTTACGCCAGTGAGATGGCAAAGAAAAAAATTTCTGTGTTTCTAGGAAGATCGACTCTGATTATTAACGGGAAATGGTGTTTCTTCTAAACAATGAAGAGAGGGAAAAGTATGCACAGAGTCTGAAAAGAAAAATTCCATTGAGTGAAAGTCAATGGGTTACTCCAGTAACCCAATGCAGAAAAGTCTACTCATAATCCCAACCCTTCAGCAATTAAAGTTTTAAATCACTTAGGTAAAGAAATCTAACCAGTTAAGGTAAGAAAAGAGAACATGGAATGGATATTGGGAGAAAGAATTCATGAATACCAAGTACAGCCACATGACCAGTGTTAGACGCGAGGACAACAGTGACTAAACATTTCCTTCCTATATTTCAGAACATATCTATATTTATTAACTTTTTTCTCCCTTTCTATGTCTAATTCTATCCTTGTTTGTAGTGGTTAACCCTATAAAGGCATACTACATCCAGAAAGGCATACTGTTGGAATGCAGCCCTGCTCTCTATAGAATGCCTGAGGGAGCAAGCCTGCATCAGAAGGCCTTGAGCATGATTCTCACAAAAATGCTAAAACATAGATTTCCTACATGGGTCACTGGGCTCCTATGACCTATCACTTGCAAATTTCTGTCCACAGAGTCTAAAACACAGGAAAACTACCTTGTAAATTATCTTCTTTGTTACTCTTACTTGAAACATTCATCCTATCAGCAGGAAAAGGGAGAGACAGAGCTTCTGAAATACTACTCACTTCAGTTGGCTCCAACCATGTCATACCTTCTTCCTATATCTATATTCATTCAAAGTCTCCTCTGCAGTAGTTCTATGTTGCCCTTAGTGGAAACTTGAAGTTCAACCTTTCTTTTCCCATCTATAATTTCTCCATCAGAAATCTCATCAGTGTTCATGAATTCAATTAGCAATTAATACAGGTGTTTCACAAATTCATACCTTAGCTCAGACAAAACCATTCCTCTGAACTCAACCTATTTATCCAATGTACTACTCAACATCTTCACTTGGAAATTTCTAAGGTGTATCAGATACAACACATCAGGGCTCAAATTCACTATCTCTTCCTCAAAATCTAGTGCTCAAGTAAGTGAATCAAACTGCTATCATTCAGCTTCTGAAGGTAGGAACATAAATGTGATCTTTATTGCCTTTTCCAACACCTAACATCCCAAGTAGCTTGTCCAGTTGATTCAGCTTTTAAGTTCCCACGTCTGCAAATTTCCACTGCCATCATCCTATTCCCAAGTGACAGGGATAGCATGGTGCCCTCAAAGAAGTATTCTTGGACTATTACAATACTTCTAATTGGACTCCACTAGCTCTTTCTTATCTCTTTATCATCTGTTCTTCTTAGCAGCAAGGAATATTTTTTTTCGAAAGCAAGTCTGATTTTACAATTTAAAATTCCTCAGTAAGTTCTGCATTTCTTGGACTTAAGCCAACATTACCACCAACCATGAGGCTTTCTCAGGTCTAGGTCCTACCTCTCATACTCTATCCTTCCCTGGACCACAGGCACATTGGCCTTCTCTCAAATCCACAAGCATCAATCCTCTTTTCTGCTATAGGACCTCTGTGCACACTGCTTCCTTGTCTGGAATAAGCCTGGACCCCTGTCAGGAGTTAGCTTTCACACGTGTACACACACACATAAACACACATGCGTGTATATGCACACACTCACATAATTAATTCCTATTCAGGTTAATCCAATTCATGAGAATCTTTCCTCAAAGACTTCCTTAATGCCACACTCAAGATCAAAATGCCTGGCTAGGTACTCTCATATCACATTTCATTTCCTTCATAGCTTTAGATTAAACAATAATTTCTTTGGTTCTGTTACTTAATGTCATCTTCCCCACTGGACAATAAGCTCCACAAGGTCAGGGCCATGATAATTTTATTTATTTTACCCTCGGCATCTAGCAAAGTATCTCACACAGAGGTAGCACTCTCTAAAGGTTTGTTGAATAAAAAGTGGCAAAAAAGAGTTTTCAAAGACTTTTAGTCTTGAGAGATTTTCTAAGAGAAAGGAAAATGATTTTAAATTTATAAAGCACTTTTACACACATAATCTCATTTATCTACACAAAGGCCTATTAGATGAACTGGCTACAATGCTTTGCCAGCTTATAAATCTCTGCTGCATGCACTATTTGCACCCCTTCACTCAGGTCTTCCTAGTTCAAGTACAGATATTTCTGGTCTATGGCAAAATTGCCTTCCTGAAAAACCTCACTGGAGGAAAACAGGGTTGTGGCAGACCAGTAGAAACTTATGAGATTATAATCAGAAGATAAAAATAATCACAGTTCTGTTAAATCCACGAGCACAGACGCTCATGGCACTGCTGATATTTGCACCTAAAATCACCCTCAGTATATTCTTTTCAATCTTATACCCTTGGGCTTTTGCCTCCTCCTTTGAGATGTAGATTCCTGCAGAATTCATTTCCAATAGAGTTCAATCATATAAAAATTAAAAATTTAATCCAGGAATACTCTTCTTCTTTACCTTTTTTAACATGGGAGCCATGTGTCCTCAGCTGTTGCTCCTGCACTTGCAGATTCCCCCAAAAGCATCTCATGGCAGAAATTATCCCATTTTTGAAGCCACTATAAAAGGAAGCTGCTTTCTCAAATGAAAAGAAATCACTCTAAAGTATTTGTCATCTGTTTCCTTAAAGTCTTCCTTATTGCTAAGGTTTTTTCCTCAATTGTGAAAAATTTATATCTGATGACTATAAAATATTAATATTGTGGAACATAAAATGACACACCCTCCATGTTATGCCAACATCATCCCCCCATTGTCAACTGCATATAAGCTAATCCATGTTAAAGAAACATGCATTTCAGCAGAACAAATTGTATAGTGTTCATTTACTATATCCCTGATATGAATGGCATTGGCAAACTCACTTCAATATTGAAATTTTATCTCTTTATTGAAAATGTCTCTTCAACTTACTAATATTTGTACAAAGAAATGTACACTCTAACCACTGCAGATCTTTCTTATCAAGGTGTTTTGTAAATGACAGTCAAACAAAAAGTTTTTATCAAAACAGAAGACATCATTAAGGGTTGTTTTTTTGTTTGTTTGTTTTAATAGTTTAGTGTTGTTTTCTGAAGGCTGTATAGACAATTCAATAAGCATTAAAAAAAAAAAAAAAAGAAACCTTTAGGGTAAGATTATCTGTATTACAGAATAAAATACCCCATTTTGATCTTCTTGCAATTTATGAAACCACCGTACTTAAAGTAATAACATATACTAAAAACTGAGTCTAACTGATGTGTTCCATGATTTAAAGCTGTCATGTAGCTGACAAATAAGAAAAATCAAACCAGCTAGAACATATCCCTATGAGCACAATGCTACACACACTGGAGGTCAATATCTTTCTACAAGACATTTCATACACTCAGATATTTTACCTGACATATGACTTATCCTTGACAAAAATTGAAGGCATTTTGCTGTGCACATTCTGTTGACATTTTGTGAAATATTCTAAAATGGAATCCTTTTTTGTGAGTTCTTCAAAAAAAGAAACTTAATTTTCTCAAAGTTTCTCTTAAAGTAAGGCAAAGTAAAATGGATTCTAAAATGAAATCAATGTATTTTACTCTTCTTTTTTTATTTTACTTTTCTTTTAACCACAAAGTATATAAAATAAATTTGCTTAATATTATATATACACATAAGAAGGTAGCAGTTTTTTTAAACTTTCTATTTTATCTTGAAGTATAGCCAATTAACAATGTTGTAATAGCTTCAGGTGAACAGCAAGGGACTCAGCCACACATATACATGTATTTATTCCCCCCACATGCCCCTCTCATCCAGGCAGCCACATAATGTTGAGCAGAGTTTCCCAAGCTAGAAGGTAGCAATTTTAAAATATCTATTCCTCCTTATTCAACCACCAAAATAACAATAGAAATATTTATACAAACACAACAAATTATGATAGTTATCAAACTAATAAACTTCAAAAGCAATGGCAATATGAATAAAAGCAATGTGGATCCAAATCCCACACTCTTGTTGGCTCTAAAAGACAATGTGAAGAGTAACCATCAAAATGGAAGAATTTTGAGTGGTATATCTAATCATCTACTCCTTGTAGAAGAGGAGATGATCTGAAGTATGGATCCATATTCATTGAGGGGAAGAAGCTGGCTAGGTGGCAAGGGTCTTAGGAAAGTGTACAAGATCAATGACTTCACAGAATAGACACAAAGTGGTAAAATACTTCTATTGCATTTTTGTGCACATAAATACTTACCAGAGGTCACTAGAAAACAAATGGGAGTGGGAGCCATCCTGTGAATATCAGTCACCACAATTTCGCTGTCACTCCAATATTTAATCTGCAAGGTCATGTAAAAGTGGCTATGATGATACATGTAGAGGCAATAGATAGGATCAACAGCATAGCTTTCCTATTACCACTGTTTATCTGGTACTATGAGTACCCCTTCTGCCAAACATGGAGAACCATGATGAGACATCTAGAACAACTATCCAGCCATCTGCTGGCAATATCATTGTTTTAAACTCCTCTCATTATGAAGAACATTTGGTCTACATTGAAATAAAGACCACCACTCTATTGGTAACCCTGTCTGTGATCATATGAAATGTCTCTATTTCTATTCTATTACTATATTCCAGAACTGATGTTATTTCAAGAAGATTTTCTTCTGACCCAAGACTGAATTTTATGACCAAGAAAAAAAAAAAGTGAAGTTATCAGCTGACATCTGTGGTGTATTTCCTGTTATTTTCATGCATCATCATGAGAAATCAGATGACTTCACAGAACAATACACTGAATTATTGAAGACCCAATTATAGCATCATCTTGGAGGCAACACCTTGCACAGTCAGAGTGTTCTCCTACTGGAGAACTGTATATGCTATATGGTCTGGTGGGAGCAACACATCTTAGCATTACATGTAACTGCAAAACAAAAGTTTTCCATCACAATGCACAACTTTAGGTTATACGAGTTTAACTGTATTAATACCCAAGGAAAGAATATTTCTGGAAGGGACCAAATTATTAGTTTCACTAAATTTGAGGTTGATACAACTGTATGACCCTTACAAGCATTTTAGGCAGTTTAAGTCATGAAATAAATAGAAAAGAGAGAAAAGCAGAGTTATTACTAAGTTTGAGTAATTATTCTTGATTATCAAGGAGCAATATTTTGTGCTACAGAAAGAAAGTGGAGAATCACATCTCCTTTCTTTTAGCATGCCCGGTGGTAAAAGTTTATGGAAGACTAGAACAACCCAGCACAAGCAGGACTGTCAACGTCCCTCATGCCTCGGGATTGAGTTGAGGTTACCCCAACCAACCCAGGTTTAAAAAAAATTTAAGAAAAAGCTAACTAAGGTGCTGGCTTAGGAAAAAAGGAAACATAAGACAGGAAAGAAAAAAAATACAAATACCAACTATACTGTCATGACCAGTTGCAGAAACGAAGACTATAGGGGTTATATTTTTCTTTGTTCTTGACATATATATTTTTTTCATTTTATTTATTTTTATTAGCCACTTTCTCTCTTCCTTCTCTCTTCCTCTAAAAATTTTAAAAAAATTGTTGTTGACAGCTAACTTATAATTTAATCATCAGGTTAAATATGTCAAAGTAGAGTTGTGACCAAAGTAAAACAGGAATAAATATCACTCAGAGATGATATAGGGCTAATTGGATTTTAGATCTTATCTTTTGGGGAAAGGACTTTACATATATGGAGAACAATTGTATTGTGTTTACAGAAACATGTTGTTACTCTTTTAATTCTTATTTGAAATGGTGGTTTCAACAGTTTTTTAAGAAGGTTTAAGCTTGAGGACAAAGACCTTATCAGGACAAAGACCTAACCCATCATTATTTCCACAGTATGCCAGTCTAGCCTATGCATAGCAAATGTCAACAATTACTGAAGATCATACATATGGAACCTAGATCATGGGTTGAGGAAAAGAATTTTCGATGAAATTAAGAAATCAGCAGTTCCATTGTAAACAAGACCAGCAACTACTGGCCTCTGGCACAAAACTGGAGTCTTATTTGCACACTTTTACCACCAATTCCCCTATCAAAGTGGTCAGGCTGTTACTTAGCCAGTAGCTTTTGCTCTACAACTGACAACTGACTGATATTTGTAATATTCAAAAAGTATCACAGCAAGTCACCCATTAATTCACTTGACTGGAGAAACTATGTTTGTCCTAATATTGATTAGTCTTTTAACAGTTTCAATTGCAGTCATTATTTAGGACTCATAAATCTAGAATTTGCAGTAAGCTTCACTCAAGCTTGTATATTTACAGTTAGCTATACTTTATTTATATGATAATACTTACTGACTCACCAAACACATATATATTACATAGTAAGTCTTAACCCAACCACTAACAGAATTATGCACACTTTTGATACCATCAGGATTAATTATGTTTTCGTTTAATTTAACAACTTCATTAATTTTGAGGCTTCCCAGGTGGATTAGTGGTAAAGAATTTGTCTCCCAAGCAGGAGACCTGGGTTTGATCCCTGGATTGGAAAGATCCTCTGGAGAAGGGACCGGCTATCCACTCCAGTATTCTTGCCTGAAGAAGTCCATGGACAATCCATGGAGTCACAAAGAGTTGGACACAACTGAGTCACTTTCACTTTCATTAATTTTAGGCTTATTAAAAAATATTTCAGCAATGTATCAGCATGACCAGATACTGTAAGAGAAAGTACATTTTAAGGTCACATAAAAGAAGGAGAAATGAGTTTAAAATTTAAGATAATACAGAGGAGAAATTGTGTAAATCTCTACACAGTTGTGGAATTTGAAAATGAGAAAAGCAATTGTAAGTGTTTATGAGTCAGAGCTGCTGAGCTGAGTGACCATTTCATTTGAGGAAAGAAAGAAAGAAAAGGATTAGACTAGCATGACTCTCAACTTTTCAGTTATGTGACTATGTGGATCATGGTGCCACCAGATAAATGAACCTGGAAGGAGAAGGAGGTCAGTTTTGGAATACCATCCTTTAGGCATCAATACACTCAGTTGTATTATATACAGCTCTCTGGATTGGAACCAATTTGAATGCCATCCGTGCCTAGGTATCAGTTAACATCATGTATTTTATGAGTTTTCTCAACAAATGAAATATTTACTACTTGCTCTTCCCTTATCCAATCTGTTTTCTATGTAGACACACAAGCTATGCTGATCTGACCTCAAGAATCAAAGACAGTGAAACAGGGTAGTGCACCCTGTTACCAGAGTTGTGGGCTAGTTGCTGCTCTGGGGCTTGCATGTGGATAGGTTAGCTGCATTCTCTCCACGCTCAGATCATAAGCAGCTCCTGAAGACCGATGCAGAGCAGTGAGCACGTGCCCTGGGTCCCCACTGTGCCAGCAGTTAGGCACCCTTCGCTGTTCCACTATACACAGCACCTAAACATGAGAGCTGAGTCCAGCTCCAGCCTCCACAACTGCCCAGATGAGCCCTCCTCTACCATTCTGGTACATATGGGACCATGGAACACACTCCCTCCCCCAAGGTCACTGCTCGATCTATCACCTGGACTTTTGAGCTCTGGCTCCTTCATGTGCCTATTAACGTTCCCCTGAGTCATCCTCTTTTCCACATAATGCCCCAAAGAAACTTGATCAGTCACCCTCTGACAGCTCACTAAGATGGTGTGGAGAGATGAGAACTGAGAGAAATGTTATATAAGAGGGCAGAGGAAGAAGAGGCACAGAGGGGAACTGGACATGGACAATCAGAATAGAAAACGTTATTGATGATCAAATTGACAGTAATCTGAGTGCCTGAAGGGGAGAACAGTCAGTGGATTTAGAATTAGGAAGAACTAGCTAAGAGGTAGAAAATATAAGTCACTTCTCTAGAAGTGTGGTTGTTTGTCCTAAAAGGTGTAAGAAAAATTGCACAGCACATATAATACCATGCAAGTTCTCATTGGAGAGTTCCTGGGAACCGATTTACCTTTACTACTATTTCTACTTCTAATATGCTTGGTAATCTGGTTTCTCATTCCATGCAAAATTATAATGAGCAAATCAGAAGGAAGAACGCACTAAGAATATTAAATAGGACATCACAATTTGACAAAAGAGAAGAACTAAGGGGAAATAAAGAACAGCAAACCTCAAACAGAACCATCCAGCATCATTTAGTATGAATATAAACCACTCTAAACAACTCACCCAGAGAAAAATCATTGCATTTCAACAAAATACAATAAGTGATATTCACAAGATCAATCTTGATTGTCAAGAAAATGATAAACCGTGTTCAATGGACTCAATTTTAGGTGATTATAAAGTGAAAAAAGTTTCATCTAAAAATTTTTTTAGAAGTTTGAATCCTTAAAAAGATAGTATAAAATTACCAAGGAAATACATACATACAAAACATGGTATTACACGATACTCAGCAAATGAGTTTTTTCTCAACACAGGACAGAAATGGTCACCAGTTATCAAACTCAGACTAAGACCAAATCAGCATTTGATAATTTGGGGGAAAAATTCATAAAATACTTTCTGTTTATTATTTTATTGATTGCTGAATTTTCAGTTAAATTTTTTTCTTCATATGCTAATTCTACTTTCTGACAACTTTTACTTCTCATTGCCGTTATGTAAAGTATATCCTATACGGAATGTTTGGAGCAATGTTATTCTATGAAATGGCCTTTAGTTTCTTTGAACCATAAGCTCCAAGTCCATAAATGTAGGATACATAAGTCCTGATAAATGGAGGCCCTCGGTATTCACTGTTCTGAATGTTCACTCTCAATACTGACAATTTGTTTCCATCCACTGAGTCCCATCTTTACCTAGGCCCTAGCCCCCTGACACCAGACCAGCTGCTGTAATGATGCTCCTCACACCAGTTCCACTTGTTAAAATAAGAATTAGCAATAGTGGAAATTAGCAACATATTAACATTTATTGGAAGCTTACTTTTTGCTATAGCACTGAAAGAAAAGAATTGGTGAGAAAGTTTGTACTGGAGGAAAAGAAAAATCCACGAAGAAAACAAACTATGCTTTATCATTTGGGCAGCATAGGTAAAGGAAAATTGATTATTGATTTATGTCTGTACTTTATAGAAAGGATTTATCAATCTCATAGGTAAGGTGCACCCAGACAGGAGAAGACAAGGGTTGCAGGAGTCACTGTGACCGTTACTTGTCATAGCAATAGTTTCTTTCCAACTGACATAATCTACAATGTGATATAGAAAGTTTTTGATTGATTGTGAAATGGCAGTCTCCACTCTAGGTTGAGCAGTTAAAACTAGCTGGGAGTTTCAACTGGTAGAACATTCAAAATGAGTTTCCAGAACTCTCGGCGCAGAGCATAGGAGACAGAACAAGGGCAAAGCTAAAGACTCAGTTACTCAGAGAGGGATACTGAACAGAGTAGAACGAAGGTGGAGAGACAAACCCAGGAGACACACTGCATCAGGGAAAAGACACCCACTTTCACTTCACTGCCATAAACAGTTCCATTAATATTTTGACTAACCCAATAAAAGGCCTTGCAACCCTGGGCATTTCAGCTTCAACTCTACCTTTCCCAGATTCCAATCACTTCAGTGCCTACATAAAGCTGTCCAATAAAACAAGTATTACTGCTAACTTCCTTTAACATATTGTACTTCCCAAGGTTGCCCAGCCATGGTTATGCTCTCATGCTGTCATTTCTCAAGTGAGTTACAGTTTTCATTTTCCCTCTCCCTCCCTCTGTTTTTGTCACCCACATTCAGGGTCCTTCATGGTCTCAATACTCTCTAGGGAATAAGGCTGCTTTCCATCAGGTACAAAGATACGGAACTCCACTTGACAAAGCAGCATAGCTTTTAGGTTTTCATGAATCAAAGGAGCTAGTTTATCCATAACTATTTAACTGGAAAAGCAAACACAGATGTACAAATGTGATATCAAGTAGGTGATTGGAAAAAAAACTTTTAGAGGGGACACTTTTTGGTCTGACACTTACTAGAAAAATCGCAGTAGCAGAAAAAGGATCATGTATCCTGCTGCTGCTGCTAAGTCGCTTCAGTCGTGTCCAACTCTGTGCAACCCCATAGACGGCAGCCCACCAGGCTCCTCCATCCCTGGGATTCTCCAGGCAAGAATACTGGAGTGGGTTGCCATTTCCTTCTCCATCATGTATCCTAATGATCAGTACTAATATGGAGGAGTGAGCCAGAGAGACTATTTGGATGAGGGCAGAGTAAACAGAATCACCTTAATAAACGAGGCAGATGGCATTCACCAGCTCTTTGGCCTTGAACAGGTTATTGTACCTCTCTGGGATTGTTTTAGTATTGGGATATAGTTGCTTTATGCTGTTGTGTTAGTTTCTGCTGCACAATGAAGTGAATCAGCAATATGTATACATCTGTCCCCTCCCATTTGGAGGCTCTTTAGTTCTTCGCTTTCTGCCATAAGGGTGGTGTAATCTGCATATCTGAGGTTGTTGATATTTCCCCTGGCAATCTTGATTCCAGATTGTGAGTCATCCAGCCCAACATTTCACATGATGTCCTCAGCATATAAGTTAAATAAACAGGGTGACAAAACATAGCCTTGTCATATTACTTTCCCAATTTTGAACCTGTAAGTTGTTCCATGTCCAGTTCTAACTGTTTCTTCTTGACCTTCACACTGGTTTATCAGGAGGCAGGTAAAGTGGTCTGATATTCCTATCATTTAAGAATTTTCCACAGTTTGCTGCAATCCACACAGTCAAAAACTTTAATGTAGTCAATGAAACAGAGGTAGATGCTTTCCTGGAAATCCCTTGCTTTCTCTATGACTCCATGAATGTTGGCAATTTGATCTCTGGTTCCTTTGCCTTTGCTAAACCCAACTTGTACATCTGGAAGGTCTCAGTCTATGTGCTGCTGAAGCCTAACTTGAAGGATTTTAAGCATAAACTTACTAGCATGTGAAATGAGTGCAATTGTGCAGTAGTTTGAACATTATTTGGCATTGCCCTTCTTTGGGGTTGAAATGAAAACTGATTCTTCCAGTACTGTGACCATTGCTGAGTTTTTCAAATTTGCTGACATACTGAGTGCAGCACTTTAATGGCATCATCTTTTAGGATTTGAAACGGGTTAGCTGGAATACCATCACCATCACTACTTTCGTTCATAGTAATGCTTCCTAAGGCCCTCTTGACTTCATACTCCAGTATGTCTGGCTCTAGGTGAGTGACTACATCATTGTGATTACTCAGGTCATTAAGACCCTTTTTGTATGGTTCTTCTGTATATTCTTGCCACTGCTTCTTAATCTCTTCTGCTTCTGTCAGGTATCCTTATCATTTCTGCCCTTTATTGTGCCCATCTTTGTGTGGAATGTTCCCCTGATATCTCCAGTTTTCTTGATGAGATAGTTCTTCAAGCATTCTGTCTACCAGATCTAATCCTTTGAATCTATTTGTCACCTCCACTGTATAAGCATAAGGGATTTGATTTAGGTCATATATGACTGGCCTAGTGGTTTTCCCTACTTTTTCAATTTAATCCTGAAGGAGCTGACGATCTGAGCAAGTCAGCTCCAGGTCTTGTTTTTGCTGACTATATAGAGATTTTCCATCTTCAGCTGCAAAGAAAAATACAATCAATCTGATTTCGACACTGACCATTTGATGGCATCCATATGTAGAGTTGTCTCTTGGGTTGTTCGTAAAAGGTGTTTGCTGTGACCAGCATTTTCTCCTGACAAAACTCTCTTAGCCTTTGTCCTGCTTTGTTTTGTAAACCAAGGTCAAATTTTCCTGTTATTCTAGGTATTTTTGGCTTCTTACTTTTGCATTCCAATCTCTTATGATGAAAAGAATATCTTTTTTGGTGTTGTATCTCGAAGGTGTTGTAGGTCTTCATAGAATTGTTCAACATCAGCTTCTTCAGCATCAGTTGTTAGGGCATAGACTTGGATTACTGTGATGTTTAGCCTTGGAAACAAACCAAAGTCATTCTGTCATTTTTCAGATTGTACTCATCTATTGTATTTCTGACTCTTTTGTTGACTATGAGGGCTACTCCATTTCTTCTAAGGGATTCTGTGACCCATCACATATACAAAATGCCACTACCACTATTACTGCACCAAAACCAAATAATCAGCTCCTCCTAATGGGCCGAGGAAGAGTCCAAGGCCCTGTATTAATTGTTGGCCAGGAGCCTCTGATTGGCTCCACTTGCCCTGCTTCTCTGCCTGGAGTAATCCTAATTACTGCCTTTAATGTATGTTGATATGACTCATTTTTATTTAATTTCTATCTGTATGTTCCTGACCTGATTATAAGATATATTTGTTCTAGATATACAGCTTCCTCTCAACTGATAACTTAATTAAGACTGCTGAATTTTTCACCTCCTTTTTTATATTCTAACCTTCAGATTTTTATTTTTTGAAAATCTCATATATAATAGGCCCTATATAAGCCTCTTTATTTTTGTTTGTTTGTGGCATGTTTAATGTATTTATTCACTCAGAAAACAATTATTGAGTGTCAGTGATGTGTCAAACATAAAGGGTACAGCTCTCATCAATGATCAAACAAATGTTAAGTTTACTTTTTCTCTACTATTCCCTACTATTTTCTCTATCCCTGTTCCCCAAACTCCTAAATAGTTTAAAAAATACAGTTGCTCTCATAATTGAATACAGATACTTACCATTCATCTTTTGTTTTAGAAAACACAACCTTCTTGCGTTTCTTCCTTTAAAATGGATCACTAAAGCAGGTGCCCTCTAGTTCTTCTGACAGTTGCACATTCTGTTGGGGACTAACGCAAGAGCTGAGCTCAAGGCCAGGCTGCTTCATACCCACCATGTAACCCATTGTCGCCCATTCACTTCAGACCCTCAAAGCCCAGATGTTTCAGTCTGCATGAGAACAAGAGCCATCAAAAACTGGAAAGTGTGTAAAGGAGTTTCCAAGATTTGGGCTCAAAGCCTGAGGCAAAAAGCAGAAGAAGCTAAGGTCCCAGTGGTGTGAGACACATTCACCCCAGTCTGCTTCCTTGAACCACAGTCTAAAGTGCAAAGGTGACATCTTCCCCCTGTGGGAGATGAGGGGTTGTCTAGCTAACATAACCACATGGTGGCCCTAAAGGGAACTGAGCCTTATCGACCTGCATCCAAACTAGATTGAATCGACTTCTCTCAATTTGCCCAGTCACTCTAAGACACAGGTTGGGCTTCCCTGTTAGCTCATTTGGTAAAGAATGCAGCTGCAATGCGCAAGACCCTGGTTCAGTTTCTGGGTCATGAAGATCCCCTGGAGCAGGGATAGGCTACCCATCCCAGTATTCTAGGGCTTCCCTGTGGCTCAGCTGGTAAAGAATCTGCCTGCAATGTGGGAGACCTGGGTTCGATCTCTGGGTTGGGAAGATCTCCTGGAGAAGGGAAAGGCTACCCACTCCAGTATTCTGGCCTGGAGAATTCCATGGACTGTGTAGTCCATGGGGTCACAAAGAGTAGAACATGACTGAGCTACTCTCACTTTCTTTCCCTTTCTGAGGCACGGGAGTGGCCGTCGGGGTTAAACAGAACACAGGGTCCCCTCTTTGGTCCCAGCTATGAGATTCAGCTGCTCTGCCTTCAGACAGTGAAGGAAAAGAGTGGTGGGACCGTGAAGGGACAGTGTCAGGTGTCCCCAGAACACTTTAAATTCTTTAAATTCACTATCTCTGCTCGTTTCAAAAACGTGTATGCTCGTTTTTACTATCTCTGGCTGACAGTTAGGGAAACCTAACTAATATTCTGCCTGAATTTCCAGAATGATGGCATTGAATCTGAATCCTAATATGTCTGAATTCTGTTTTGGTCTTTTTCACCACTTCCTAATGAACTTGACTCCTTTCTCCTCTGCTTGGCATTTTAATTTTAGTTCCTAATATTCTCTGACTAAATTTATAGCAAGTCAAAATTTTTTTCAGACACAATGGGAAATAAGATTGGGGGTGGGGCGGTGGGGGGATGGAATTTTTTTTAGTAAAAAGAAAGTAAGAATCACCCATACTCTCAGCATACAAACTTGGTGTTTTGATCTATTTGCTTCTAGTAGTCTAATATTGTCTACATGTATAAGCTTTTTAAAATACACAAGTAATATATGAGGAGATTCTCTGTAAAAAGTTTGAAGATCACAAATAAAAGCAAAAATCTTATTTTTAGTTCAACAATAAAACCAAAGTCTCCTTCGACTATCACTCCAATACTCAACCCCAACTTCTAAGACACTATGAGCTTGGTGTATATCCTCCAAGTCCATTTTTATCTATTTATGTAAATATATTGAAATGTAATAGTATTATTTTGTGCATGATTTTGAATATAAATATATTGGGTTGACCAAAAAGTTCATTTGGGTTTTTCTGTACAATCTTACAGAAGAACCCAAATAAACATTTTGGTCAGCCCAATAGAATAATGGATGTATTAATTTATAGTTTGTTTTTTCATTGATTAATTCTACTTAAAGTTCTTACACCTTTATTTCCAGACATGTCACAGGTTTTGTTGCCATTTTGAATGGAATTCCTTTTTAATTACATTCTCCAATGAGCTATTGGCAGAACATAGAGAAGCAATTGATTTTGATATGCTGGTCTTGTATCCAACATCCTTGCTATCCTCTTATCACTTCTAAGAAGGCAGGTCTTTTTCTACTGCCTTATTGTTATACTTCCAGAGATACTGAGTGCCACACTTTAGTCCTGAAAACTGGACAGTTTGAGAAAGGTTCTGAAAATAACAAAATTCTACTCCAGTAATACTGTGATGTCCCATGAAGTTCTTGATGATGAGGATTGGCCTGTCATGCTTTGTTGATTTTAGCTCTGTCAGACGTTACACACACAAGTATGCCTATGAGATAATTGCACTAAATTTCTTTCTGTGGTTTCTTTTATGTCATAGCACAAACTTATAGTTACCTTTCTAAAAGTCAAAGTCACATTTAATTCTCCTCTAGTAGACAATGGTGATTAAGATGATGATAAGTTTCTCAGGAGTAACCATAGGAAGTAAGAGGGAAGAGAAGTGCTCTAAACAAAAATTGGAAGTTAATGCAATGTCATCAATTTCCCATAGTAAGCAACTAACAAAGAAAAAGATGAACAAAAAAATTCATAATTGTTATTGAAGAGAAAGTGATGCAGTTAAAGCTTTAAAGTAAAATGACTTTTTATATATGCAGATTTTCATGCTAGTCCTAATTGTTATCTTTGTTACTCCAAGAAAACCAAAGGACTTTGATCACATCTACCTGTGCAAAGTGAACCCATAGCACAATTCATCTGCCCATTTCAGTAGAATTAATAATCAGCCTCAACTATGCAATAGATTCATCACTGATGATTGTTATCAATCAGAAATGCACAATGTTAATAAATTGGCCATCCTTTTATTTTATCTTCCTAATCTATGTAGGAAGATAAAATTCTCCAAGCTAGTCTCCAAGTTAGGCTTCTTCAAGCTAGGTTCAAAATTCTCCAAGCTAGGCTTCAACCGTATGTAAAACAAGAATTTCCAGATGTTCAAGCTGGATTTAGAAAAGGCAGAGAAACCAGGGACCAAATTGCCAAAATCCATTGGATCATAGCAAAAAGAAGAAATTCCAGAAAAACATCTACTTCTGCTTCACTGACTACTCTAAAACCTTTGACTGTGGAAACAAACTGTGGAAAATTCTTAAAGAGATGGGAATACCAGACCACCTTACCTGCCTCCTCAGAAACCTGTATGCAGGTCAAGAAGTAACAGTTAGAACCAGATATGGAACAACAGACTGATTCCAAATTGGAAAAGGAGTATATCAAGGCTGTATATTGTCACCCTGCTTATTTGGCTTATAAGCTAAATATATCATGTGAAATGCAAGGGTAGATTAAGCACAAGCTGGAATCAAGACTGCTTGGAGAAATATCAATAACCTCAGATACACAGATGACACCACACTTATGGCAGAAAGTGAAGAGGAACTAAAGACCCTCTTGATGAAGGTGAAATAGGAGAGTGAAAAAACTGGCTTAAAATTCAACATTGAAAAAACTAAGATCATGGCATCTCATCCCATCTCTTCATAGCAAATAGATGGGGAAACAATGGAAACTGTGACAGACTTTGTTTTCTTGGTTTCCAAAATCACTGCAGATGGTGACTGCAGCTATGAAATTAAAAGGTGCTTGCTACTTGGAAGAAAAGCTGTGACAAACCTAGACAGCATATTAAAAAGCAGAGACATTGCTTTGCTAACAAAAGTCCATACAGTCAAAGCTATGGTTTTTCCAGTAGTCTTATATGGGTGTGAGAATTGAACCATAAAGAAGGCTGAGCGCTGAAGAATTGATGTTTTTGAATTGTGCTGCTGGAGAAGATTCTTGAGAGTCCCTTGGACTGCAAGAAGATCAAAACTGTCAATTCTAAAGGAAATCAATCCTGAATATTCATTGGAAGGACTGATACTGAAGCTGAAGCTCCAATACTTTGGCCACCTGATGAGAAGAGCCAACTCATTACAAAAGACCCTGATTCTGGGGAAGATTAAATGCAGGAGGAAAAGTGGGTGACAGAGGACAAGATGGTTGGATGACATCGCTTACTCAATGGACATGAGTTTGAGAAAGCTCTAGGAGATGGTGATGGACAGGGAGGCCTGGTGTGCTGCAGTCCATGGTCACAAAAAATCAGACACAACTGAGCAACTGAACTGCAACAAAAGTCTATGTAGATTAACTTCAATAGAAAGCTGACTTTCCTTCCCTCCTTCCTTCCTTCCCTTCTTTCCAGAGCACTTCACTGAAGTGAAAGGAAAACTGCCAACAAAAATTCATTTTCAAAAGGATGAAATCTTCTTAAAGGATTTTAAAATTGTTAGAAAACGCCGCGGGAAGAAAGAGCCACCTCTAAGGACCGGTGGTGAAGGCCTTTATTGGGCGGTCGCTCTCGGGCAGAACTCCCGGGGAGGGGCGGGTGAGTGAGGAGACAAAGGGAGTCTGCGAGGAAGGAGAGGTGGGGAGAGGTTTTATATCAAGGCCAGGCGTCCAGGTCAGGTCCTTCTATATAAGGAAGAAAGCGCGGGCTACAGCGGCGGTGGGTGTCCAAGGGCTCTGTGTCCGTTCCTGGTAGTACCAGGCTGTAGGAGGGGTGGGGGGGGGCGGTCGGTCCCCGGAAGTTTAGCCAGCCTCCGGAACCTGTCTGCGGCACTTTTTCAGGGCAGGACTCAACACACCCGACCTTTCATCCCGGCCTTTTTGCTATAGGACAAGGGGCGCCGGTTCTCTCTGGCTTCTTCCTGCTGAACGGGGGCGGCGAGGGGTAGGGTGTGGCCGGGATGGCAGGGAGCGTCTGCCGCTAATTTTGTCACGGAGTGTTTGTTGGAAGCCCTTGGTACTGCTGTTGCAACACCATCAGCTGGACCGTGTTGAGCCGTTGTTTGATAAAGGCCAAGAGCCTATTTAAGAGACAGGGCCCGAAAGTTAAGAGCAACAAGAGGATTATAAGTGGTCCCATTAAGGTCGAGAGCAGGGTGGACAGCCAGGGGGAGTTTTGGAACCATGATCCGAACCAACCTTGCTGGGCTTCCCGTTCCCTCTTTCTGTGCTCTAGTCCTTCTCTTACCTTGGCCATGGATTCTCTTACTACCCCTGTATGGTCTGCGTAAAAGCAACACTCTTCCTTGAGGGCTGCACAGAGGCCCCCTTGTTGTAAAAAGATCAGGTCTAGGCCTCGTCTGTTTTGTAACACCACTTCTGACAAAGAGGTCAGGGATTTTTCTAAGGCCATCATAGACTTTTCTATTCGTGCAATGTCTTCATCAATGGCGACTCTCAGGGTGATCAGGCCCTGATGTTGCGTGGTGAGGGAAGCAATGCCCGTACCCGTTCCGGCTGCCCCCAGGGCGAACAGCGTTGCTAGGGTAATAGCCGTAACAGGCTCCCTCTTACGCCTAGGAGCTGGGGTGTCTCGGTCCCAAAAGTTGTAGAGGACCTCTTCTGGGTGGTATGTAATTTTGGGTACTACCACTACCATGACACAGAATTCCCTGCTCTGGTCAAAGACAGCCAAATGGAGACAGGGCGTCAGCCCAGTCTGTGAGCATACCCACCACCCCCCGATTTCGGGTATGACGTATGTCTTATTGATGAAACTGGTGTCATTGTCAGTCTGGGTGCATAGGGTTTGTTTATCCGTAGGAATCGAGGCCAAGCAGGTCCCCGAACCCATACTTCTTTTATGGTAAGGCCCACCTTGCGATCTCCCCAAGAACACTGCAGTGGGTTGGAGAGAGAGGATAAGTTGTAGGTGGCATTTAAGCCCACAGCCTCGTAGTAAGGTGGGTGTGAGGTGTAACAAAGCCAGCAGGATTGGGTTGCATTAGGATTGGAGTGGTTGAGGGCCCCGTAGGTTTCTTTGATCAAGTCCCACAGGGGTTCTTGGGTTTCCAGTGGGTCTGTCCGGGTTAGCTGAAGAAAGGGGGTAGGGGCAGGTGAGGTCACAACCTTCGTGGCATCTGTCCCTTGTGGTGAGGGGCTGGGGGGTGAAATAACTTGGTTGGGCCCCACAGCAGGGGTCTGGGCGGGTTGCAGGACTTGCTGGACATACAACGTTGCGCTATTGCTTCCCGAGCCATAGGTATCATATATCACTACCCCCCAGGACAACCCGGAAATCCATCTATTTTCAGTCCGTCCCTGCTGTGTAAATGATCATCGGACCTGGTCGCTACATTGCCCTTGGTTGGAGGGTTGCCCCTGCCAACCTGATTTCGGGAGAGGGCCCGTGAAGGACATATTGATCAGATCTGGCTTGGTCACCGACCACTTCCAGTACCCATCGTTGGAAGTGACACAGCCCCAGGATTTACAGTAGCGGCTCACCATTCCCCCACAGGTCTTTATGTCTCCCCGCTGGTGTCCCGGGCAGGCATAAAACCCGAGGGACCTGACCCTACACTTGGAGTATCCTGATTGTTCGATTAACTTTGTAAGGTTAAAGTATAGGTCCGGCCACCACTTATCTTTTGGTTGGGTGGCTGTGGTCTGGTTTAGCTCTTCGTAGGTCTCCATTTTTTAAGATCCAGGTGACTTGAAAAGGCTGGTGGGGGGTTTGGTTGGTGTGCCCCCCTTTTTGCAGGACCCCCAATACCCCCAGAGTAACCCAGAGCAGAGAGCCCCGCATTGTTTTGAGGTAGGGGTGAAGGGGTATGGCGGACAACCAGCCTTGTGAGTCTCGTATGGATGGAGTTGATAACCAGGTCAGGGTGTCCCAAGGGAATATCACCCCAGGAGTAGGAAGCAGATGGCTAGATATGTGAGGGCCAGGGACAATCGAAGAGTGGAGGACCAATCGCGGGGGGCCGCGGCCGCTAATCCAATGGCAAAAATTATGGCCAGAGTTGTGACTGTTAGCAGCCACAGCGGGTGATGCCAGGTCAGCATCGGATATCGGGAGGTGGTCTCTCAATTATTTTGGGATCGACGACAGAGGGGTTCGTGTGATAGTCAGTTTGGTCGGCCCCGTGAGGGTGGAGCGGTAGGAGTAATTGGGAGGAGGGGCCTGGGCTGCGGCCACCCCTGTCTCCGGGAGACCCGGGGGAGCTCGTTTGAACCGGGTTAGGTGATACCAGGGCTCGTGTCCCAGAAGTTTGGCTGCCGTGGGGGTGGTGAGGATTACAGTATGGGGCCCCATCCAGCGAGGTTGTAGCGGGCGGGGATTTAAGGCTTTTAGCAGTACCTGATCTCCCGGGGCCAGAGGCTGAGCTGACCCTTCGTCGTCCGTCGGTTGTGGCAGGACCCGGTCTGCGTGTTCTCTCAGCAAGGATCGTAAGAGGGAGAAGAGGGGGAGGTATCCCGCGAGTGGGGGAGCCTCTCCCTCTGGGAGGTGAGTCAGGAGGTAGGGCCTGCCGTAGAGCAGTTCAAAAGGGGTCAAACCTGTTTTGGAGTGTGGTGTGGTGCGAATGCGAGTGAGCGCCAGAGGGAGGACGTCGACCCAAGACAGCCGCAGTTCTGAGGCGAGCTTGGTCAGGTGCGTCTTGATGATGCCGTTCACCCGCTCTACCTTGCCTGACGATTGGGGCCGATAGGGAATGTGGAGATGCCAGTCGATGCCCAGGGCCGTAGCCACCTGCTGGGAGATTTGTGAGATGAATGCAGGCCCATTGTCAGACTGGAGAGAGTTTGGCAACCCAAATCTGGGAATGAGATGGGTCGTCAAGACCTCTGCCACCGCCGCTGCCATCTCTCGGGCCGTGGGGAAGGCCTCGACCCATCCTGAAAAGGTGTCTACTAAGACCAGCAGATAGCGGTAGGTTCGATGTCTGGGCATGTGGGTGAAGTCTATCTGCCAATCCTGCCCGGGCATATGTCCCCTTAGCTGGTGAGTCTCTTGTGGGGGTCGGAGTCCTCCTTGAGGAGAAGTGGAAGCACATGTTAGGCAGGAGCGGTGGACAGCATATATGGTCTGTCTGAGATGTAAGGGAGAAAAGACAGGGCTGAGAAAGGAAAAGAGAGCCCTTGGTCCGATGTGGAGGGTATTATGGATTTGGGATATTATGGCCTTAGCCTGGCGCTCGGGAAGCACCGGTTTATTATGGAGTAATATCCATCCCGATGGGTGCCTCTGAGACCCTTCCTGTGCCAGCAAGGCTCTGGCTTCTTTGCTGGAATAATTTGGGTTGAGGGTGGATCTCAAAGTCAGCAAGGGCTCGGGGGCTTGTTGTAAGGTGATTTGTCGAGCCACTTGGTCTGCCATATTATTACCCAGAGCGACAGCATCTTGAGTATTTCGGTGTCCCTTGCAGTGTATGATAGCGACCTCTTTGGGCAGGGATAAGGCATCTAACAGTCGAGTAATGTGGGGGGCATTACAGATGGGGGATCCTTTAGTGGTCAGGAAGCCCCGCTCTTTCCAGATTGCCGCGTGAGAATGGGCAGTCAAGAAGGCATATTTGGAGTCTGTGTAAATATTGGCCCTTTTTCCTTTTGCTAAATGTAAGGCTCTAGTTAGGGCTGTTAGTTCAGCCTTCTGAGAGGTCGTCCCGGCTGGCAGGGGCTGAGCCTCCAGGACTTCTCGGGTGGTTACCACAGCATAAGCCGCCCTTCGGTTCCTGTCGGGATCTCTCTTTGAGCTCCCATCGACGAACAAAGTTAGCTCTGGATCTGGTAGAGGTTCGGAAAACAGGTTGTGAGGTGGTTGCATAAGGGACTCAAGGACCTCTGGGCACGAGTGGGCTGGGGGGTTTGAGGAAAGGGGGAGGGAGGGCAATGAGGAAAGCGGGTTTAATTGTGGAGAGTGACCCACGGAAACTTGCGGATTGTCCAAAAATACCAGGTGAAACTGCTGGAGCCTGGATTCGCTGAGGTCAGATAGAAATCTAGAGGCTAGAAGATCACCAAGGTGATGAGGTGAGAAGATGGTCAGAGGCTGACCATGAATCAGCTTTTTAGCATCAGCGTACAATGTTGTCGCTGCTGCTAGTGCCCGCAGGCAGGGGAACCATCCCCTGGCTGTGGGGTCAAGTTGTTTGGATATGTAAGCAATAGGCAGCAGTTCAGGGCCAATCGGCTGCACCAAGGCTCCAAAGGCTATCCCTCCCTTTTCATCAGTGTATAAATGGTGGGGATAGTTGGGATTGGGAAGAAAGAGAGGGGGTGCAGCCAATAGGGTTGAGCGTAAAGCGTGGAAGGCCTGAGCCACTTCGGTGGGGGAAGACAGCGGTCCCGTGGGAGTCTCTTTAGCGGCGGCATATAGGCGTTTGGCCAGAGTGGCGTAATTTGGGACCCAGTGTCGGAAGAATCCCGTCAGTCCCAAGAAGGACAATATCTGGTCTCCGTTGGCCGGAGGGCAGAGGGACCTGAGGAGGCTACACCGATCTGCTGTCAGGGCCTTAGTGGTAGGGGTGATTTGGAGGCCTAGATAGACAACAGAAGTCTGAGTCAGTTGAGCTTTGGATTGTGAGGCTCTGTAGCCCTGAGAACCGAGGAAATTAAGAAGAGTCGCAGAATGTCGTCGGGAGGTCTCTTCTGAGGGGCTGCAGAGGAGCAAGTCGTCTACGTATTGGAGAAGGGTGCTAGGACGGAGCGAGCATTTGGCCAGGTCCCGGGACAGAGCCTGCCCGAAGTAATGGGGACTGTCTCTGAACCCCTGAGGGAGTACGGTCCATGTGAGTTGTGTGGTCAACTGGGTGTCGGGGTCAGTCCAGGTGAAAGCAAAGAGGAATTGGCAGTCGGGGTGGAGTGGGATGGTAAAAAAGGCATCTTTGAGGTCAATAACGGTGAAGTGAGAGGTTCCGGGAGGTATGGAAGAAAGGAGGGTGTAGGGGTTAGGAACAAGTGGATGGGCAGGGACCACCGCCGCATTGATCAGGCGGAGATCCTGCACTAGCCGGTAGTCTCCTGAAGCCTTTCGAACAGGGAGGATGGGCGTGTTACAGGGGGAGGTCGTGGGGATCAGGAGACCCTGTCCCATGAGGCGATCGATGATGGGTTTTAGCCCCCTGAGGTTATGGGTAGACAGAGGAAACTGGGGCCGGGCTGGGAAACAGGTGGGGTCCCTTAGCCGGATGAGGACTGGAGGGTGGTGCTGGGCCACCACCGGGACTCGGGTGTCCCAGACCTCAGGATTAACAGAAGAGGTTGGGGGGTCAACAAGTAGCATCAGGAAGGCCCCTGACGTGGGAGCCGATTCTGGAGTTAGGTGAAGAGTGGCCTTTAGCTTAGCGAGAATATCTCTCCCCAAGAGAGGAGTAGGGCAGGAGGGGATGACCAGAAAGGAATGGGTAAATAGGCAGGAATCTAATTGACAGGATAGTGGTTGGGTCTGGAGCGGACACGAGGGTTGGCCGTCAATGCCCATAACCGAAACCTGGGAAGGACGTAAAGTGCCCCCGAAAGAGGGAAGGACCGAATAGGTAGCCCCCGTATCAACTAGAAAGTTGATAGACTTACCTGCTACCTGGAGCGTTACCCTGGGCTCGGCTTGGGTTATCGGGGTTCCCGAGTCTGGGCGGCGTCAGTCATCATTGAAGCTCAGCAGCTCTAAGGCCGGAGGAGGGCAGGAAGTCTCCCTGGGGCGCTCTGGTCTCCGGCCCCTAGAGGTCGGGGCCCGAGAGGCCTGGGGACAGTCGCTAGCCCAGTGTCCTCGCTGTTTGCACAACGGGCACGGCTTGGAAGGAGGCCGCGGATTGGGGCACATCTTGGCCCAGTGTCCTTCTTGGCTGCACTTGAAGCAGGCCCCTGGAGGGGGGTTTCGGGGCCCCGAGCCCGCCGCCGGCCGCAGGGCCGCTACCAAGGCCTGGGTTTGCTGGTTTAGGAGGCTCGCCTGAAATTCGGCCTTTTGCTTGAGCCTTGCCTTTCGACTGGCCTCAGCAGTTTCTTCACGAGCATTGTAAACCTTAAAGGCCATTTTTACCAGGTCTCGAATAGGGGTCTGAGGGCCGTCCTCAGCCTTGGCCAGCTTTTTTCACATGTCAGGTGCGGATTGGGAGATAAAACGATTGGCCAAGGCAGCTGCCCCAATGGGGGGCTCAGGGGACAGTCTAGTGTATTGAACAAGGGCTTCAGTCAGCCGATTAAGAAACATGGCTGGGTTTTCGTCGGGCCCCTGAGTCACCTCATCTAGTCTGAGGAGGTTTACAACCTTATGAGAGGACGTTTCCATCCCATCGAGAATGCACTCTATCATATAGCGTACCCGCAGCTGGCCGCCACCCCCTTCCTGGTAGTTCCAATTAGGGTCGGTGTCAGGAACTGCCTGAGCTCCCGGGGGACGCTCGGGGGAGGGACTGGCGCAGTGACGCTGATCAGCCTGCGCCCTGGCTGCCGTCCAAATGGCCTGCCTCTCTTCGGGGGTGGTGGTAGACCCCAGGATGACATATACGTCCTGCCATGTTAAGGCGTAGGCGCAGGTCAGACTAGTAAACTGCTTAATGTACTGAGTGGGGTTGGAGGAAAAGGATCCCAGCTTGGCCTCAATCTGTGCTAAGTCTTGGAGAGAGAAGGGGACGTGAACCTGGGCCAGGCCGTCGGCTCCCGCTACTTGCCACAGAGGGAGTAGCGGGGCTGGGGGAGGGGGAGGGGAGGCTCTTGGAGGGTTGCTATGGGAACCATCGTCTGCTACCAGATAGCCCTTGGAGCGAGTGTGGGAGCTAACCGGAGAAGCGGAGGGAGTGACGGGGGAAAGGGGAGGGTACAAGATACGGTAAGGGGCCGGAGGGTCTGGGGCCGGCAGTGGAATCTCGCGGGCGGGAGCAGGGACAAAAGGGGCCGGAGCGGAGGGGGAGGGGGCGGGAACTGGAGAGGAAGGGGTGGGGACAGCCGGAGAGGAAGGGGTGGGGACAGCCGGAGAGGAAGGGGTGGGGACAGCCGGAGAGGCATAGGGAGGAGGGGCCACCAGATCTTCCGGGGGAACGGAAAAGGCAGAGGACTCAGAGGCGGGGGTAGTTGGGTTGGCCCGGGACGGTGGAGTCGGGGGGGCCATGGTGAGTAGGATCTGGCTAGGAGCGCAGGTGGTGCACAGGTTGGGGCGAGAGCGCAACGTCCAAAAGGCCTGGACATAGGGGACCTCAGACCATTTTCCCGTTCTCCGGCAGTAATTATCTATATCACGGAGGACGTTAAAGTCTAATGTCCCTGCGGCTGGCCATTGTGAGCCATTATCTAGGGAATATTGAGGCCAGGCCTGTGAACACAGAAAGGTGAGCTGCTTGGGGCGGATATATCCTTTTAGTCTTAGGGTCCACAGGTTAGCCAGCAGGCACTCTAAGGGGGTGGAGTATTGGGGATCGGGTTTGGAGGCTGTCGATTCCATGGCAACCACGGGGCGTGGAGGCAACCCCCGCCGTCCGAACGTCTTCGGACGAGTCAAGGGGAGCCGGAGGTCCGTGTAGTCGTGGAGAACGTCTTCTTCACGACTGCAGGGGCCCGGGAAGGCTGAAGCCGGAGGTCTACTCAGTTGTTTGGGACGTCTCCCTCACGAACTGGTGACTGGAAGGCTGAAGCCGGAGGCCGGAGCCGGAGGTCTACTCAGCCGCTGGGGACGTCTCCCCACCAGCTGGTGACCGGGAGGGCCCAGTAAGTGCGCACCCGTTACGGGGCCCTAGGAGGTGGTCGCCAGGGAGGGCAGGCCCCAAAGCCGAAGGGACTTACCCCGTATCCTGCCGTCCGGGGGGTTGGTCTGTCGCCTGGGTCCGGGGCTACCGCGGCGGTGGAGCTCGAGGGGGCCTCAACGGCGAGTGCCGGAGGGCTCTCACCTCGGGCCCCACGTTTGGGCGCCAGATGTTAGAAAACGCCGCGGGAAGAAAAAGCCACCTCTAAGGACCGGTGGTGAAGGCCTTTATTGGGCGGTCGCTCTCGGGCAGAACTCCCGGGGAGGGGCGGGTGAGTGAGGAGACAAAGGGAGTCTGCGAGGAAGGAGAGGTGGGGAGAGGTTTTATATCAAGGCCAGGCGTCCAGGTCAGGTCCTTCTATATAAGGAAGAAAGCGCGGGCTACAGCGGCGGTGGGTGTCCAAGGGCTCTGTGTCCGTTCCTGGTAGTACCAGGCTGTAGGAGGGGCGGGGGGGGGGCGGTCGGTCCCCGGAAGTTTAGCCAGCCTCCGGAACCTGTCTGCGGCACTTTTTCAGGGCAGGACTCAACACACCCGACCTTTCAAAAATGATGACTACGGATCTCTCCACACCCATCTCCTTCACCTCCCAGTCAGATTTAGGACTTTCAAAACACTGTTGAAATGAATAAAAACCATTTGCTAAATACTTTGAAGGGAAATTATTTATTTCAAGGTATAGTGAATCTGAGCTCTCTCCAAACTCTTGAAAGCACTGAGCATATGATGGCATTACGGCTCCTCAGCCTTATGCCATATCACCTTTTTTTGTGAAAATTAGGCTTTTTAAGAGTATTTCCAAAACTTTAAGATAACTTTTTCATTCATAATGAACATTATAGAAAAAATAGGTGGGAAGAAATACAGTCTTGACATAGAGCTCCACCTCAAAGCAGGTAGTTTTCCCATCATTATAATACCTGGTTTAAAAAGGCCAAATTAGCCATGACTGGTTTCCCAGAGAAGGCAATGGCACCCCACTCCAGTACTCTTGCCTGGAAAATCCCATGGATGGAGGAGCCTGGTAGGCTGCATTCCATGGCGTCGCTAAGAGTTTGACACGACTGAGTGACTTCACTTTCACTTTTCACTTTCATGCATTGGAGAAGGAAATGGCAACCCACTCCAGTGTTCTTGCCTGGAGAATCCCAGGGACAGGGGAGCCTGGTGGGCTGTCGTCTTTGGGGTCGCACAGAGTCGGACACGACTGAAGCAACTTAGCAGCAGCAGCAGCAGTAACTGCTTTCCTTGTTCCCACTCCTACTTAAATGGAAGAAATTCATGAGGTCTTTGAGGATGCTGATTCCACAGCTTGAAGAGTTCTCAAAATATTATGTCCTGAATTTATAAGTTTTTATTTTTTTCTTACTTTAAAAAGTCAGTAGTGAAAATAGATGACTAAGGCAGAAATTTAGTAAGTGGGTGCCCCTGTATGGTGAGTAATTATGCTCTTCTGGGTTATAACCTGGCCCAGAGGATCACCATAATTCACGCTATGTAATGCAACATGAATCCTTCTATTCTAAGACATAGATAAACCACAAGTAAAGGAAATCTGGCAGATTTTGCATTATACACGTTGGCCACTCTATAGGACCTGTATCCCATAATACTGTTCTTTACATTCAGACAAATAGCAATTTATTATTAATGAAAAGACCAATTTTTTCCAGATCATGGTTTTAAGTGGTATAAGTAAAAATATCCCAGAAGGATGTTTTAGTAGAGTATATCATTTTTAGGTAGATATGTGATAATAGCATTTTAAGTTTTTCCCATGACAAACCTAGACAACATATTAAAAAGCAGTGACATCAGTTTATTGACAAAGGTCTGTATTGTCAAAGCTATGGTTTTTTCACTAGTCATGTACAGATGTGAGAGCTGGACCATAAAGAAGGCTGAGCACCAAAGAATTGATGCTTCTGAACTGTGCTGCTGGAGAAGACTCTTGAGAGTCCCTTGGACAGCAAGGAGATGACACCAATCAATCCTAAAGGAAATCAACCCTGAATATTCTTTGGATGGACTGATGGTGAAGCTGAAGCTCCAATATTTTGGTCACCTGATGTGAAGAGTCGACTCATTGGAAAAAAACCCTGATGCTGGGAAAGATGGAGGGCAGGAGGAGAAGGGAACAACAGAGGATGAGATAGTTGGATGGTATTATCAACTCAGTGGACATGAGTTTGGGCAAACTCTGGGATATAGTGAAAGACAAGGAAGCTTGGTATGCTGCAGTTCATGGGGTCACAATAATTGGACATGACTGAGTGAATGAACAACAGTAAAGTTTTCCCATAAGCTTAGTCACTGTACAGAATGATATTTTGTTTCATTATATTCTCACTCTTAATAGGAATAAAAACAAGCTACTTTGTCATATATGTGTCTTTTCAAAACATTTGCCAACATGGAAGCGAAATAGAATTATTCTCAGGAAAGATATTGAAACATACTGTGACTAGGACTGGAGAATAAGGTATATTCCTTAACAGAAAATCTTGGAGGAATGCAGTGGTTTAATTGTAAAGTGTTCTTAACAGGGGAAAAAAAGAGAATAATGCTTATAAGTACATAGTTACAGTAATTCAGAAAGATTTAATCAGACCAAACATGTAATTTTCTTTTCTCAGGAGTGGAGATTTTAAAGTGCTTTAATTATTAGCCATACATTTATACTACTTTTTTTCCATGCTCAGCCTTTTACTGAAAATGTATTACTGAGAGAAGAGAGAAGAGAAGAGAACAAGAGGATAGGAGCCGAGTGCTTTGACAAGCAAAGCATCTTCTAGAAAGAACATGGCTGTTGGGCTCTGTTCCACCCTGTATGCAAGGAGAGAGTTGGAACATACTTAGGGGAGCCCTGCCATGCTTCTTAGAAGGTGGCTAGGATGGTGACAGCTCAATGGCACAGGGTACACCTCCTAACAATGGCTTCTGATGGTGCCAGATACATTGGCTGCCAGCTGCCAGAAATCTTAAGCTCACAGTTTTACTTGCAGGCATTTCTATGTAAAGACCTTCTGCTCACTGATATTCTGCTGCTGATTGCCCTGAGCATAAGCAGGAAAGCATGCAAATGTAGAGGAGGATTTTATGTATCCATGGAATAGGCAGTTCTCAGAGTTACCTATTTTAAGTGGATTAGATAAAATCACCCTCCCTTACTTCCTTGTGAGAAACAATTCTTTGCAAATCCAAATTAGAAAAAAAAAAAAATCTTTTTAAATGGAGACGAAGCTCTCTTTAAATGGAGAGGAAGTCCGTGCAGTTTCAATAGCACCTGCCATGGTCTCTGGGCCTCTTGTGCAACAGAGATATTGGGAGATAACAGAAAAGGTTTCTTGCGAATGGAGCAACTACTCGGTTCTGAGGCGCTGAGACTGAAGAGATGCCACGGAACTTGAATCAGTTCATTTACAAAGGACCAAAAGAATCTCTTGGAGAGTTTTTACAACACTGAAAAAGGGAAAGTTTCTGAGACCGACTGTGGTAATTCAGGGACATCTCAGATATGGATTCTCACAATGCCATTTGCCTATGTCTGTATCAGTTTGCAGACATGCCATATTTTCAGGATGGCACATAATTATGCACTAAATCTCCACATGCTAAGGTGAATACAATTACTAAGAGGAAAAAAAAAAAAGCTTATAGAGGCAAAAATTTGTCAAAAGACAGTTTTTTAAATCATTTTTGTCTTAAAATTCTACCAGAATTCTCTTCCTTACAGAAATTCAGCCTATTATAGACAAAAATAAAATCCCTGCTCTGATCTTATCAAAACAAAGACAGCAAGGAAGTTTTCCCAGGCTACTCTGAGGACAGCATTCATACAGAGCATTGAAATTAAGTCAGCAGTTTCTTAGTCATTTTGAAAGTTGTTCTTTTTTGTTAAGAATAATTCCATAAGCAACAACCTCTAGCCCTGACATTTGTATCCCTGGCCATTTTAAAGTAGTAACATAAGTAAGTCATCTATTTTAAGAACTAATAATTAAATTTTAAAATGAAAAGCATTTTTAATCACACAAATATCAAACTTCTATGCACTAGGGTGAGCTCAGAAAGGACACACCTGCTCATTTTGCTAGGTCCAAAACTAGCAAGCTAGTAGATTGGTGGAACAGATGGTAGTTGGGATTTCATGGGCTCTGGGGTCAGGCTGAAATGGTTTTAAAGTGCTCTACCACTTGTTAGCAAAGACTTTGGACAAACTATTCAATCAGCTGTTCTTGTTTCTCCTTAGAAAATTGAGAATTACAATAAATACTCAAAAGGTTTCAAGATAAGAGAATAATGTGAATGAAGAATTTAGCATAGTATCTGGCACATAATAGACACTATACAACTTACAGTTACTATCATTACTGAAGCAGAATTAATAGAGATAAAGCTCATAGTGATTATAAGGACATTATGAATGAAGTTGTTAGGTAGTTAGAATAGGAAAAAGGAGTCCAGAATGGCAGTGGCTAAAAGACAAGGAAGGGGAAAACCCTTGAAAATAGAACAAAGGAAGGTCCGAGGACCAGAGTGAGGACCTCAGGTAGAACAAACAGCACTCCCAGCTAGCCCAATTTACACAGGGCAGGCTCAGGAAAGGAGAAAGCATATTTTAAAAGGAGCCAAAGAGCCGAGGCTCTCTGTCTCTGTCACGCTCTCTCTCTCTCTCTCTTTTCTTCATGGCTTTTGGGTCGGCATGTTCTCACGCCTTGAGGATGTATTTTCCTTTATTTTCTAAATAAAACTGAGCTGTAACAGGGAGCTGTAACATGGTCTGTCTGAGAGCTGTGACACAATGAGGGCTTTAATGTCCATTGCTTCAAATTTTCATTGTGACGAGACAAAACTGAGGAAATTACACACTCCTCTGACAGTCTATCAACCATTTCCAAATTTATAATAGTGTCAGTAAAGAGCCAATGCAGAATGCATCTTTAAATCCTCATTCCACAACTGTTTCAGTTTTATCCAATTCTCACTACATTTTTGCTGATCTTCAATTTTGCCCTCCTTTATTAAGGAGATGCTGACGTGGTCAAAAGAAAGGAATAAGGCAAATACCCCACCTACAATCATCACATTAAACCTTTCAATAAAAAGGAAATTGACCACTAACTGCTAATTTCACCGTGCTTTAGAATAAGGTTTTTTTGTTTGGTTGGGTTTGTTTTTGTTTTTAGTTCAGGCATTTGAACAGTTTGTTTGGCATCCGAAAGACTCTACTTCTATAGTAAATACAATAGAATAAGTGTTTTGGACTTAAAATGGCTCCTGAATTTTAGGCATTGCTATGGTTGGAATCAGTGCTAACGAGTCTTTACTACACAGTACAATGAAGCATCTTCCTGTTACTGTACAAATTTTATTAAGGGCTTAAGTAAGTCAAGGCATATTATAGAGCTGGTAAAGAATCTGCCTGCAATGCAGCAGATCCCAATTCAATTCCTGGGTTGGGAAGATTTCCTGAAGAAGGGATTGGATACCTACTCCAGTATTCTTGGGTTTCCCTGGTGGTCCAGATGGTAAAGAATCTGCCTGAAGTGCAGGATACCTGAGTTTGATCCCTGTGTTGGAAAGATTCCCTGGGAGGGAGCATGGCAACCCCTCCAATATTCTTACCTGGAGAATCCCCATGGACAGAGGAGGCCAGCAGCTTACAGTCCATGGGGCTGCAAACAGTCAGACATGACTGTGCGACTAAGCACAGCACAGCACTTTTAATTAGAAAACACTCCAAAATCCATAGTTTCATAATCTATGTGACCTTCTGAGGCTGTTTGTTCTGGATACCACCATGACTGGAAACTGGGACATCTAATGATACAAACAATGAACTATGAGATTCAGTGTTCCTGACCAGCAAGCAGGCAATGAATATGTCATTTGCTTGCCATATGGGAAATGGTCAGGAGGGTGTTTTTCAGTACCTTAATGTTCCATTGCATACCCTATATATATATATTGTCAACGCTGTAATCTCCTGAGATGAGCACAGATGTATACTTAGTTTCCATTGACAGACTACAAAACTCCTGTGAGTAACTGAGTGAGTGAAAGTTGCTCAGTCACGTCTGTGTGTGTTATTTATATTATTAAGTGACTAATTTGTTTCATTTTCCCACTTATTTTCATGAATCTTGGATTCATATAATCCTGAAACTTTGGCATAGATTTGAAATTAAAACTTTTGCTTTGAACACATGCTCTGATTCAGAGAGAGAGAGATCCAGGCCTATTGTACTTCCTATAAAGTGGTCTACAGATTAATTCAATAGTTCAGTCGCTCAGTCGTGTCCAACTCTTTGCGACCCCATGAATCGCAGCATGCCAGGATTCCCCGTCCATCACCAACTCCCAGAGTCTACTCAAACCCATGTCCATTGAGTCGGTGATGCCATCCAGCCATCTCATCCTCTGTCGTCCCCTTCTCCTCCTGTCCCCAATCCCTCCCAGCATCAGGGTCTTTTCCAAGGAGTCAACTCTTCGCATGAGGTGGACAAAGTATTGGAGTTTCAGTTTCAGATTAGCTACTGCTAAGTACACGATCCATTTAATATATAGGTGTTCCTCTCTATCACTTCTATCTTACTTTTTGTGGACTTTCCAGTCTGACAGTACTGAAAAGTGATGGCTTTGTTCATTTCAAAATGTAAAAAAGAAGAAAAATCTATCATGCAATTTCATCTGAGTATTTTTCTTAGTATTTTGAATTCCATCTGTGTTGTAGTTTCTCACATGAAAGCAGACAGAGATGTGTGCACTCTCAGACAAGTTTGACGAACAAATTAGAAGTTCACACAGGCTTTCCCCATAGCTTTTAAACAGCAGTATCAGCCAGGCTCATATTTAAACTATGGCCTTCCTGATATCTAAAACAATATATGTTATGACCTACGAACGTTTTTGTGCAGGTACCATGATTTTAAGTCTAGAAGAATTCAAACAGATTATTCAAAGCATGTGTGTTTATTTCTCAAAAAATCATGTTGTATTTTTCATCTCCTGAAGTAGTGTCTCCTAGAAAAGCATGAAAATCATTGCAAAGAAATCTCAAGCAAGCAACATGTTCATCTCACACCAGCGATTAACATATTTTAAGTATTTTGTAATGTGTAATTATGTGTAATTATACAGTGTTATCAGCAAAGTTAACGTTCAGAAATCCATAGCCATTTGTGGTATGGTGAGTCTGAGGCAACTCGAAAGGTCACCTGTGAACATCCTCAGCCTACTATCAACCAGCAGGAAGTGACCTGAACTTTGGAAGTGGACCTCGGAGGAAAAATTCCACGTTTCTTTGGCTTCACTCTCTGAAGCTCTAGGTAAGTCACAGGATGAATAATCTATCAAAATTGACATAAATGCATTAGTTTTTAAAAATCAGTGTATTGTGACTTGAACTGTTATACATTCTTCCATTCAATATTCAGAACAATGAATGTATTTAGACATTTTTATTTTATTATTGTGAAAGAAAATTATAATGAATTTATAGAAAGCAAGTATTCACCTAACTAACAAAGTTTAAAATATTATCTCTACTGATTAAAAATATGATATATTTTGATAAATAACCAGAAAAATATTGAATCCTAAGTTCCATAACAATTCATACAAGAGAGTTGAACTTTTCACTGTTTGTTATTTACTTTCAGAGAAGGTTCCCTGAAATAGTATTAATAACATTCCTGTCACTACAGCTTGGATAGCTGTGAGGTTTAGCTACTGACACTATGGCTTTGCTATCCAGATAACTCTAAACTGAATCTGATAGTCAAGAATCAGGCTTACCTTGGAACAATTTCCCTCAGTTCATTCATATATTAAGTAAAAATAATAAGGTAATATCATTTTCATGACAAGAATTCAAGGAAACAATAATTCAAAAGATGTCATGGTGAAGAAACATAAGGGAAGTGTACACTAATCATTACTAAAATTGAGGCTGAATTTGACACCTTTCTGACCATTTAAAAACCAGGAAAATATCTCTGCAAGGAGGAAAACATCTTTTACCTCATCAATTTTCACTTTCACTAAGATGTGATCAACTTAATTGGAGTTTCATCTCCTTTTAATTTTCCTATTCTCCTCTTGCTCAGCACTTCTCTAATTTAGTGCTTCATTTCAAACTAACACCACTGTTCAATTCAGTTCAGTCACTCAGTTATGTCCGACTCTTTGTGACCCCATGTACTGCTGCACATCAGGCTTCCCTGTCCATCACCAACTCCTGAAGCTTGCCAAACTCATGTCCATCAAGTCGGTGATGCCAACAAACCATTTGATCCTCTGTCATCCCCTTCTCCTTCTGCCTTCAATCTTTCTCAGTATCAGGGTCCCAACACTACAGTAAGGTACTAGAAACATTTTTATTTTATTATTGTGAAAGAAAATTATAATGAATACTCCTCTATTTTCCCACACTTCATACTTTAATTCTTAAATTTTCAGTCAGCCTTATTACTCTTTTCAGTAATAAGAGATGACCATCTGGTGGGATTAAGGAGCCTTGGGACTCTCATTCCTGACTTACACACAAACAGACACACACATGCATACACACCACCCCAACCCAGACTGTCAACTATCAGGTCCCATTATGCTCTTGGATAGCATACTAACATGAAAAAATGTCCATGAAAATCAACACAACAGGATTGTTAATTATAAATAGTTCAGTGTGAACAAGAACATTATTTTTAACAACAGAGTTTAAAGCAGTATACTGGGGACTCTAGGCATCTATTAGAATGTCTATTGGGAAGAAGTCAGAGCTCAACAAGTTAGTGCAAGACACAGAAGAGGGAAAGTAACATAGATGACTGTAAAGTCTCAATTTTGTTTAGAGGTGCACTAATACAAAATCGTGGCCAAGCAAGAGTTCAGCTCCATTCTCTGTTACAATGACTCCAGGACCCTTGGTCCTTGTGTCTATCACAGCCCTAAAATATTGTAGTACCATGCAGCATTTACATCCATGTCTCTCTAACAGACTTACAGATGCCTTCAAGGCATAGGGTCTTAGTTTTTAAAATAGCTGTCTTAGCACTAAATAGAGTTGACAGCATATAAGAATCACCTGGAATTTAATAAAAATAAAGATTTTTAGTCCTGCCCAAGACCCAGTGAGCTAATATCTACAGAAATATGGCCTGAGCACCTATATCTCTTATAGCTCGAGGGATGATTTTGATATGCAGCTTGAGGGTAATTATGTGAAACAGATGTTGAATGAAAGAAATAGCTCTGTTTATATCCTGCTTACCCACTGTCCACACTGGGACAGAATTCCTCTGATGCACAACACCAGGGGGCCACCAGGCACATAAACCACAATGTGAATGGGACTCCTTGGATTTATGTAACTCAATGGCTCTGGAGTATACACGAAGACCCTGGGCTCACAATGCTATTAAATAAAATGTTGCTGATGCCTCCAAGTCTTCAGTCTTTGCAACTTTAAAAACTTACCACTGGAGAATGTAAATTTGTCCAGTCTCTATGGAGATTCCTCAAGAAATCAGATAAAGAACTACCATACAATCTAGAAATTACATTCTCAATACTTATCTGAAGGAAATGAAAACACTACTTAGAAAAGCTATATGCACTACCACGTTCGTTGCACTGTTATTTACAATAGCCAAGACATGGAAGCAACCTAAGAGTCCACTGATGAATGAATGGGTAAAGAAAATGTAGTAAATATATATATAATGGAATATGATACAACCATAAAAAAAGAAGGAAATCTTGCCATTTGTGACAATATGGATGGATATTGAGGGTATTATGCTAAGCAAATACCATATGGTCTTACTTATGTGTGGAACCTGTAAAAGAGATAGCCAATGGGAATTTGCTGTATGGCTCAGGAAACTCAAACAGGGGCGCTGTATCAACCTAGAAGGGTGGGATGGGGAGGGAGATGGGAGGGAGGTTCAAAAGGGAAGTAATATATGTATACTTACGGCTGATTCATTATGAGGTTTGACAGCAAACAACAAAATTCTGTAAAGCAATTATCTTTCATTTAAAAAATAAATAAATTTTTAAAAAACTCAAGCTAATAGATACAGAGAACAGGTTGGTGGTTGCCAGAGCTGAGTCAAAATGGGTGAGGGGGTCAAAGGCACAAATTTTCAGTTATAAAACAATTGAGTCCTAGAGATGTAACATGCGACATGATGACTAATAATACTGTACTGTGCTTTTGAAAGTTACTAAATAGTAGACCTTAAAAGTTCTATAGCAAGAAAAAAGTTTGTAACTATGAATGTTAACTAAACATTTGTAGTGATCACTGGCAATACATATATACAAATACTGAATCATTATACTGTACACTTGAAACTAATATAATGTTATATTTAATTTTACTTCCATTATATTCAATTTCACTTCCATTTAAGAATAAAAATACATATATTAAAAAAGAAAGATCGTACTGCACAGTTTACTTATGGATCAAAAGAAACATTTTCCATGAAAATAAAAGGAACTGATCTTTCCCCTCTTTCTTCCTTAATAATCTCATACTACAGCAGAGTTATCACCACCTTATTTGGAACTCCTGTGAGAAAACTGTATCAGAATCCCCTTCTAACTCTGTTCCTTTATGATATATCTCTTTCAAATAACAAAACCAGCATTTTACCCAAAGCAGTGAACACCTGGAAAATGGATCACAGCTGTCATTTTGCTCGAGTAGACCAAAAGTCAACTTCCAAATGTAGTAGTGTGTTTACAAAAACAGTAAAAAGTGGCACCAACATTCATAAAATGTGGGGCACTGATGCTTGGAAGAATTCTCTTCTATAATAGGATTTGTGTTCTATTGCAAATACATCAAGTTTTGGGTGGGCATTCCAAAGGGGAGGGTCTCTATAACTGCAGGACAGATTGTTTGGACTCGTATATTGTGGCTGGAATCATCCTCTCATTTTTCCTCCAAATTCTCTACAGTACTACTTCTCTAACTTTACTGTTTTTACTAATTGCCTGGAAATCATGTTGACATGCAAATTCTGACTCAGTAGGTCTGAGGTTGCAATTCTAACAAAAACCCAGACAATGCTGATGCTGTCTTCTCTCAGACCACCCTTTGAGTAGAAAGTAACTGAAGTATTGAGTTATCACCCAAAGAACTTTACTAAATTCTCTCTAGAGTTCATAACCACATCTTGATACCTAAGTACAGAATGTCTTTATCCCACAGGGTCTTTTGAAAATAATTTGAGAAGTTTTTGAACAAAAAGAAAAATTTCACAAACTTCAGAGCCAAAGACTATTTTTTGTCATTAACTTAGAATGATTAAGTAAATTCTAATGGCAGAAATTAAGCAATAGGCTCAAATTGTAGTTGCAATATGTCCATTTTTCAATTATTCCCTCTGCCACTACAGATTATTAAAAATCTTGACTGAAACAGTAATTTGGAATGTGCATGAAAGAATTTCAAGACATGGTCCAAGGAAACCAGAACTCTTTCTACAAGAAAATCTTCAGTACTCACTTCTAGGAAACCACTCTGGCACACAGCAGACTCTTCGGGGGCATCAGAGCCACTCAGGGAGCAAGTGGAATAAAATGCAACAGAAACCATGGCACACAGTAAGCATGCACAACAGAATCCGTGGGTGACTCGCCTTTGCTTTGACTGCCACTTTCAATCTTCTCTCACCTTTGTTCCTGTCTTGGCATTCTTGTTCCTGATTCTGAATTCACCCTTGTTTGTCTGACAACCTCAGAAAATATTTATTAAAGTTTTATTGGTGATTATGCAGACTTACATTTGGGATGAGAAAGGTGAAACAGATGTGTGGAAATTTTCTTCTGCAGGTATATTTTTCTCCTTTTGCTGAGAGATTCAGACTGAGGGCACAGAACTGATCAAAATGTAGATGGTGGGTGTCTTTTAGATCAAAATGCATCATGAATCAAAAAGTAATTTTGTACTGGCAATGAAACCCAGCCAGATGGATGCCCTAATGTATTAATGTTACTTCCCTGCATAAGATGAAGTGGTTAAGCCAATAGTATAGATCCAGCTTCCTCTGCCATGGTATTAAGATAAAATAAGCCCCACAAAACAGCCTCAAGGGAAAGAGATTAGAGAGAAACTGACCCACTTTGATGGACAAAAGTGAGGCAGGGAGTTATTATACAGCATCCATATCCCTGGTCAGTTTTGCCATGATCCTTACCAGTCTGGTCAGTTAACCCCCAGCTAACTCATCAGTCTAGGAAAAAGTAGGACAATTTTCCTAGCATCATCTCAATTCTAGATTCCCCTCTTCCTGGGGAAAACAGGACAATTGTTCATCCTAGCCATGGATTCTAATTCTACTCTTCGGCCTCTACTTATAAAGTGAAACACCTATGCAGTTAAGCTGTGGTTCAGAAGGTGCAATTGAAGCCACAGTTCCCAGGGTATAGATACACCAATGAAAGTGTGAAAAGTGAAAGTGTTAGTCACTCAGTCTTGCCTGACTCTTTGTGACCACATGGAATGTAACCTGCCAGGCTTCTCTGTCCATGAAATTCTCCAGTCTAGAATACTGAAGTGGTTAGCCATTGCCTTCTCAAGGGGATCTTCCTGACCAACGGATTGAACCTGGGTCTCCTGCATTGCAGGCAGATTCTTTACCATCTGAGCCACTGCACTTATTACCACCATGATACTGTTCCTCTAGTGAGTTAACCAAAGAAGGCAATGGCACCCCACTCCAGTACTCTTGCCTGGAAAATCCCATGGACAGAGGAGCCTGGTAGGCGGCAGTCCATGGGGTCACTAAGAGTCGGACACGACTGAGTGACTTCACTTTTACTTTTCACTTTCATGCATTGGAGAAGGAAATGGCAACCCACTCCTGTGGTCTTGCCTGGAGAATCCCAAGGAGAATTCTGGTGGGAGCCTGGTGGGCTGCCATCTATGGGATCGCACAGAGTCGGACACGACTGAAGTGACTTAGCAGCAGCAGCAGTGAGTTAACTGGAAGCTGGTCCATGGGCAGCAGTCTGCAGCACGCTCCATTCTTGATATGACTTGCTTTGATATTCTGACTTCAACCCACACTGCCTCAAACGCTGCCATAACCAGTTTCAGCATGTCTGTGAGCCTGACAGCTGATTTCTATAATGACCACAGTCCCCCTCATCTGCACAAAGCTCATGTCCAGCTTTACCAGAGTCTGGTCTTATCTCTAGGGACCATTAATAGCAGAGTCTATTGTCACCCATGTGTACTTAGTCACTTTGTCATGTCCAACTCTTTGAAGCTCCATGGACTGTAGGTACCCACCAGTTTCCTCTGCCCATGGAATTTTCCAGTCAAGAAAACTGTAGTAGGTTGCCATTTCCTTTTCCAGGGGATCTTTCTGACCCAGGAATCTAACCTGTATCTCTCACATCTCCTGCAATGGCAGGCAGATTCTTTACCACTAGAACCACCTGGGAAACCCACTATCATGACCTATGAAGGACTGTTAAGTCCTAACAAAATGTTAAAAATGAAACTTTGAGGACTCATTGAATTATAAAATATGTTGCAAAGGATTACATTAAAAGGTAAAGGAGGAATATAATGTAAGAGTTGTAGGTTTTACTCAGATTCCTGTCCTTTTCTCACCAGATTCACAAAGATGGCATTCTTCTTTCACACATTCAACTAGTGTTTATTGAGTCTCATGCTGGTCAAAGAGTTGTATCTTCTGTTTATGGTGGTGTAGTGGAAGGTGCAGTTAGCAAAATATACCAGGGAAGCTTTTACTATTAAACCAATGAGATGCCTCAGAGGTAAAGAGGGATAACATTCTCACATCTACAAAACTCCTAAGAGACAATCTAGAATACCTCTTCACTGAAAATTCTAAGTACCAAACAAAAAGGCTTAAGTCATATCCTCTGTTTCAGAGGTCCCCAACAGTTTTGGCATCAAAGATGGGTTTCATAGAAAACAGTTTTTTCAAGGACTGGGAGGAGGATGGTTTGGGGATGATTTAAGTGCATTACACTTATTGTGCACTTTATTTCTATTATCATTATATCAGCATCACCTCAGATTATCAGGCTTTAAATCATGGAAGCTGAGGACCCCTGATCTATGTCATCCCTAGACACATCCTGGCTTTTGAGAATCCTCTCTCCATATTTTGCACACTTGGGTCATGCCACAAGGGCCCCAGTCTCGTCCTACTGCAGGAAATAAGTGTTCTTGACATAAACCTGAGCAACCAGTTTGACCTAAGAAATATTAGTCCTCATTCCCATGAGTGTCTCTACCATAAAATGATTTAAAAATTATAGAAGACATAATTCTAATCAAGCCATTTTCCTCTTTGGAAAATGTCTAGTTGTGAAATATTGCTGGCTTACCCCTTTCTGGATGACCATGTATTGACATTAACTTGTCAAACCCCAGTGGTTAGTTCATTCAATTTTTTTGAAAGTTGGTATTCTCCTGAACTCCCTATGCGCCTACAACTTTGCCCTCCTTTCTGAAGTCTTTTTCCTCAGGAGCCTAACAGTCATGCTAGGCTGAGTGATAACAAATGGCGGTGTGGTGCTGGGAACTAGCTTGGACAAGTGATCATATTTTATCCAATCCATCCCTCCCTCCCAGGTCTTCCAAGCACACGCACGCTCACTCCATAACTCACTCAGTTAAATCCTGATAGAGCACTTCCTTTTCACCCCCTGCACCAGGTTCCATTCACAAAGAGAGTGATACATTTAAAAGAAATATTTCACTTTCTGCAGAATAATTTTGAGCCTCATGCTACTGGGCCAGGAACTGGCTATTTTCTGTTTCAGCTCTTCCCACCCACTTGCCACTCTGACTCACTGGGTTGGTCCCAGACAGCACAAGATGACAAATGAGCCCTGCCCAGGTGGCTCCAACTGTACAACAGGCAAGAGAAGCCCAGGGCTTCTAATGATGCTGATCACACCAAAGTACCCTGGCTTCTTAAGCGAGAGGTCCTGAATAATACAATTTATTTTTCATTTAAAAATGACTACAGAATGCTTTAATTGGATACCAGTCTGCTGCTGCAACAGAAAATCTAATTCCTAAGCATAATAAAGACTTCTAAAGGTTGAAGAAATTCTCATCATCTTTTTCAGCATTTGGCATCTGGAAGAGGTCCCATACACGGCCGTCTTGCTGAGGGCCTCGGTAATTGGTGAAGCAAAACTACAATGAGTGCCTCTTGGCACTTAAAGGTGCTCTCACTGCTCAAGATGGATCTGCCTTGCACACAATTTTATTCTATAGTGAGGCCCCTGGGTGTTTACTGATGTGTTTGCTCTGCACTGACCAATTAGGAAGGAAATAACATATTGCGAGGGAAAAAAAAAAAAAACAACCGTACTTGGCTCTGTAAGTGCTTCTTTTATAACATATAAAAAATGGGCATGCAGGAAAAAAGCTACCAAAACAATGTCCTAAGATATTTTAACCTTCCTTTTGAGTTTTGTAGCAATTTCCTTTGACTCTATGCTCTGTGTTTTCCAACTGAGCATTTTAAGAGCATTCAAAATTGACTTTAAAATACCTGCATGTTACATAAAACCTTGAGAGAGTAACAGGCAGGAAGGCTAGGGGTCTCCAAATGGAGGAAAGAGGCTGCAAGTGCCAGACATTTTTATCTCTCTTAAGCAGCAGGAAGAAACAAATCAGCGATATGTTTTTCCTTCTCTATACAAATTTAAAAGGAGGTTTCTCTTAAAATGCTGTGTTGCCATGACAGCTGGTCTCACGTAAAGCTAACTACTCTCAAACCTTGAGTTAACCAATACATTTCTTTTTCTTATGGAAATGTTGTCTTAAGCTATGTTAATGTACCCCAGACTCTATCTTCAAGGTGGTTCCGCAAACGGCCTAACTTACTCACTCGAGTATTGTTCCCCTAATCTATGTAAAAGAAACTATTTATTGGTATTCTGCCCTTCTACAAGATTCAAGTCAATAGTTTTATGGCCTGGGATGAATTATCTGGTGCCATTCTAAATTTTATGACATTCTTTTCTTTTCATACAGACTGTGAGTGACTATATAACATACAGCTAAAGACTAGGAGGGGGGTACTGTTTTGCCTCCTTCTGATGCCTATGTCAGAAGCTTTATCTCCTTTATACTTTAATAAAACTTTATTACACAAAAGCTCTGAGCAATCCAACCTCGTCTCTGGCCCCGGATTGAATTCGTCTCCTCCGGAGGCCAAGAATCCCGGCGTCTTATCGTTCAGCAACAACCTTTCAACCTGACATACCTTTTGGTGTGTGTGTTTGTGTATGTGCACATATATTGTAGAAAGAGCTAAGAATCTTAACACTATACCCAAGACCAAACAGGAGTTATATACTTATATTTCTGTCTTTTTATCTGAAGATGTTGGATATGATATGAGGGATATACTTTATCCCAATGCACTTGAAGCAAACATAAAAATAACAAAGCACTTGTATGCTAAATTTTATATTTATTCTAATTTTAAAATTAGGATATGATAATCTCCTTTTTATATTTTAAAGCAAAAACCATGGAAATATTTATTTTAAATACATAAATCTTTCAAACAGTTGAAAGTGCATCATATATTTTCAGAAAGACAATATATTATCATAGTCAGAAACATGAAGATGGGAGTCAAGGGTTAGAATCCTACTTTGCTAACTTAGTATCTTCATGAACTGGGGCAAGTTATTTAACCTCTTTTGGCCCTATTTACCTTATCCTTAAAATGATAACATCTGCCCCATTGGTGCTGTGAGGACTAAGAAAATAAACCACTCAACATAGTACTTAGCACATATTACATGTTTAATAAAACGATACAAATTTGTCAAGTTTGTAGCATTTTTATAACTAACCAAATACCAAATATGTAGCTGGCACCAAAAATATTTAAATTATATTTATGGATATTTATTGAGAACCTGCTGTGTTCTGTTATAGCCATGCTCTCCGGGAAACAAACTCACTCACAGGGACAATACAGATAGTGGAGTGAAGTTTATTACACCGGCGGGCCCAAGGCAGAGTCTCCTCTTAGCCAAGGACCCTGACCAGCATTTGTGAAAATCTTTTATACCCCATGTGTACAATGTGTACGTGTCCAAACCCACCACTCCAATTCCCTTGAGACTTATATAAACAAAGGAAGGGTAAATACAACCACAATAACCCCATCATTCACGTGTTATGTGTTCAAACAGTCAATAATCAATAAGCCCGCAGTTACATTCCAAACAGTTAATAATCAATAAGCTTGTGGTCACGTTCCAACCAGTTAATAATCGATAAGCCTGTGATTACATCCTGATAGATACAGAAAAAGTTTATGACCTGTCCGGAGACAAGGGTGATTACGGTATGTTTCCTCTTAGGCGATGAGTAACCTGGATGTGATCTTCAAGATTCCCCTGTCCGGAGAGGGTCTTATCCTTCCTTTGTCGTTCCCACAGGCACTAAGCAGAGAGTTCAGAGCCCACTGGAGAGGCAGCAGAGCATAATCAGCACAGATAGGCCTGAGATGGAGTCCTGGCCCTATGAATTCCTTCTTCAGTTCCACATACTATTCTAATCATAAGACCTATAAAGAAAAATGTAAGCTGCTTGTTCTCAATAAAATCATTATCTGCATAAAAAGCTACCTGAATTATATTAAAAATATTCCTACCAAATAAACATAATGAGAAAGTATGGATGACTCCCTTTCCTTTTTACAACTTTCCATTTAAACACTAATGCACAAAGAGAAATGAAGAGTTTCAAGAGTCCTAGAAACTAAGAATACTGACCAGTGATCTATGAGACATTAGTCAGTGAAAGTGAAGTCACTCAGTCATGTCCAACTCTTTGAGACCACACAGACTGTAACCCACCAGGCTTGTCTGTCCATGGGATTCTCCAGGGAAGAATATTGGAGTGGGTTGCCGTTTCTCCTCCAAGGAATCTTCCCAACCCAGGGACTGAACCCCAGTCTCCCACATTGCAGGCAGACTCCTTACTGTCTGAGCCACCAAAGAAGTCCCAGATACCAGTCAGGTCCATGACAGTCATGAGACAGAAAATGGGACCTTAACTGAATGAACAGAGCAGAGGAACAGATTGAACTAACAACCCCCACTGGGTACCTTTTCCTCTCTGCAAAAGCAGGAGAGCTACTCTATCCCCACGCAGGGGCTTTCTAGGCTGACCTGTGTTATTTCTCTGCCATTTTTCCTCTCACTTCTATGATCCTCATCATCTCCCAACAACTTTCTTGCTCTGCACATTGTTTAACTATCTTCAGATAGTTTTAGACTTATGGAAAAGTTACAAACTACAGAGAATTCCCATATACTCTTCAATCAACTTTCCCTAACATAATATCTTACGTAATTCAAAAACAAAGTTAAGAAATTAACACTGGTATTATACTTTAGCTGTACTAGAGACTTTATTCAATTTTTACCAGTTTTTTTGTTAATATTCTTTTCCTGCTTAAGGATTTAATTGATATTACATTAAATTGATTAAATTAGATAATTGGCATTGTGACTCATATTAAATAGTTGTCATGTCTCCTTAGCCCCCTCTAATCCATTGCAGTCCTTAGTCTTTCCTTGTCTTTTATCATCTTAATATTTGCTGAGTTCTAGTGAGTTTTCCTATAGTGTGTCTCTCCACTGGGGTTTATCAGATTCTGTCTCATAATCAGATTGTAGCTATGATACCAGAGAGATGGCATGCCCTTCTCAGTGCTTCATACTGAGAAATGCATGATGCCAATATGTCTTAACTGGTGAGGTTAACCTTGGCCTCTTGATTAAGGTGGTGTCATCCAGGTTTCTTCACTGTAAAGGTACCATTTCCCCCTCTGTAACAAGTATTTAGTTTGAGTCTCCCTTATTTTTTATTTCTCATATTAGAAAGTCCCTTTGTTTGACCTATACATCCAGGGCTATTTTACATTAAAGTTCAACACAACCTCACAACAGTCATTCCCCAGGTCATGGGGGTTCACATAATGTTGAAGTGCCTAACAATGAAACAAAGGCATGCAAGTATTGTCTGAACTTTTTCAACTGCAAGTTACAGAAACCCAGCTCAAAACAGCTTAAGCAAAGAGGGAATTTATTGGCTCACATACTGTGAAGGTCAATAGTGAACTTGTTCAGAATTGTCAAATCTTTGGGTTCAAGTAACACCATTAAGACTCTTCCTTCAACTGTGCTTCTATCTTCATTTCATTTTGCATAAGTTCCCTCCACAAGGGGTAGAATATGATTGGCCAAGAATTCTAGATTCACACACTTTCAACCTGGTACCCCAGGGGATAAATGTATTTCCTTTTCTGAGTATCCATATATTAATTTAGTCACTGATTCTATTTGGCTACTTGACCTTTGCAAGACCTATGCTGAAGAAATCTCTATGGCCTGTGGAATGGTACATACTGTAGGCAGATTTTTTATTTGTGCTTGTTTAGGATTTCCTGATATTTTATAATAAGCATGCCTTGCTCTCAAATTTATTCATCACCTCCACTGTATAACTATAAGGGCTATGACTTAGGTCATATGTGAATAGCCTAGTGGTTATCTCTACTTTCTTCAACTTAAGCATGAATTTTGCAACAAGGAGCTCATGATCTGACAAGTAGATATAAGGGATTAGAACTTGTAGACAGAGTGCCTGAAGAACTATGGACAGAGATTTGTAACATTATACAGGAGGCAGTGACCAAAACCATCTCAAAGGAAAAGAAATGCAAGAAGGCAAAGTAGTTGTCTGAGGAGACTTTACATATGGCTGAGGAAAAAGAAAAGCAAAAGGCAAGGGATAAAGGGAAAGATATACCCAACTGAATGTAGACAATAACAAGGAGAGATTAGAAAATCTTCTCAAAGAACAATGCAAGAAATAGAGGAAAACAATAGAATGGGAAAGACTAGAGATCATTTCAAGAAAACTGGAGATATCAAGGGAATATTTCATGCAAGGGTGGGCATGATAAAGTGCAGACACAGCAAGGACCTAAGAGAAGCAAAAGAAATTAAGAAGAGGTGGCAAGAGTACACAGAACTAAATAAAAAAGGTCTTAATGACCTGGATAACTGCAATGGTGTGGTCACTCACCTAGAACCAGACATCCTGGAGTGCAAAGTCAAGCAGGCCTTGTGCAGCATTACTACAAACAAAGCTAGGGATGGTGTTGGAATTCCAGGTAAGCTACTTCAAAGCCTAAACGATGATGTTATTAAAGGGCTGCATTGAAAATGTCAGAAAATTTGGAAAACTCAGCAGTAGCCACAGAACTGGAAAAGATCAGCTTTCATTTCAATCCCAAAGAAAGGCAATGCCAAAGAATGTTTGAACTACTGTACAAACGTACTGATCCAACATACTAGTAGGATTATGCTCAAAATCTTTCAAGCTAGGCTTCAGCAGTATGTGAACTGAGAATTTCCAAATGTACAAGTTGGGATTAGAAAAGGCAGAGGAACCAGAGATTAAATTATCAACATTCATCGAATCATAGAAAAAGCAAGGGAAGTCCAGAAAATCATCTACTCTGCTTCATTACCTACATGAAAACCTTTGACTGTGTCATTCACTCGGTTCACTCTCTCAGTCGTGTCTGCCTATTTGTGACCCTATGAATCTCAGCACACCAGACCTCCCTGTCCATCACCAACTCCCAGGGTTCACTCAAACTCAAGTTCATAGAGTCAGTGATGCCATCCTGCCATCTCATGCTCTGTTGTCCCCTTCTCCTCCTGCCCCCAGTCCCTCCCAGCATCAGGGTCTTTTCCAGTGAGTCAACACTCCACATGAGGTTGACAAAGTACTGGAGTTTCAGCTTCAGCATCAGTCCTTCCAATGAACTCCCAGGACTGATCTCCTTTAGGATGGACTGGTTGGATCTCCTTGCAGTCCAAAGGACTCCCAAGAGTCTTCTCCAACACCACAGTACAAAAGCATCAATTCTTCGGCACTCAACTTTCTTTACAGTGCAACTCTCACATCCATACATGACCACTGGAAAACCATAGGCTTGACTAGACAGACCTTTGTTGGCAAAGTAATGTCTCTGCTTTTTAATATGTTATCTAGTTTGGTCATAACTTTCCTTTCGTAAGTAAGCATCTTTTAATTTTATGGCTGCAATCACCATCTGCAATGATTTTGGAGCCCCAAAAAATAAAGTCTGACACTATTTCCCCATCTACTTCCCATGAAGTGATGGGACCAGATGCCATGATCTTAGCTTTCTGAATGTTGAACTTTAAGCCAACTTTTTCACTCTCCTCTTTCACTTTCATCAAGAGAATTTTTAGTTCCTCTTCATTTTCTGCCATAAGGGTGGTGTCATCTGCATATCTGAGGTTATTGATATTTCTCCTGGCAATCTTGATTCCAGCTTGTGCTTCTTCCAGCCCAGCATTTCTCATGATGTACTCTGCATATAAGTTAAATAAGCAGGGTGACAATATACAGCCTTGGTGTACTCCTTTTCCTATTTGGAACCAGTCTGTTGTTCCATGTCCAGTTCTCACTGTTGCTTCCTGACCTGCATACAGGTGTCTCAAGAGGCAGGTCAGGTGGTCTGGTATTCCCATCTCTTTCAGAATTTTCCAGAGTTTATTGTGATCCACACAGTCAAAGGCTTTGGCATAGTTAATAAAGCAGAAATAGATGTTTTTCTGGAACTCTCTTGCTTTTTCGATGATCCAGCGGATGTTGGCAATTTGACCTCTGGTTCCTCTGCCTTTTCTAACACCAACTTGAGTATCTGGAAGTTCACGGTTCATGTATTGCTGAAGCCTAGTTTGGAGAATTTTGAGCATTACTTTACTAGCGTGTGAGATGAGTGCAATTGTGACGTAGTTTTGAGCATTCTTTGGGATTGCCTTTCTTAGGGACTGGAATGAAAACGGACTTTTTCCAGTCCTGTGGCCACTGTTGAGTTTTCCAAATTTGCTGGCATATTGAGTGCAACACTTTCACAGCATCATCTTTCAGGATTTGAAATAGCTCAACTGGAATTCCATCACTAGCTTTGTTTGTAGTGATGCTTTCTAAGGCCCACTTGACTTGACATTCCAGGATGTCTGACTCTAGGTGAGTGATCACACCATCGTGATTATCTGGGTCATGAAAATCTTTTTTGTACAGTTCTTTTGTGTATTCTTGCTGTCTCTTCTTAATATCTTCTGCTTCTGTTAGGTACATACCATTTCTGTCCTTTGTCGAACCCATTTTTGCATGAAATATTCCCTTAGTATCTAATTTTCTTGAAGAGATCTCTAGTCTTTCCCATTCTGTTGTTTCCCTCTATTTCTTTGAATTGTTTGCTGAGGAAGGCTTTCTTATCTCTCCTTGCTATTCTTTGGAACTCTGCATTCAAATGGGAATATCTTTCCTTTTCTCGTTTGCTTTTCACTTCTCTTCTTTTCACAGCTATTTGTAAGGCGTCCTCCGACAACCATTTTGCCTTTTTGCATTTCTTTTCCATGGGGATGGTCTTGATCCCTGTCTCCTGCACAATGTCACTACCCTCTATCCATAGTTCATCAGGCACTCTGTCTGTCTGATATAGTCCCTTAAATCTATTTCTCACTTCCACTGTATTGTCCTAAGGGATTTGATTTAGGTCATACCTGAATGGCCTAGTGGTTTTCCCTACTTTCTTCAATTTAAGTCTGAATTTGGCAATAAGGAGTTCATGATCTGAGCCACAGTCAGCTCCCGGTCTTATTTTTGCTGACTGTATACAACTTCTCCATCTTTGGCTGCAAAGAACATAATCAATCTGATTTCAGTGTTGACCATCTGGTGATGTCCATGTGTAGAGTCTTCTTTTGTGTTGTTGGAAGAGGGTGTTTGCTATGACCAGTGTGTTCTCTTGGCAAAACTCTGTTAGCTTTTACCCTGTTTCATTCCGTACTCCAAGGCCAAATTTCCCTGTTACTCCAGGTTTTCTTGACTTCCTACTTTTGCATTCCAGTCCCCTATAATGAAAAGGACAACTTTTTTGGGTGTTAGTTCTGAAGGGTCTTGTAGGTCTTCATAGAACTGTTCAACTTCAGCTTCTTCAGCATTATTGATTGGGGCATAGGCTTTGGATTACATTGATATTGAATGGCTTGCCTTGGTAACAAACAGAGATCATTCTGTAGTTTTTGAGATTGCATCCAAGTACTGCATTTTAGACTCTTTCATTGAGCATGATGGCTCCTCCATTTCTTCTAAGGGATTCCTGCCCACAGTAGTAGATATAATGGTTATCTGAGTTAATTCACCCATTCCAGTCCATTTTATTTCGCTGATTCCTAGAATGTAGACATTCACTCTTACCATCTCCTGTTTGACCACTCCCAATTTGCCTTGATTCATGGACCTAACATCCCAGGTTCCTATGCAATATTGCTCTTTATAGCAACGGACTTTGCTTCTATCATCAGTCCCATCCACAACTGGATATTGTTTTTCCTTTGGCTCCATCCCTTCATTTCTTCTGGAGTTATTTCTCCACTGATCTCCAGTAGCATATTGGGCAGCTACGGACCTGAAGAGTTCCTCTTTCAGCATCCTATCATTTTGCCTTTTTCTTGACTATGTAGATCACAACAAACTCTGGAAAGTTTTTTAAGAGATGGGAATACCAGGCCACCTTACCTGTCTCCTGAGAAACTAGTATGCAGGTCAAGAAGTGACAATTAGAACCAGACATGGAACACAGACTTGTTTCAAATTGGGAAAGGTGTAAGCCAAGGCTATATAGTGTTACCCTGCTTAACTTATATACAGAGTACATCATATGCAGTGCTGGGCTGGATAAACCAAAAGCTGGCATCAAGGTTGCTGGGAGAAATATCAACAATCTCAGATATGCAGATGATACCACTCTAATGGCAGAAAGTGAAGAGGAACTAAACATCCTCTTGAAAAGGGTGGAAAGAGGAGACTGAAAAAGCTGGTTTAAGATTTAACATTCAAAAATCTAAGATCATGGCTACTGGTACCATCACTTCATGGCAAATAGAAGGGGGAAAATTGGAAACAGTGACAGATTTTATTCTCTTGGGTTCCAAAATCACCATGGATGGTGGCTACAACCATAAAATTAAATGACACTTGCTCCTTGGAAGAAAAGCTATGACCAAACTAGAGAGTATATTAAAAAGCAGTGACATTATTTTACCAACAAACATCCATATAGACAAAGCTGTGATTTTCCCAGTAAGTCATGTATGAATGTGAGAGTTGAACCATAAAGAAGACTGAATACCAAAGACTGAATACCTTTCAAGCTGTGGTGCTGGAGAAAACTCTTAAGAGTCCCTTGGACTGCAAAGAGATCAAGCCAGGCAATCCTAAAGGAAATCAACCCTGAATATTCATTGGAAGGACTGATGCAGAAGCTAAATCTCCAATACTTTGGCCCCATAATGAGAAGAGCGAACTCATTGGAAAAGAACTTGATGCTGAGAAAGACTGAGGGAAGAAGGAGAAGGAGGCAACAAAAAGGATGAGATAGTTGGATGTCATCACCATCTCAATCAACGTGAGTTTGAGCAAACTCCAGGAGATAGTGAAGGACAGGGAAGCCTGGCATGCTGCAGTCAATGGGGGTGCAAAAAGTTGGACACAACTTAGGCACTAAACAATATCAATGCATTACTCTTGAAATACATTTTCTTAAGTGTATCTTTTTGATGGTCTTTGAGGGGGTAACAGACTTTATTAGAAGTCTTTATTACTGTGATCTCCTATTAGAAACTACCACTGTGGCCCCTCTGACAGTTGCAGTACCTGAGAAGTGATGGTATATGTTAACACTTGTAGTAGAACTAAGCACCCCTATGAGTTTTTCACTTCTTGATTGTCTGAGGCCTCTATTCCAGCATGATTTATCCTCAAAAGAAAAAATAAGCTTTCACTGGCTAGATAACATTCCGTTATAGGCAGAGATCACTGATTTTTTCATAATACTCCTTGGTAAAGAGAAAGGATAACCATTATCTAGAAAAAGCCTCATAAGAAGCTTGAGGAGCCTAAAAATCTAGGTAGAAGCTTGGATCAGCACAAATGTTCTTGAAACTATCACCTGGAACATAAAATAATTACTTAGCTTGAACAAACTAAAATTAGCCTATACACATAGCACCTGTAATATTCTAGGATACTTTAAGAGCCATTGACCTAATAAAAGTGATTCAGTAGGAATTTCCCCATAAAAGACAGTGATATATTTCAGCCACAGCAAAGCCAGGAAGGCATTAGGGAAGCTTTTTTAGCAACACTACCAACACACAGGGAAGATTATACATTTGCCTATGTATCCTGCACCTTTTTGTATCAAGAACAGGATGCTAACAATGCCAGACCTAGATATTTCATTATAAATTATATCTCTGAGTAAAAATAACAAATATTTTCTAAAGTCAGCCAGAGTCCCTAAAACATCTGATAAATTTAATAATGCATGGACAGGGAGAGAATTTTTAGACTCTCAAAACATAAACTGCATTTACTATTAGACTTTTAATCCTCATTTGCCTTCCAAAAGTAATCATACAGTAAAAGAAATAAAATCCAATGGAATCTCAAATGTTATACTTTTGAAAACACACTACTACATTTTGCAACAGCATCTGTATAACTCTATTCATTGTTAATAGTGGTTTCGAGTAATTTAAACTATAATCTCAGTCTTATTTTATGTTTTCTATATGACACATGGAGATGCTTTGGGATCTGAATAAACTGGTATACTTGATCCTCAGAGGCCAAACATGTCTGTGTTACAGTTCATTCAAATTCCCCTGGTTAATTTTGTAATTACCTTAATTAAGCATAATTAACTATTACTTAAAATAGCTTTAATTAAGCTACCATAATTAGCTCAAAGGGCACTGTGATTTTAACGGCTTCATGACAAATCTTTTGTTCTTGTATCTATTTCCTTGGATGCAGCAGACTCACATCACTTTATTTCTTCCAGAAAAGAAATGGAACTAAGTTAATTTCTATAATAAACCCACACTGAATTAACTTCCTTTTTGTTACCCTAATTATCTAGATGTTAAATTACAAGTGATTTCAGGAGTATTGAGTTTATCAATTTTTATCAACTCACATAAAACTCATAGTATATAAAACTCCAAATGCAGAAGTCAGACAATTAAGGTACAAAATTGTTTTCTTACACAGGCATTCATGATAGTGATTTTGAGGTTTTCTCTGGTAAACACCTCAGTTCAGTAGAAGTAGAGGAAAATGTCACATAAAGAACTACATTGTTCTCATTGCAGAGAGATTGCATGCCCTACATGCTTCAATAAAAGATGATTCTGAGTTCATATCTGACCTCTTCCTTTAACTTATTAAGTGAAGCTTACAAGCTCTTTTAGCTTTACTTAAATTTTCTTTTCTTTAAAATAAGGATAATTCTAGTTTGAAAATACACTGTGAGGATTCAGTGAGATAAAATTTGGCCACTGCCTGGCACTCAGTGGGCACCACAGGAACGATGGTGACTTCCTTCTGCCTTCTGCATTCTCCTTCTCTCTGTTATCAATTCACGACCCAGGATGGCTTCCAAAATGGGTGGGGGGAAATCGGAGATGACTAAGAACACAGAGAAAGTGATTCTTTGAAAAAATAAGTCAACCATTAACGACATCATATTTTGTCTTTTGCTGTGTTTTTGATCGTGTGATTCTATGTGATGTGTTTTCTCCCTTTGAATTATCTCTAGCTGGTAAGCTCTTTCTCATTGGTTGAGACTCATACAAGCTGTGATCACCTGTCTTTGGACACAACTGTGGGCTCCACAGTAACCATGCAGCACTTCCTCTCCATGCGAACAGCCTGCTGCTGGAGGAAAAAGGAGAGTGGACTGGGAATAAGTCTGAGTTCCTAAAATAGTGATTCCAGAAAACCCAAGTCAATCTGTTCTGTCACTTATGTTCTATCCTGTGTTCCTTATTGTTTCTGTATTAGGTGGTGGTAAAAGGGTGCTTAAAGGAAATATAATGGAATAGGGATTAAAGGAATTAGTGCTTATAAACAGAAAGAGCATGAAAGTCTTATTTCCTGTAATTTATTTACAATTTATTTCCTATAATCTCATGGTTTCCTCTCATGAAATGATCACAAAGAACATAACAGCCTCAGATCCATCCATCAGCCCCAACATCTTTAGGGCATATACACAATACTTTCCCCATTTTCTTGATTCCTTGACTTCTCAGGTTCTAAACAGCTTAACTTCAAAAGACCTTTGCAACATTCTTCCTCTTCAGGTTTTAACAAGTGGACCCTAATCCTCAGCTTATAAATTAAAGAAATACAATCCTTTGTTTGCTCACTGTAATTTTTCTTTGCTTCTTTTAATGTATAATAACCAGGAAAAGAAAAAAAAAATCCTTGAGCAACTTGTTTATTAGGGGTCCTCTCTGTGAATATATGCCCTGTCTGCCAGCTTCCCTGTTCAGTGTTGGAGAATGAAACATGGGGGACTCTATACAAAATTCCTGTTCTTTGTCTTTTTCTAGGTCTCTGCCCCTGCCTGCTTTTCTACCCCATTGTAATTGGCTGGACAGTTTCAAAAACAATACATTCTGGCTCTGAGGATATAACAGCAAATCAAAGCAGGCCCACTACCTGCTCTTGGTCACACATACATGGACATACACACACAGCTGGGGCTACAAATCCTAAATATCACAATGTCATCTGCAGTGGCAACTCTACCCTCATCCTTGAAATGAATTTCTACTTCTTCAAACGCTGGATACTGAAACAACCTCAAAAGTATTTTGGTATACACAGCAGTGTATTTAGTGGAGCTTTTCCTGTTGTCTCAAAGGTTTAGCTGAAGCTTTAAAGCTAAGGACAAATTGTAAAGTGACCCCCAAAAGATATGCCAAAACACCTATGCATGATTTGCTAAGAACTGGCCCAAAGCTAGCTGGGCAACCTTTAATTCAGTCCGAACTGCTAGGTGATATAAAGAAAAGGCCACTGGGAGATGGATAAGTAAAGACTGCTGTGTTAAGAATAATTTATGGAGAGCTGTAGACATGCTGGGTGTTGGGGACTTTCTCCCACCCCCACTGCTGCCTCAAGCTGCGTCTCCTTCAAGAGAACCATTTAGAGACTTTGACACATAACCCTAGTATTTGAAAGGTGCAGAGTCTCATGCCTGAAAAAGTCCAAAATGAACTGGTAACCAGAGCAGAAGGAGGTGGCGGGGGGGTGGAGGGGGGGTATTTAAATTAACTGAATTTCCAGAATTTTCTGGGGTACAGGAGTTAAATTTACCCCATAAGACCAACAAGTGCAGCAGAGGGTGGCCAGGAATGGGTCATCTTGAATGATTTTGACAAAGAAACTTATGTGCCAGGTGCAGGGTCCCTCACAGCAACAAATAGGATGTGAGGAAGGTAAATTGGGGAGCCATGTACTGTTATCAGTTACCCTAAGGTGTCCCCTGCAGCTTCCCATGTGGCTCAGTGATAAAGAATCAGCCTGCCAATGCAGAAGACCCAAGTTCAATCCCTGGGTTGGGAAGATTTTCCTGGAGTAGGAAATGACAACCCACTTCAGTCTTCTTGCCTGGAAAATCCACTGAACAGAGGCACCTGGCAGGCTACAGTCCATGGGGTTGCAAAGGGTCAGACAAGACTGAGTGACTGAGCATATAGTGTGCCCCCCTAGAATCCATAAGTGCCTCAGAAGAAAAAGATTCTGCTTTGGAGCATCATTTCGCAGAAGGCGCCTGTGAGAGGTCGCCCACCACCCATCCAATAAACTTTTGTTCTCTTCCCCCAATCCCTGCCCCAAGATCCCAGGAATGGCGGAGTGAATGGAGAAGGACAAAGATGCAAGTTTCTGAGCCAGAGAAGAGGACAAACTTTAAATTAGACAAGTGGGACTGAACTTATTAATATACAAAAGTGGAGAAGTTGTGGATCTGAAAAATACTCAGAAAACTAACTTTTTAAAAACCTACTGAGAGGGTAACAGGCAGAAAGGCTAGGGGTCCCCAAGTGGAGAAAATAGGCTACAAGTGTCAGACCTTTTTCCTCTCTCTTTTAATAAGCAGGAGGGAACAAACTACAGGTATAAGGCTTTTATCCCCCTTCTCTATACAAAATTAAAAGGAGGTTTCTTTAAAACTCTGTGTTGCTATGACAACACCTGGTTCCACCTGAACTTAACTTTTCTCAAACTTTGAGATAACCAATGCGTTTTTATTATGGAAATGTTTGTCTTAAACTCTCTGGGCCACCATTCTACTGATCTATAAAATGATCAGTTAGATCATGCAGTCTAGAATTACACCTAAATATAAACTTTTTTATAAGTCAATTTCATACTTCATCCTTCTCTTCTTAAAGTTACATCTCACTACTCTTAACCCTTCGTTCCTTCCCTATAGAAATGATATTATATGTTGGTAATGATAGGAAGCAGGGAGGCTTGCAAAGAGTATAGATGAAATCTCAATATCACCTCTGTCCTAATTGTACTGATTTGTGCTGATTTATTTTTCCCAGCCTTCATTTGATCTCCTAATGGTGTGCTTCACCAGGGAATAACTCCTTTGGTTTTCCTCCTTTGAGTTAGTTAGAGAAGAGGTCCCCATTGCTCTTAGAGAACAAGTCCCCATCGCTCTTCTAACAGAGTAAATCTCCTTTGATGATTCCAAGCAACTTGCCTAGAAGGTGGTTGTAGGCTCTTTGAATGAAAGATGCAGTTATTCCTAGGAGGATAGGTAGGAAATAAAGTGCAATCAGACCCATTTTTTTCTGCAGTTCAGAAGGAGAAACCTATAAACTCAACACAATGTCAAACACAATCCCAATGGGTATGCCTTGAGTCTGGATTTTGAAAAGCTGATTCTAAAATTTGTATTAAAGAACAGAAAAGCAATTTGAAGTAAGAGAAGAAAAGAGTCACTCTGCCATATAACAAGTCTTGTTACAAACTATATTGTTTAAGATAGAACAATATTGAAGCAGAGACAGATGACTAAACCAGTGGGAGGGAATAGAGAACCCAGAAACAGATCATAGCTGGTAACTTGCAGATGAGCCAAGGAAGTGTGGACAAATCAATAATGGAGCTCATACAGTTGATTAGACACATGGTGGGGGGAAAGTGGATTTTCTGCTTTACCTTATAAACAAAAATAAATTCCAAGCAATTTAAAGATTCTGGAACATTTAAAGAAAAAAATGATAGAATATCACGTTTTAAACGACCCAAAAAATGAATCATAAAGGAAAAGGTTAATAAGTTAGATTACACTAAAATTAGAAATTTCTGCATATCAAGTTGAAGTGTTAAATAAAAACTGTCAAAAGACAAGCCTTAGGCTGAAGGAAGATACTTGTAACCAGCTCAAGATAGAAGAGATCAATATCCATGATAAGCAAGCCAAAAGAAAAATAATGAGCATAATATTAAAAGATAATCATGGAAGAGAAAGGATGTTTAACTTCACAAGAGATTAGGGAAATACATAAGAAAACTAAAACAAGGTAACATTTCACATCATCTAATATTGCCAAGTATTGAGACAATTACAGAGTAAAAGGAAATTGTATACACTATATTGACAGTAAATTGGTATAATCAGTTTGAAGGCCAATTTTACAACATTTAATGAATTTAAATATGCACAGATCTTTTTTACTCTGGTAATCCACTGAGACAGACTAGTCATTTTTTGAGCAAACTTTTGACAAGAGAAAAGATCCAAAATTTGAGGAAAATAGTGAATTCATTTTGGCTGTAGCTCACATGAGGACTTGTTGGATGAAATAAAACCTTTGGTTTGGCAACAGGGTCCTCTAACCTGACTCCAAGCAGTATTTCCTACTCAAATTCTATTCCATAAATGATGAGGATCATTGAGGACTGATAAACAGGAGGACAGCAAACAGAGCAGAGCTTTGGGAATTTAAACAGGGCAGCGAGGAAACCACTGAATGATTACAAACCAAAAAGTGTCATGATCCAATACCCATTCTGGAAAGATCTTTTAGTGGTTTCCTCGCTGTCCTAAGTTTGAATCTCAGGACATTCTACCTCTGTGTATTTGCTGCCAGTCAGAGTTGATACTCAATAATAGATCAGGGAAAGGGCACAGCAGAAAGGTAGTTGAACAGAATACACTAAAAGGTAAATTGTAAGCCCCTCAACATGAAGTTTGTCCAACACAGGCCATATCACTGGAGAAAATTAATTGGTAAAATTTAAGAAACAGAGTTGCTATAGGATTTGAAATACTATGATAGTAATAGTGTGTATATGTCAATGCCTATCTTCCAATTCATCTCACCCCTCCTTTCCCCCCTTGGTAACACCCTGGTAAGTTTGTTTCCTACATCTGTGACTCTATTTCTGCTTTGCAAAAATGTTCATCTGTACCACTTTCTAGATTCTACATACAATTGATTTTATGCATTTGTTTATCTCTTTCTGACTTACTTCACTTGGGTATGACAATCTCTAGGTCCAAACACATCTCTGAAAATGGCACTATTATGTTCCTTCTTATGACTAACTAGCATTCCATCGATAACTAATGAGAACCTACTGTATAGCACAGGGAACTCTCTACAAGTCAAAGATCTGTGGTGACTCAAGTGAAAAGGAAAAAGAGCAGACATAGGTATATGTACAATTGACTCACTTGACTGTACAGCAGAAACTAACACAAAGTTGTAGAGCAACTGTACTCCAATAAAAATTAATTTTTAAAAAATACTATGATAATTTGCCTGTGGTTGATGATTGCTTTCTCTTAATAAAAAAGTTCCTCTTACAGTGAAGTTTCTCCCTTTTTGCCAATAGGCATTTTTGATATGAGAATTACATAAGTAAAAAGGATTGCCTTCTCATCACTCATATTTTTTTTCACTGTCCTGATATTTACACAGCTCCTAAGAAAATAATTCATAGAAAAGGTACATCAATACTGGAGAAATGAAAATGCAATAACAGAGATATATTCAAATGGCCACCCCAATCTCACTTTGTAAATCAGCCAAGCTCCTTTGCTATGATTTAATAATATTCTTTACAGAGGTGTATAATGAAAATAAATTTCCATAACTAAAGCACTAAAATAGTAAAAGACTGTTTTATTATAGCTTATTGTCTATTAACATAAAAGATTATTTTATAAAACTTACCATTAATTTGTTGAGAGGAATGATATCACATTCTTATTTTCTCTTAAACAAAAAATAGCTCAGTATACATAAATGGGGTATATTATAACTAATTCTAGGATATCAAAAATTCTTCTGAGACAAGTATTATAGCTACTGTCAGGTAGAATAGTATAAGTGATAAAAATAGTTATTTTTACACCATACTTATTTCTTCTTGCTTCTTTTCTTACAGTATCTGAAACTGAAAGACTATCTGAAAACATTTTTTCCAAAATTTATCATAAGGAACTAGTAATTCCATTTACTAAAATCCCATTCACCAATTTCTACATAATAGTAGAACATATTTCTGATTTTTTATTTCAAATATACCAGAGAGATGTATAAAAGTCACCAGCTTTTATATGAACATTTTAAAAATTCATTCACTCTAAGAAAAATATAACTAGCCTCAAAATAGTGCTTTGTCTAAGATGCTTATTAGTTTCATTTTAGTACTGCTTTTTAGCATTTAGTACTATATTTTCAACAAGTTTCTTGTTGCTTTCCCAACAATAAAAATTCTTGAACTTGGAAAGGAACATTTAAGTACCATGAATTTGACATGTCAATTCGAATATCCTGCCTATGTGGTTCCTTTTTCTCTCCCCAAAAAAACATGGCATCAGTTAGCTCTTTTTGGCAAACAAACATAATGACAGACTTCTGAATGGGCTCTCCATTATCAGAAGATGTGATTTTTCAACTACATGTGGAACCACAGAACTAACATAAGACCACTTTCTCCAAACAAAGCAGGGGCTAGGTTTCAATACTGTCAATACTTTGTTGAAACCCTCTTCACAATAAAGAACAAGCTGGAAAAGCAGAGCAGACATGGGGAATCTTGGGTCACAGTTCCACGTGCAATTATTGTCATGACAATTGTTATCATCGTAAAATATATAGAATTCTGGCTCCACTAGGAGTACAAAAAGGGGCTGATTATTTGTCTTCAATTTTGTAACAATTTTCTCCATTATTCTTCTTGACCTATAACCAGCCTGTTTCTGCAACTATTATAATAGAGGAAAAATCACCCATGCTCCATATGAATGTAGAAGCACCTTTTCTTTCTTTTTCATCTCTTTCTGCAAGTGTCTCCTGAATATTCTCTCCAGAAAATCATAGAAAGACTTATTAATACAGATATTTTCCCTCAAAAACAGCCTCTGTTGAGATCTGTACTAAAAGAGTATTATTGTTAAGAAGCAAATAGAAATGCATTTTATGAGTTCATCAAAAGGTAAATTAGGAAGACCACAATTTCCTTCCAAAATTGCTAACACAAATCTATGTGTGAATGGTAAATCACTTCAGTTATGTCCTGTGAACTTTAGTCCATCAGGCTCCTCTGTCCATGGTATTCTCCAGGCATAAATACAGGAGTAGATTGCCATTTCTTTCTCCAGGGGATCTTCCCAACCCAGGAATCCAACCTGTGCCTCTTACATCTCCCTAGTTAGTAGGTGAGTTCTTTTACACTAGCCCCACCTGGGAAGCCCATGATAGAATGGGTCCTTACTTAAGGCTTTGATTTCTGACCATGAAATCTGACTCATCAGTGTTGCTTTGATAAATACTGCTTACCCAGTAAAGAATCACAACTTTGGAAGTGGAAGTCAATTTTCTCTATTTCTAGAATTTCATTGTCCTCAGAGGGGGAAAAAAGCACTCTTATGAATATCTATAGGATATTATTTTACCTTTCTGGTATTCTCAATTACCTTCCAGATAAAAGAGAACAAAAACTTTGGCATTTGGCATCTTAGCACTAAATAAAGGACATTGACATTTAAGTTTCTGGGTTTTGTTTTCACTTGCTAAAGAGTTTACAATTGTTAATATATTAATATGCTTATAAATATTTTGACCACCTGATATGAAAAGCCAACTCGTTGGAAAAGACTTTGATGCTGGGAAAGAGTGAGGGCAGGAGGAGAAGGGGACGACAGAGGATAAGATTGTTGGATGGCATCACCGACTCAACGGACATGAGTTTGAACAAGCTCCGGGAGGTAGTGAAGGACAGGGAAGCCTGGCGTGCTGTAGTCCATGAGGTCGCAGAGTCAGACATGACTGAGTGGCTGAACAACAAAAATGTTTATAAATATATTAATTCACCTATCCCATAGGCTAATACCTATGGAAAATCTATGCCTTTCATGTTTTGCACAAAGGACCTCAGCCAGAAATTTCACTTTCTTTGTGTGAAAAATAAATTTTAATTGCTAATGGAAGCACATGTGCTTTGAGTTGTACCATGCTCCACTGATAGCCCCGTTCCCATAAGCTTCACAACCTGGATTCTGATAATAGTCCCCATTTCCTACAGTTGCCTCATTTCATCTTGAAGCCTTGAAGTCTTCTCTTGGATGGAAAAGCTATTATTTCTCTCCTTTTAAGAGTAATTCATAAGCCTAATTTAATATATTTAAACTGTAGGCTAAACATTCAAATGATGCACCAGGGCTAAAAGAACCAGCCTTTGCTCTCAAGGGGAGGCAGCTTCATAATGCTCTGAATTAATTCTAGTACATTGTCAAGAAGAAGCAAATAATTAAGTACCCACTGAAGCAAAACAAATACTCTGATATCAATACAGCACATAAAACACAACTTGTCACGTAATTTAGCATGTTGGAATTCTTTCGATGTAACTGACAGTAGCAGCCCCAATTCTCAAGGTAATCTGGAAATTTTATCATGTATTGAAATGCAATTCCTTTCAAATGTTGAACTCTGCACATTTTAACAGCAGTTGTTTCACAGCCTCATGAATATCATCATTTATTTTGCTATCAATAAACCAGGCTAGAACCAGAAAAAAAAAAGAGCCATAGAAATCCTGTTCCAGCACTCCCTTCTCCTTCAGAAGGGGCCATAACCAAAACCACTCAACATTCAAAAAGAACTGAAATTATAAAAGCAAATAATAGTGGGATTTACTGACTTATGACACTTGTAACTGAAGATATTATGATAATTTCCCGTGTTAACCAAAAAACAAAAACAAGAATTGAGTAGAAGGAGTAGAGCTTGAATATAGGCTGAAATTTTTGACCTCTCTTTATCACTGATTTATACTAAATGCCTAGGATAGTGTCTACCCATTGAAGACATTTGTTGGTTGAATGAATGAATGAAAAAAATGAATATGTTTGAATCCTATATTGGCCCCAACTCTAAAACTAATTTACAATAGCTTTTCTTATCTTAGAATTAAAATGCATTAAACTTCCATGGTACACCACTAGCAACTTAGAACCCCAAATAACCTCTTTCACCTTTCTACCAACCTTCCCACACCTTTAATTCAGTTATTAGGTTTAGCCTATATATGCTTGTATCCAAGATTTTACATGCTTTATTAGATAGAGAAACCCTCGTTGCTGTAACTGTTCAGTCACTCAGTCGTGTTCGACTCTTTGTGACCCCATAGACTGCAACACGCCAGGCTTCCCTGTTCATCACCAACTCGTAGAGTTTGCTCAAACTCATGTCCCTTGAGTTGGTGATGCCATCCAACCATCTCATCCTTATCCCCACAGTGAGCCTCAGTTGCCTCCCCAGGAGATCCTCCAAGACCAGTAGGTAGCTCTCATGTTCTCCTGGGAGAACTTCAAAAATACAACTCACTGCTGAACAACCGTCAACAGGAGAATGTTGGATCCCACCTAAAAAAGATACCCCACATCCAAGGGCAAAGGAAAAGCCCCAGAAAGACAGAGGGAGGGGAAAAATCACATTTGGAATGAAAAAACCCCATACCTGCCAGAGATGTTCCGAGGGCTCAACAAAACCTTGTGTGCACCAGGAGGCCCCAAAGAGACGGAGCCAGACCTGCCTTTGAGCATCTGAGTGTCTCCTGCAGAGCTACAGGTGAGCGGTGGCCTGCCACAGAGGCAGGCTCTGGGTGCAGCAGACCTGGGTTTGGCATAAGCCCTCTTGCAGGAGGTCACTGTTTACCCCACCATAGAATTTCCAGACCTTACATAGGACTGGGGAAACAGACTCTTAGAGGGCACAGACAAAACCTTGTGTACACCAGGACTCAGGAGAAAGGAGCAGTGACCCTACAAGAGACTGCCCTAGACTTGCCCATGAGTGCCCAGGAGTGCAATTGTGCGGCAATTGCACTCATCTCAAGCACTAGTAAAGTAATGCTCAAAATTCTCCAAACCAGGCTTCAGCAATATGTGAACTGTGAACTTCCAAATGTTTAAGCAGGTTTTAGAAAAGGCAGAGGAACCAGAGGTCAAATTTCCAACATCAGCTGGATCATAGAAAAAGCAAGAGAGTTCCAGAAAAACATCTATTTCTGCTTTATTAACTATGTCAAAGCCTTTGACTGTGTGAGTCACAATAAACTCTAGAAAATTCTGAAAGAGATGGGAATACCAGACCACCTGACTTGCCTCTAGAGACACCTGTATGCAGGTCAGGAAGTAACAGTGAGAACTGGACATGGAACAACAGACTGGTTCCAAATAGGAAAAGGAGTACACCAAGGCTGTATGTTGTCACCCTGCTTATTTAGGTTAAATGCAGAGTACATCATGAGAAATGCTGGGCTGGAAGAAGCACAAGCTGGAATCAAGATTGCCAGGAGAAATATCAATAACCTCAGATATGCAGATAACACCAGCCTTATGGCAGAAAGTGAAGAGGAACTAAAAAGCCTCTTGATGAAAGTGAAAGAGGAGAGTGAAAGTGTTGGCTTAAAGCTCAACATTCAGAAAACTAAGATCATGGCATCTGGTCCCATCACTTCATGGGAAATAGATGGGGAAACAGTGGAAACAGTGACAAGACTTTATTTTGGGGGGCTCCAAAATCACTGCAGATGGTGACTGCAGCCATGAAACTAAAAGATACTTACTCCTTGGAAGAAAAGTTATGCCCAATCTTGACAACTTAATAAAAGCAGAGACATTACTTTACCAACAAAGGTCCATCTCGTCAAAGCTATGGTTTTCCAATAGTCATGTATGGATGTGAGAGTTGGACTATAAAGGGAACTGAGGGCCAAAGAATTGATACTTTTGAACTGTGGTGTTGGAGAAGACTCTTGAGAGTCCCTTGGACTGCAAGGAGATCCAACCAGTCCACCCTAAAGGAAATCAACCCTGAATATTCACTGGAAGGACTGATGCTAAAGCTGAAACTCCAATTCTCTGACCACCTGATGCAAAGAACTGACTCATTTGAAAAGACCCTGATGCTGGGGAAAATCGAAGGCAGGAGGAGAAGGGGACAACAGAGGATGATATGGTTGGATGGCATCACGGACTCAATGGACATGAGTTTGAGTAAACTCTGGCAGTTGGTGATGGACAGGGAGGCCTGACGTGCTGCAGTCCATGGGGTCGCAAAGAATCGGACACAGCTGAGTGATACAACTGAACTGTCCAGGAGTGGAGGTGGAGGCGTGGGTCAGCAGTGGCCTGCTGCAGAGTTGGGGGCACTGAGTGTGGCAGTGCATACATGGGACCTTTTGAAGGAGGTTGCCATTTTCTTCATTACCTCCAAGACAGTTTGGCCTCAGGTCAAACAACAGGGAGGGAACACAGGCCCACCCACCAGTAGAAAATTGGATTAAAGATTTACTGAGCATGGCCCTGCCCATTAGAACAGGACCCAGTTTCCCCTACAGTCAGTCTCTCCCATCAGGAAGCTTCCATAAGCCTCTTATTCATAAGCCTCTTATTCATCACAGAAAACTAACCAAACTGGTCACATGGACCACAGCCTTGTCTAACTCAATGAAACTATGAGCCGTGCCATGTAGGGCCACCCAAGATGGATGGGTCTTGGTGGAGAGTTCTGACTAAATGTGGTCCACTGGAGAAGGGACTGAAAACCACTTCAGTATTCTTGCCTTGAGAACGCCATGAATAGTAGGAAAAGTTGCTGTAACAAATAAAACCAAAAACTTCAGAGACACAACATAATTAAAATGTATTTCTTGTTCACCTAATAATACTAAAAAATAGGAGGAGTAGCCCTTCCCTGAGGTCTTGGGAACTCAAGATCATGTAAATCCTGTCATCTTCACCTCAGAGCTAGTACATTCTTCTGGGAGTTCTTACCTTCCCAACTAGCTAGTGGGATTCTTTCCCACTCAGAGAAGAGAGTGACAAGCAGCTTTTATGAGTCAGATTTGAAAATGATATACATCTCTTCTAATCACTTTCTGTCTCCTAAAACTCAATCAATGGCTGCATTTAATTGCGGGGGGCGGGGGGCGGGGGCTGGAAAATGTAGCCCCCAGCTAAGAAGCCCTTTCTCACTGGGAGTGTTACAACATGTAAGGTGCAGACAGGGACAGCACCATGTCTCTGTCTTGCATGTTTCCTCAACAGAAACAGGAGATCTAAGGCAGCCTGGGACTGTGACTGGATGCTTCTGACTGATGCTGTCAACCTCAGGTTACCCATTAATTGCCATTGAGACTCATGTTAAATAAGAAAACATGAGATACTCAACATGACTGAAGACAATTGATTTTTTTTTTCATTTGCTATAAGCAATTTTGAAAGTTACTATTTGTGACATCACCCAGAAGCCATCCAATGTTACAGTTCAGTTGACAATATAATTTTCCAGTTCCCTGGGACTACTAGTTCAGATGCATAGGAAGTGGTAGTAGAAATCAACATTTTAATCACCTGGAGTGTAATATGTGTTTTCCATAGCACTTCCAGTTTAAATCAGTGAAGTGGGCCTTTAATACATCATAGAGCTCATACTTAGAAGGGTTCTATTCCTATTCATTTTCTCCCAAAGAGTCTGATCATGATCTCAGCAGAAGTCTGTAGTCCTGGATACCAAATTTAGAGAGTTTCACACTATTTTAAAAGGCTTTAGTGACATCAACTTCTGCCTCTGACCCTTTTCTTTTTACTGGCAATTCCAAAAGGACTGAATAGATCTAACGAAACATTCTGAACTCTTTCAAGCGGTCAGTAATCGAAAGGATATGCACTAGTTAAAAAACATTATTGCCTAAGTTATTTCAAAAAGGTTGAGTAGAGCATTGTGCCACAATCTTCCAATAATTCAGTCTACATTTAAGGAAAATCATTTTACATGGAAAAAAAAAAATTACAGAGACTAGTCAGTTGCCCCTTCTATTGAACAAGACTGAAAAACACAGGGATTTCCAAGAGTGGTAATTGGGAGTGAAACAGTTGTCATGGTAAATGTAAAAGTAAGATTTAAAATTTTCTAGAAACAGATTAAAAGTTATAATCATTGAACCTTCTTAAATGTCATGCAACAACTCATTAACTTCAGACAGAATGAAAGGATACAAGAAACTTATCATGTCTCCACAGAACACATCACTAACTGCTTTCACTATATTTTCTACCCACTCACCTGAATTATGTGCATGTTCTTGCAAAGTATTTCTCTCTGTGAAATTTGAAACAGCAAGAAATCTACATGTGAACTCTAATTTTTTGTGAATTTAATTTATCAGTGATTTGATAAGTATAATGACGGGCACAAAGACTGGAAAAGAAAAATGTTTGCTAACAGAATTGAAAATATGTTCTGCATAGCAACTTGGTCCAAATTAACTTTTGATCAATAGTGGCACCGGGGAGTAAAGAGAAAATAGACTGAGCATATCAATTAAACATTGGTGTAAAATAACAGAAGCCACTGTAGTTGAACCTCAACTACATTTGAAAAGTGTGTTTTCTTCTAAAAAGCCAAAAGAGCACTTGGTTACCATATACAGATTCTACTTTTACATCATGTTTAGAAAACTGGACACACAGTGCTGGTCTGCACAACATATAACATTTTCCATTTTGCATTTTGTGATTTGAAAAAGAAATATGCTGGTACTTCACTCTGATGAACAATGCAGTGAATGAAAAGTACTCTCAGGCGAATAACCGCATGCCATGGATTTATTTTTCACTTGTGGGACTGCTCCAACATGTGGTGCAACTGAGTTTTCCAGGTAATCTCTTGGGGTCTCTCCAGCCACTTTGTCTGCCCTTTTCAACATAACACATTATTGCACCAGCGAAAGCTGATCCCCATAAGATAGCAGCAATATAAATTCAGAAACCTGTTTCTCCTCTCTGTATTTCCAATTTTGTTCTGCAGGTTACCATGGCGTGACACCTACTTATTCTTGTTAGACTCTCATAAAAAAACATCATCCTGTCATCTTGCTCTGGTCTGTTTTTCATTTCATATATAAATATTATGCCCACTCGGTCTGGAGTAGCAGGAATATAAGTAAGAATATATTCTTGTTCCAAATCACTCAATGCTATTTTGATCGGAGGGACTTTAATTTTCTCATGTGCAGTATTATGAAATATACCACACAGATTAATTATTTAAACCAACAGTCTTAGTGAGATGATTCAGTATCTTTGTTATTCTAAAAAATATCCACAATATATATATATATGATACTTCACAGATTAACTCTGAAGTGAAGAAAGTGAAGTTGCTCAGTCGTGTCCAACCCTTTGTGACCCCATGGACTGTAGACCACCACGCCGCTCCATCCGTGGGATTCTCCAGGCAAGAGTACTGGAGTGGGTTGCCATTTCCTTCTCCAGAGGATCTTCCCAACCCAGGGATCGATCCTGGGTCTCCCGCATTGTAGGCAGACACTTTACCGTCTGAGCCACCAGGGAAGTCATAGATAGTATCATATAATAGATATATGATACTTCACAGATAAACTCTAATTGCACTAATTACAATGCAGGGGGAAAACAGCCTTTGGTTTGTAAGTGCCTAATAAAATTGAGCATTCCAAATGCACACATTAGGCTTTGGTTAAACAACAAGTCTCTTTGTCAGGTTATTTACAGAGACCAAGAGAAACAGCCTTCCTCGGATATTTCCTTCGGCATAATTCTCCAACTTGGACAAAAACATGTAATGACTAAACTTAAAATTTAAACAGGGGGAGAAGCAAAGCAAATTGATTTCTATGTCTATAGACCAAGCTAATTTTTCTTAGTTATCTCGGACAAGACTAATCAAATAAAGTCACTATTTTATACTATGAAGAACCTTACCTATCTATATAAAGACAGGCTTGGGTTGCATTAGGGAGAAGCACAAGAAGAACATAAGTAGATTTTTGTAAGCTGCTCCAAGAAAGCTATAGAACTTTGGAAGTTGTATATATCACCCTGAAAGTAGTAGGACACTATCTGGAAAGAGAGAGAAAAAAGAAAAGGAAAATGAAGGATGACATACAAAAGTGATATGGCTAATGAAGATCCAAAAAATGTTCTTTTTAGTGACTGTATTATCAGTCATGCTATGACTATGCATTAATTGAATATTAGTAATACTGGTCATAGAACTAACTAGTAAACCCAGGCAAAAGATCTAAAATGCCTAGAAGTAAAGGAGCAAAGTTATTGAGACTATTTCTCTTATTCTTATTCCACTAGAAAAGAAATATTCTGGGAAGGTAGTGGCTGCATAGTTTTTGCCTCTTCCTAAATAGTCATGTAAAGTATCTAGATACAAAGAAAAATTCACAGACACTTGTTTTAAAGATGGGCCATAAAGCACAAGGCATTCCCACAGACCCTAAATTCTGAAAAAAATGGGGACAAAACACCAAAAAACTAACAATATCTGCATGGCATTAGTGTTTGTGAAGGAAAAAGCAAAGGAAGACAATAAGATGTCTGATGGTAATAAGCATAAGAAATGCTAACAATAGACAACACATGCTTACTAAAAACCATGACAAGTAAATCTGGAAACAGTACCTGACACCAAAAGTGATTTTTTTTTTTTTTTTCTCTTTTGCTCTAACATTGGGAGAGTCCAAAGAAACTTCATTTAAAAACTAAGGAGCTGGAGCAGTCTAGGCCCTATGAAATTGACCAGACAGAGTTTTCTTTGAAAACAGAGCCCATGCTGAAAAGAAGCTGGTGGGAACTAAATCAAAATTTGATAGAACAAGGGAAATAAGAATGAAGAAAAGTGAATATTTACATGAAATAGACACAGGAGATTTCAGAAAGCAAACCATCAGATTATGAACACTACTCAAAAACAATGAAAGGAAGAGTACTGTGAAGTCAGAAAAGCAGTATTAGCAATAAGATAAGATAAATAGGGTTGTGAGTTGCCTTTTCTTATAAAAGGAACCAGGGTTTCTTGGGTAAACAGTTGATTTCTGCATCTGGGACAGGATATGTACAAGATGAGTCTGGTGTACCTTGTCAGAAAAGTAGCAGAGACTACTAGAAACATAGCAAAAAGACTCAGTAGCCAACTTTATGAGATTTCCACCAGCCAAAGATAATTTATCTTCAATAAAAATTTTAAAAAATTCCCATGTACTGAAATAAATATGCATACATTTATTCATTAATAATAGCTTAATTATTAAAAATTAAATGATCCTACCAAAGAATTGTAAATAAAGGGAAAGAATAAAGCATTTATTCTGCTATATGATCATTACTTGCATGTGTAAGTTGCTTCATTCGTGACTCTTCACGACTCCACGGACTGTAGCCTGCCAGGCTCCACTGTCCATAGAATTTTCCAGGCAAGAATACTGGAGTTGGTTGCCATTTCCTACTGTTAGGAAAATTAAATAATATTATTTAGTTTTCAGAGGCAGGGCAGAACAGGCCTCTGACGTTGCTTCTAACCTGCCTAGACATTGCCCTGACTGTGAGTGCCAGACTTGCAGGAACTGAAGTTGTTGAGCCCCTGGAGTGGGCTGACCAACCAAACCCTGGGCTTAACAACATTGCAAGTTTTGGGTTTATTTTTTTTTTTTAATTTATTTTAAATTAATTTATTTACTTTAATTGGAGGCTAACTACTTTACAAAATCGTGGTGGTTTTTGCCACACATTGACATGAATCAGCCACAGGTGTACATGTGTCCCCCATCCGAAGCCCTCCTCCCACCTCCCTCCCCATCCCATCCCTCTGGGTTGTCCCAGTGCACTGGCTTTGAGTTCCCTGTTTCATGCATCGAACTTGGACTGGTCATCTATTTCACATATGGTAATATATATGTTTCAATGCTATTCTCTCAAATCACCCCATCCTTGCCTTCTTCCACAGAGTTCAAAGGTCTGTTCTTTACATCTGTGTCTCCTTTGCTATCTCGCATATAGGGTCATTGTTACCATCTTTCTAAATTCCATATATATCTGGTAGTATATTGTACTGGATGGGCTTCCCTGGTGGCTCAGAGGGTAAAGCATCTGCCTGTGAAGCAGGAAACCCAGATTCAATCCCTGGGTCGGGAAGATCCCCTGGAGAAGGAAATGGCAACCCACTCCAGTATTTTTGCCTGGAGAATCCCATGGATGGAGGAGCCTGGTGAGCTACAGTCCACAGGATCGAAAAGAGTTGGACACGACTGAGTGACTTAACTTTAACTTTATACTGTACTGGTGTTTCTCTTTCTGACTTGCTTCACTCTGTATAATAGGGTCCAATTTCATTCAAATGAGTCCTTTTTATAGCTGAGTAATATTCCATTGTGTATATGTACCACAGCTTTCTTATCCATTTGTCTGACGATGGACATCTAGGTTGCTTCCATGTCCTAGCTATTGTAAACAGTGCAGCAGTGAAAAATGGGGTACATGTGTCTCTTTCAGTTCTGGTTCCTTTTGTGTGTATGCCCAGCAGTGGGATTGCTGAATCATATGGCAGTTCTATTTCCAGTTTTTAAGGAATCTCCACACTGTTCTCCATAGTGACTGTACTAGTTTGTATTCCCACCAACAGTGTAAGAGGTATCCCTTTTCCCCACACCATCTCCAGCATTTATTGTTTGTAGACTTTCTGATAGCAGCCATTCTGACCGGCATGAGATGGTACCTCATTGTGGTTGATTTGCATTTCTCTGATAATGAGTGATGTTAAGCACCTTTTCATGTGTTTGTTAGCCATCTGTATGTCTTCTTTGGAGAAATGTCTATTTAGTTCTTTCACCCACTTTTTGATTGGGTTGTATATTTTTCTGGTATTGAGCTGCAGGAGGTGCTTGTATATTTTTGAGATTAATTCTTTGTCAGTTGAGTCATTTGCTATTATTTTCTCCCATTGTGAAGGCTGTCTTTTCACCTTGCTTATAGTTTCCTTCATTGTGCAAAAGTTTTAAGTTTAGTTAGGTCCCATTTGTTTATTTTTGCTTTTATTTATGTTACTCTGGGGGGTGGGTCATAGAGGATCTTGCTGTGATTTATGTCAGAGAGTGTTTTGCCTATGTTTTCCTCTGGGAGTTTTAAAGTTTGGGGTCTTACATTTAGATCTTTAATCCATTTGGAGTTTATTGTTGTGTATGGTTTAGAAAGTATTCTAGTTTCGTTCTCTTACAGTTGGTTGACCAGTGTCCCCAGCAGCACTTGTTAAAGAGATTGTCTTTTCTCCATTGTATATCCTTGCCTCCTTTGTCAAAGATAAGGTGTCCATAGGTGTGTGGATTTATCTCTGGGCTTTCTATTCTGTTCCATTGATCTATATTTCTGTCTTTGTGCCAGTACCATACTGTCTTGATGACTGTAGCTTTGTAGTATAGCCTGAAGTCAGGCAGGTTGATGCCTCCAGTTCCATTCTTCTTTCTCAAGATTACTTTGGCTACTTGAGGTTTTTTGTAGTTCCATTCAAATTGTGAAGTTATTTGCTCTAGTTCTGTGAAAAATACCATCAGTAACTTGATAAAGATTGTGCTGAATCTATAGATTGATTAGGGTATTATACTCATTTTCAGTATATTGTTTCTTCTGATCCATGAATATGGTATATTTCTCCATCTATTTGTGTCATCTTTGATTTCTTGCATCAGTGCTTTATAGTTTTCTATATATAGGTCTTTTGTTTCTTTAGGTAGATTTATTCCTCAGTATTTTTATTCTTTTTGTCACAGTGGTGAATGGGATTGTTTCCTTAATTTCTTTTTATGCTTTCTCATTGTTAGTGTATAAGAGTGGAAGGGATTTCTGTGTGTTAATTTTATATCCTGAAAATTTACTATATTCACTGATTAGCTCTAGTAATTTTCTGGTGGTGTCTTTAGGGTTTTCTGTTTAGATGATCATGTCATCTGCAAACAGTGAGAGTTTTACTTCTTTCCCAATCTGGTTTCCTTTTACTTCTTTTTCTTCACTGACTGTTGTGGCTAAAACTTCCAAAACTATGTTGAATAGTAGTGGTGAGAGTGAGCACTCTTGTCTTGTTCGTGACTTTAGGGAAAATGTTTTCAATTTTTCACCACTGAGGATAATGTTTGCTGTGGGTTTATCATATATGGCTTTTATTATGTTGAGGTATGTTCCTTCTATGCCTGTTTTCTGGAGATTTTTTTTTTTTAATCATAAATGGGTGTTGAATTTCATCAAAGGCTTTCTCTGCATCTATTGAGATAATCATATGGTTTTTATCTTTCAATTTGCTAATGTGGTGTATCACATTGATTGATTTGTGAATATTGAAGAATACTTAAATCCCTGGAATAAAGCCCACTTGGTCATGATGTATGATCTTTTTAATATGCTTTTGGATTCTGTTTGCTAGAATTTTGTTGGGGATTTTTGCATCTACATTCATCAATGATATTTGCCTGAAGTTTTTTTTGTTTGTTCGTTTGTTTGTTTGTGACATCTTTGTCTGGTTTTTCTATTAGGGTTATTGTGACCTCATAGAATGAGTTTGGGAGTTTACTTTCCTTTGCAATTTTCTGGAAGAGTTTGATTGGGATAGGTGTTAGCTCTTCTCTAAATGTTTGATGGAATTCACTTGTGAAGCCAACTGGCCCTGGGCTTTTGTTCTTTGGAAGATTTTTTATTACAGTTTCGATTTCTGTGCTTGTGATGGTCTGTTAAGATTTTCTATTTCTTCCTGGTTCAGTTTTAGAAGATTATACTTTTCTAAGAATTTTTCCATTTCTTTCATGTAGCCCATTTTATTGGCATATAGTTACTGATAGTAGTCTCTTATGATCCTTTGTATTTCTGTGTTGTCTGTTGTGATTTCTCCATTTTCATTTTTTTTTTGTTGTTGATTTGACTCTTCTCCCTTTTTTTCTTGATGACTCTGGCTAATGGTTTGTTTATCTTATTGATCTTCTCAAAGAATTAGGTTTAAGTACATTAGCATGAAATCAGAGCTGCAATTGACTCACAGATTGGTGGTGATATCAGATTGCATCCTGGGATTAAAAGCACGAAACCTGAACTGCAATCTTTGAAGTCTCATGCACAGATTGGATGCTCTGCCTGGGACCTTTTCTCAGTTGAGACTTTAGATGTCCTGTGTCATGGGACTTTCCAGGGCTGTTTGAATCTGGATGTTGGTCAAAACTCAACTAGGTGATGTATCCTCTACTGTTTATATTTCTCTTATCTTTTAATGTTAGTATATTGAAAGGAAACTAGATAATTCTCTAATAAATATTGGTATTATTTATTTGTATAGAACTAGTGGTCTTATTTTATTAACAAATCCTTTGAACCTGAGACAAAAGTGAAAACTTTTGGCTAAACGTCTAGTCCAGGGGATCTTCCCCACCCAGAGATCAAACCTGCATCTCTTGCCTGTCCTGCATTGGCAGGCAGATTTTTTACCACTGTGCCTCCTGGGAAGCCTCATATATACCATTGGTAGTGGTTTAGTCACTAAGTCGTGTCCAATTCTTGCAACCCCATGGACTGTAGCCTGCCAGGCTCCTCTGTCCATGGGATTGTCCAGGCAAGAATACTGGAGTGGATAGCCATTTCCTTCTCCAGATATATATACCATTGGATAACCAAGTAATAGATGAGGGGAAGTATCAGTTTACAAGAATATTCTAAACAATAACTTTTTAAGTGAGAGATCTATCCCCATTTGTAACCACCCTGCACTCAATGAATTAATGTATTTACATATTATCAATGCTAACAAAAAGAGAAAGAAGACATATGTCCCTTCTATTGTCTTGCCAAAATGTCATACATGAGACCAATCAACTCTCTGGATCCTGCTGCCAATTTTCAGGAAATAGAGAAGCAAGAACATGTTAACTTAGCTAAGAATATATAGCTAGCAAAATTCATACAATAGGAAATTTAACAATTCAAATTCTCTTAGTCCTTTAACAAAATTATAAAGAAAAGAAAGGGACAAGGTAGGAGTGGGGAGAAGACTTGCAGATTAAAAGATCTAAAGACATCATTTTTTAATGGAAAATACTAAAATATAATGTATAAGGATGTAATCTTGGGTGATCAAACTATTTTTTCTAATGTAAGGCTATTATTACTATAAAAGCCAGGAAGAGGGAGTAATAAAACTAGTGTTTGTAACTGGGCCAGGCCTCACCTAGGGGTTCCTGGTGTGACTGGTAAAGTTCTGTCTCTTGACCTGGATAGTAGTTACAAAGGTGTTGGGTTTAAATAATTCACTAGTTGAAAACAACGTTAAGAAAAGAAAAACTGAAAGAAAAAAAGGAAGAAAAAGAAAAGCAGTGACAGACCCATGGACATAGGAAGATGGTAGAAACTGTGGACAGGTTTGTTCTGTCTGTGCACATGCTCAGTTGCTTCAGTCATATCCAACTTTTTGTGGCTCCATGGACTGCTGCCCACCAACCTCCTCTGTTCATGGGTTCTCCAGGCAGGGATTCAGAGTGGGTTGCCATTTCCTTCTACTGGGGATCTTTCTAACCTGTCTACTCAGTCACAAAGGGACTGAACCTCCACCTTCCACCTAGAGTGAAATCTTCAAGGATATGGAAGAAGAGGCCAGACTTTGGTAGAAAGTACCCTATTTGCCCTAAATCGCTGTGTGTTCAGATTTCTTATCACAGTAGTCTTACAGAATTGTGTTGCTGCTCTCACTGCAGGTCCCATGATCAAGTAATAGAAAAACTATACTGGGAAAATTATACTTTGTATTGACATGAAGAAAAGAATTAGCCTCACTACTCCATCATCTCATGTAAAAAACAAGAAGTTGGAAATGTTTCAGATGATTTTGTTTTATCGTTTTTTCTTTCTATATTCCTAACTTCCATAACAATAAAAAAAAAGATTTGACATGGCAATATATTGTTATGTATTCTATGAAAGTATAATTTGATGGAATGACAATTTTGAAGCCTGAAGCAACTACAAATGCTTAAATTAGAGGAAAATGGGAGAGTAGGAAGACATTTTCTTGAATTAAGTTGAACGCCATGCTGTAGGTGTTACTCTTTGCTGCTCCCTACATTGTACTGTGCTTAGTCACTCAGTCATGTTCAACTCTTTGCGACCTCATGGACTGTAGTCCAACAGGCTCCTAGGTCCATGGGGATTCTCCAGGCAAGAATACTGGAGTGGGTTGCCATGCCCTCGTTCAGGGGATCTTCCCAACTTAGGGATCGAACCCAGGTCTCCCACATTGCAAGCAGATTCTTTACCATTTGAGCCACCAGGAAAGCCTCCCAACAGCATTACCTGGCCACTAATCCTCTTATTATAGAAGGGTAGTGGCACAGTCTGTCTACCATGGTCTGACAGGGACCCATGGAGGTCTTTCACCACCCTGCCTTCCACTCTGAGGGAATCTGAACATCAGCTGGGAAGAGAGAAAAAAAGAGAACCTACACTTCTTTGGACCATGAAGTGCGTATACCAGAATCTTTTTTAAAAATATTCAGTCATTTACTGTATGTTCAAATGATACATAATCTACAATGCGGACAGAGATCTAGGTTCCTGCAAAGGAGTCCTACCTATGACATGGAACCACATTACTTAGCCCTTGGGTATAGCATGAGGTCTCCCTTGACCAAAAGAGCCTCTCCCCCTCCACAAACTTTATCCTACTGCCCTTCACTCCTGATCACACTTCAGCCTCCACACCCCAATCAGAGGTCCCATGTTCTCTTCTAGTTGGCCTCCAGAGAAGGGATTTAATTCATCCCTTCTTCCTACATTTCTCTCATTGCTCAGGCAGAAATGATACTTTGGATTCTTCACAGTGACTGACCTTCAAGTAGAATATCCAAAAAACACCCAGGAAAGAGAACCTCCTGCTGGCATACCTCCTGTATCACTGATCCTGCTCATGGTGCCAGTGGTCTTGCTGTTCACACTGAGTGCACTGTTCGCTGAACCCATGGTAGGCAAGATGTGAGCTAAGAGGCTTGAAGATAATGTGAGGAGCAGTAGGAACTGCAGACATGTTTATCCTCTCCTGGCTGGTGCAGCAGCTACAGCAGCAGGCATAACATAACCTAACACAACACAACCTCTCTCCCGGCTGACGCAGCAGCTGTGGCAGTGGACATGCTAGTCTCTCCTCTCGCAGCTAACCCAACGGACACAGCTGTGACACAGCAGTGATGCTGTCACTTTCTAGGTGGAGCCCATATATCCTTTCAGCACAAAGTAGCTCATGATCAAGCAAATACCTTGTGATGTTCATGTGCAGTGCTATAAGTGATCTCAACTGTTACATAATCATTATTTACAAAACGTGGGGTAAGAGCTACAGGCCATGGAGGGACAGAGCCTGACCATGCCATCTTGGCTAATTTGCTTTTTCTCTATACATCCTCAAACTTGTTTTGCTAAAGGATTAGCCTTTCCTTCTCCAGCTTTGAGTTACATTACAAAACCTCTAGCCTTAGCAACCAGGGAAGGAACTGGGGTCACCACAGAGCTAATGCAAAGGGAACTTGTGTGTACATGACAACTAAAGTTTCTGACTTACATAACATACATTTATATATATAGACCTGTGATATCTTCTGTTTAAGATACTTGAAAATCATAATGGAAATTCCCAGAAAAGCAATGTTAAAAGGAGGATTATGAGATTTACTCTGCTATAACAAAAGGCAGGATTTCCAGAAGCTGGGTTTTAGGCGGCCTAAATATAAGTCTCCAAGAGGGCATATGGCCACAGGGAGGATTGTTTCAAAAAGGGTATTGAAAACATCAGCAAAAGTTATGAGCAGAAAAACTAGTATACAGTAAATAAATAATATATAGTTGTTAAATAACCAAAAGAATTACTAAAAACATAGTAGAGTTGATGACACATGTTACAATTTAAATGTGCAAAACATGATAATTATTTTCTACAAGGAATCTCATGTTGCTTTTGAGCCTACTCAACAGAAACAAATATCTTCAGTTCCTCAATGAATATACCTCAGTCTCTTCTAGTTTCAGCCAATGCTTTTCATGTATTATCTCAGTTGCTTCAGGATTTAATCTCAATGAATTTTATCTTTTTTTCTTTCTCCCTCCTTCTGATGACCTCCTCCCCCAGGGACTTTCTAAGTCCTGGCAGATTTGAGGCAGAGATGTTCAGGCATTAATGTGGTCTGGTTTGCCCAACTGACTGGGCATTCTGCTGAAGTGAGGCTGGTCCCACCTATCTCCAACCTGTGCTCACTGCTGAAATGGGCGGACCCTACTCCAGACTCTGGTCCCACACTCCCTCACTCTGTAGCCTTCATGTCCAAACCCTATGTCTCTTCCATTCTTAGCATTTGTGCACCACCCAGAAGTGCACAAGAAAGTTTGGACTCTCAAATGACACACACATATTATGGGAACCAGAAGTGCCAATGTGGGCTCATTTGCCCAGAATCTTCTTCAGGCATTGCAAATCCACCACAGCTCACTGCTCTGCACACCAGAATACTCTGAATGTTTGACTTCACGAAAGAGGTTGCAATTTTCTCCGGCTATCCTGAGAAACAAAGACACCTCTTACTCTGGGATTATCCAAATCTCTCTGGTTCTCCCTATATATTGCATTTTCCCAAAGGTTTGCTTGTAGGGGAACAGATTCAGGAATGAAGACACTCAGCCTGAATTTTCTTATCTTCCCTCTGCTAGGCCCCTGCATCAGAAGAGCTTTTCCTCTGCCTTTTAGGCACAATATTTATTTGCATCCCCACTCTCCACTGGCATTATAAGGATATTAATTCCAACCCCAAAGGTTTTTAAAAGAATTGAACAAAACTATCTATATATATACAAAAAAGATCATCAGGACCCAGATAACCAAGATGGTGTGATCACTCACCTAGAGCCAGACATCCTGGAATGCAAAGTCAAGTGGGCCTTAGGAAGCATCACTACAAACAAACCTAGTGGAGGTGATGGAATTCCAGTTGAGCTATTTCCAATCCTAAGAGATGATGCTGTGAAAGTGCTGCACTTAATATGCCAGCAAATTTGGAAAACTCAGCAGAGGCCACAGGGACTGAAAAAGGTCAGTTTTCATTCCAATCCCAAAGAAGGACAATGCAAAAGAATGTTCAAACTACAGCACAATTGCAGTCTTCTCACATGTTAGCAAAGAAATGCTCAAAATTATCCAAGCTAGGCTTCAACAGTAAGTGAACTGTGAACTTCCAGTTGTTCAAGTTTGATTTAGAAAAGGCAGAGGAACCAGAGATCCAATTGCCAACATCTGTTGGATCATTGAAAAAGCACGAGAATTCCAGAAAAACATCTACTTCTGCTTTATTGATTATCCCATAGCCTTTGTCTGAGTGGACAATAAACTGCAGAAAATTCTTAAAGAGATGGGACTATCAGACCACCTTACCTGCCTCTTGAGAAATCTGTATACAGGTCAAGAAGCAACAGTTAGAACCCGACTTGGAACAAGAGACTGGTTCCAAATAGGAAAAAGAGTATGTCAAGGCTGCATATTGTCACCCTGCTTATTTAACGTATATGCAGAGTACATCATGCAAAATGTCAGGCTGGATGAAGCACAAGCTATAATTAAGGTTGCCAGGAAAAATATCAATAACCTCAGATATGCAGATGACACCATCCTTACGGCAGAAAGTGAAAGAAGAACTAAAGACGCTCTTGATGAAAGTGAAAGAGAAGAGTGAAAAAGCTGGCTTAAAACTCAGCATTCAAAAAACTAAGATCATGACATCTGGTCCTATCACTTCATGGCAAATAGATGGGGAAACAATGGAAACAGTGAGAGACTTTATTTTGGGCAACTCCAAAATCACTGCAGATGGTGACTGTAGTCATGAGATTAAAAGATGCTTACTCCTTGGAAGAAAAGCTATGACCAACCTAGACAGCATATTAAAAAGCAGAGACATTACTTTGCTGACAAAAGTCCATCTAGTCAAAGCTATGGTTTTTCCAGTAATCATGCCTGGATGTGAGAGTTGGACTATAAGGAAAGCTGAGTGCTGAAGAATTGATGCTTTTGAACTGTGGTGTTGGAGAAGACTCTTGAGAGTCCCTTGGACAACAAGGATATCACAGCAGCCAATCTTAAAGGAAATCAATCCTGAATATTCGTTGGAAGGACTGATGCTGAAGTTGAAACTCCAATACTTTGGCCACCTGATGTGAAGAACTGACTCATTAGAAAGACCCTGATGCTGGGAAAGATTGAAGGTGGGAGGAGAAGGGGACAATAGAGGATGAGATGGTTGGATGGCATCACCAACTCAATAGACATGAGTTTGAGGAAGCTCCAGGAGTTCATGAAGGACAGGGAAACCTGGCATGCTGCAGTCCATGGGGTCGCAAGGAGTTAGACTCAACTGAGTGACTGAACTATACTGACTGATATGCAAGACTTCCTTGCCTATTTGGTGCTCTCCTAATTTTACCTCAATAATCTACTTGGAGACTTACGTGCCCAAACAGACAAGAAAGATACAAAAAAAGGAAAAGAGATAACTCAAAATTGGAAGTACTGCTTTTACTATTTTTTTCTTTCTTTGAAGCTATAGTTAAGACTTTCTCATAAATTTAGCTTGAATGTAAAGTACATTTTACATTAAAGTGTAGGAGACAGGAAAAATAAAAGAAAAGCAGGCCCTGTCAAGGGCCACAAAAAAAATTTATAATTATTGATAAACTGGATGCTATAAGGCATGAGACTCTTGGAACAAGTCCAGAGGGAACAGTTCATAGTCTTGAAAACGAGATATGATCCTGGGGTCGGAAAACCAACCCCAGACTGTTTCTCAACTGGTGTCTCAGAGTCACATATTTTACATATCTGGTGGAAAATCTATAGATAAGAATATTAGTCTTAGTTATTGATTTGCTATTGATTACTGCTTCCTAATTACTCAGTGGTTAATGATCATTTTGTTCTTTGGCCCTGAAGGTCACATGAGTTATAGTTTAACTCCCTGCATATTTTTTCCTTCACAGTTGAAAGTATAATAAAGCTAGCTTGGATTCAGTATCAGTACCTTCACCTTGGAGCAGTGTTGGTCCCCTGATCCTCGCTTTTCTCTGAATTCTTGTGTCTTATTTCTCATTCTTTTGCCATATCGCGCTTTTGGAAACCTTACTTGTTGAGCTGGTCTCGAGGTTAAAGAAAAACAATCCAGGGTCCCACAGTGAGTCAAAGATAGAATAAGGACTAAACACTAGGACTCCTGACATTTAACTAATCTTAATTTAAGATTTTCCACAATACAAACTGCTTTTTTTTTTTAAAAAAAAAAAAAGGCTGAAAAATGTATGAGGTGGTGATATTCATTTATTCTTTCAGGAACAAACATTTATTGAGAGCATCCCATATATAAGACACAGTACTAGTTACTGGGGGAAGAAGAAGGCAGTAGGGCAATGAAGAGTCAAGTTCACAAAGAAGAAGAGGCCCCTCAGTGAGTCCAGGAGAACTTTGAACATCTGACATTGCTAGAGCATTCTAGCAAGACTCCAGGCTGAAGGGGCAAGAGATTTAACCTGGGAGAGCTTGAAGCCAACCTAGTGAGCTCTAACTCTGGTTGAGAGGAAATATGATTGCCAATATATCACTCTGGTGACAGTGCAGAGAACAACTTTAAGGGGGACAAGATTAGAGTCTAAGAGAGCATTTAACTGGCAGTTGTAGTAACCCAGTCCAGGTAATATATGGGCTAGAGTTATGAGTAGTAATAGGGATAGAGGAGGGGAAAGATACAAAAAAAGGAAAAGGTATGAAAGTGTCAAAATTTGCAGTACTACTTTTACTATTTTTTCTTTCTTTGAAGCCACAGTTAAGACTTTCTCATAAACTGAACTTAACTGTAAAGTACACTTTATATTAAAGTGTGTTAAAGAAAAACATTCCATGAATTAATGAAAGTAGAAGTATAAGAGTACTCTAAATTCTGCAATTAGGAACGCATATATTTTCCAATAAATAAGTCTCCAATGTTTTCTTTTACTACATTAGTGTGTTTAAATCTTGGTTTCCGCTTTAGAGAAGGGGAACCTGGATTCAGTTTTTGGTTGAGATGTTTTTTTAACCACTCTATGTAATAGAATCTACATTTATAAAGTTAGCATAATTATTTTCCTATCAAGGGAGAAATGGGGAATCAAATTGTTGCAGAGGAAAGAGAAAAAAAGGAGAAGAATGAGTTTTCTTTCCTTTCCTGAGAACAAAGAAGTTAGAGAACAGTGAGCAAGTCTGAATAGTCCTAGTTTTTCACTTTAACTGCTCCTAACTCTGCACGTCTAAAACTAAATTTGCTTTTCTGCCCCTTAACTTTGAAGAAGTTACATTTCACACCTTTTATCCTTTGACTCTATGCTAAACACCTCCTGCATTTGCTGCTTACCCTTGCAGCACTCTCTTCCCCTTGTCGTTCCTTTTTACTTATCAGAAAGACAGCCACAGAGCCACCGAACCGCCAGACTCAACTACCGGATAGTGATGCCAGCCTTTGACCATTTTTGAAACAGTGCAGGAGGAAGAAGACAAGATCCTCGAAGCTTTGTTCCTTATCACCAGCTCCTGACTGTGAGCCCTCGTCTTACATAAGCCCCTAGACTCGTCATGGCGGGAGGCATAGGTCTCAAGGCGTGAATCTACTGTGTTCCCCTCTCTCCAGCTGAGGATTAGAGCCACCTTTCTCTTTCATCCAGACTCCGTCTCCAGATTTTTTATTCAGCTTCAGTGGCAGAGAAAGCCAACGTTTTGTCCAGCAACAAAATGAACTAGCGAATGAAAATTAGAGTTTCCCACCAAGGGAGAAATTGTGTCCTACTCATCTTAATTTTCCCCAAATATAAAAACTAGAAAGCCTCAAAATTCTTTTTCAGAAGCAAGCAAACTTCTTTGTGTCAGGTTAAGAATGGTTAAATTGATTAAGCACTTCTATGTGTCTGGTTAAGAATGATTAAATTGATTAAGCACTGTTCTCAGTATTTTTCATGAATTATCTTTAATCCTTATGGTAACAGCCAGGATGTGGCAAGACTGAGATTGAAACTCAGGTAATCTGGCACAGAGCTATGTGGTCTCACCAATTATATTTATAATCTCTTAATTAGAATCATTGCAATGTGACCATGGACAAAATTTACAAACAAAAGTAAGTAGCTTTTAATTACTATATTTATACAAAAATAACAGCCAATTAAAAATATAGTGGAAGAGTAAGAAAGAAAACAAAGAAAAAAAGATTAAATGTAATATGCATAAAAATTTTAGACAAGGAAAACATTAAAGTGCAACAGAAGAAACCAAAAGGAAGAACGCCCACAAAGAAAGATGTAACACTCTCTTGGGAGAAAAGATCAATTCTAAGTTAATCTAAAAATGTATAGCATCTAAAGAACAATAGCAATAAGCTTCTTTATTAAGAACTACTCTAACTGATGTTCAAAACTCATATGGAAAAATAAAAGTGAAAGAAAAAACAAGAAAATTCCACATAGTGGAGGTATTACAATCCCCCATTTACAGTAAGATATTGAAACATATTTAAATCTACAGAAATGTGTAGAAAATGTGTGGTAGTAAAATGTAAATAGACCTATGAACTCTCTAGAAATAGAGCCAAATGGAATACAATATGTAATAAAGTGGCATTTTATGATAGGAAAGAATCCAACATGAGTTAAATCTAAAGAGAAATTAAAAATTGGTCAAAGTAATTAGCAACATATATCATAGATAAACATGTATATAAAGATATTCTATGAATCAGTAAGATACTATCTAATAATCTAAAAGTGTGATGAGTAAAGGACATGAACTACTTTACAAAGAAATTCAAATGGCACTTTGGTATACCTAGAAATGCTTAACATTTACTGTACTAAAAAAAACTTGAAACTAAAAAAACTATTTTTACTTATAATTTGGCAACTAACAAAAAAGTTGAAAGTCTTTATGTGGCATAAGTGTGGATAAATACATACTTGCACACTTTGTTCATGGGAATGTAAAATGTACTTTTTACATAAAACTTCTCTCACTATGGGGAAATTTGGAAACATTTATTTAAAAAAAATTAACTATGGGTATACCATTTTGACTGGGAAATTTTACTTCCAGAAATTATTTTTCTCCACATACATGCACATGTTTGCAAATACAAATTTTGAAGCTATTCACTACATCACTATAGTAAATAGCTGTTAAAACGATATTCATAGCTGACCCTCAAACAGCCCAAGTTTGAACAGGACAGGTCCCGACTTGCAGACTTTTTTCAGTAGTAAATACTACAACACTATGTGACCTATGGTTGGTTGAATCTACAGATACAAATTGTGGATACAGAGAAACCAAGTATACAGAGGTTATAAATGAATTTTTAGATTCTGTGAGGGCCAAAGCCCTAACCCCCACATTGTTCAAAGGTCAACTGCATGCCTTTATATGTTCTAGCATTGAATAATCTCAACTAGATATCCTCCAGAGAAAAAAATAACAAGATGTAGAATGGTGTGTATAATATACTATATTGTATAAAGAAAGGATATAGCAGAATAGTTAGGCCCAGTTCTGATGCCTAGGCTCTGCCACTTGCCAATTTTAAGTTCCTCAGTTTATCAATATGTAAAGTGGGCATAAGAGTCATCCCTAGGTCATAGAACACTGTTGCAAAAATTAAATAAATTAAAATATTAGTAAGGCAAAGACTATTAGTTGGTCCCCAAATACATTTCCTCTTCACTCTGGTACACACTAGACAATATTTACAGCCTCTGTTTACAGTGAGATGAGGATGTGACTGAATTCTAGTCAGTGATTAGCAGGCATGGCCCATTAAAGCCTCATACATTCTGTCTTCTGTGCTCCTCATCCTTTTGCCAGGTCAGCCTCATGACACAGACTAGAGACTGCAAAGCCTGTCTATGGAGGGTCCCTTCAAGATTGACTGTGCTCGCCACACACACATTGATGACTTTAGGTAGCATTCTGTTGGGTTTGAAGAATAATAACTTTTTAGGGTCAATTGTTACAGAAGTCTCTTACTGTTTGTTCCCATTACCAAAATGATTACTGTTTTGGTTATTAGCATGTATCTCTGAAAGGTACATAAGAAATTAATAATAGAGTTTGCCTCTTGCAAAGGGGATGGTGCGACCTTTTAAACATCTTGAATTTTGTTCATCTGCATGTCCTACAGATGTCACATCCATATTAGTGAATAGCTTGAACTGTGTTATGATCAATTAGCCTTGAAGTCTCAGAGTCTTAACACATCAGTGGTTTCTTTCTCATTGACATCAGAATCTGATGCGGACCAGAAGATTCCACTGCCTGCCGCACCTCCACAAGGTGACTCAAGAACACAGGCTGTTTCCATCTGCCAACTCCTTCATTGACTGCAGTACCCATGGGAGAAAGAGGGATGGGAAAGGCACAGCCTGTCTTAACTGCCATCATGATCACATTTCAGTGACATGATCCCACTGAAATGGGGTAACTGGGAAATGTAGTTCAGCCATGTGCTCTGAAAAATTAAAGGTCTTGATGAACACTTATGCTCCTACATGATGTCTTGGGAACTCTGATAGTCAGGAAGAAACAGGCTGAGGGCAACTTCTTAGTCGTTTGCCATCTCGCGATGTTTCTTTTAACAGATTTAAGAAATGACCCCTAGTACAATAGTGCAAAGCTTAGGCCATTCTGGGTCCATCAAATAACTAACAACAACAGCACCAACAACAAAAAGGATTAGAGTTTACAATCTTTATATTTTACACTCTGTGGAAGTATGCATTCTATTTTAATCTCTGTCTTCAGTATGTCAGCAAGTTTGGAAAACTCAGCAGTGGCCACAGGAATGGAAAAGTTTTCCATTCAGTTTTCATTCCAATCCCAAAAAAGGGTAATACCAAAGAACTTTCAAACTACCATACAGTTGCACTTATTTCACGTGCCATCAAGGTTATACTAAAAATCCTTCAAAAAAAATAATAAAAAAATAAATTAAAAAAATCCTTCAAGTTAGGATTCAGAAGTATGTGAATCAAGAACTTCCAAATGTATAAGCTGGCTTTCAAAGGGACAGAGGAACCAGAGAGCAAATTGTCAACATTCATTGGATGACGGAGAAAGAAAAGAAGGTCCAGAAAAATATCTACTTCTGCTTTATTGACTATGAAAAATCTTTTACTGGGTGGATCACAACAAAGTGTGGAAACTTCTTAAAGAAATGAGCATACCAAATCACATTACCTGTCTCCTGAGAAACCTATATGCAAATCAAGAAGCAACAGTTAGAACCAGACATGGAACAAATAACTGATTCAAAATTGGGAAGGAGTATGACAAGACTGAATATTGTCACCCTGTTTAGTTAACTTCTATGCAGAATACATTATGTGGGATACTGGGCTGGATGAACCATAAGCTGGAATGAAGATTGCCAGGAAAAATATCAACAACCTCACGTATGCAGATGATACTACCTTAATGCAGAAAGTGAAGAGGAACTAAAGAGCCCCTTGATGAGTGTGAAAGAAGAGAGTGAAAAAGCTGACTTAAAGCTCAACATTCAAAAAACCAAGATCTTGGCATCCAGGCCCATCACTTCATGGCAAAGAGAAGAGGAAAAAGTGGAGACAGTGACAGATTTCATTTTCTTGTACTCCAAAATCGCTACAGCCGGTGGCTGCAGCCAATAAACTTAAATACCCTCGTTTCTTGGAAGGAAAGCTATGACAAACCTCAGTTCAATTCAGTTCAGTTCAGTCACTCAGTCACGTCTGACTCTTTTCAACCCCATGGACTGCAGCACACCAGACCTCCCTGACAATCACCAACTCCCGGAGTTTACTCAAACTCATATACATAGAGTTGGTGATGCCATCCAGCCATCTCATTCTCTGTCATCCCCTTCTCCTCCCACCTTCAATCTTTCCCAGAATCAGGGTCTTTTCAAGTGAGTCAGTTCTTCACATCAGGTGGCCAAAGTATTGGAGTTTCAGCTTCAGCATCAGTCCTTCCAATGAATATTCAGGACTGAATATTCATGAACAGTATAAAAAACAGTATGAACAGTATGACAAACCTAGACAGCATATTAAAAAGCAGAGATATCACTTTGCTGAGAAAGACTGATATCATTTAAGCTATGGTTTTCCAATAGTTATATATGGATGTGAGAGTTGGATCATTAAGAAGGCTGAGCACCAAAGAATTAATGCTTTCAAACTGTGGTGCTGGAGAAGACTCTTGAGAGTTCTTTGGACTGGAAGGAAATCAAACCAGTCAATTCTAAAGGAAATCAACCCTGAATACCCATGGAAGGACTGATGCTAAAGCTGAAGCTCAATCCGTTTGTCACCTGATGTGAAGAGCCAGCTCATTGGAAAAGACCGTTATGCTGGGAAAGATTGAAGGCAAAAGGAGAAGGGTGTGACAGAAGATGAGATGATTAGAGATAGCATCACCAACTCAATGGACATGAATTTTATTAAACTCTAATAGGTAGTGGAGGAAAGGGGAACCTGATGTGCTACAGTCTGTGGGATTGCAGAGTTGGACATGACTGGAGGCTGAACCTCAGCAATGGTGTTACAGCATGTTCTACTTTCATTATTTTACATTAACTGTCCAGTTTTACCAGCACAGAGTAGTTATATCATTACAGGAAATGCTTAACAAGGAGCAAGACCATTTAAAGAACAAAGAGCAATGAACAATACAATACCTGAAATGAAAGATACAACAGGAAGAATAAATAGCAGAAAAACAAGTGAGCTAGAAGACAGAGTGTAGGAAATCACTGCCACCAAACAGAATAAAGTATTTTTTTAAATGAGGACCATCTCAGAGACCTCTATGAAATATTAAATGCATCAAGATTCATATTATGAGAGTCCTAAAAGAGGAGAAATAAAAACAGCCTGAGAAAATATTTAAAGATATGAAAGCCAAAAACTTCCCTGACCTGAGACTCAGTCAAGTCTAGGAAGTGCAGAGAATCCCATACAGGATAAACTCAAGGAGGAACACACTGAGACTCACATTAGTCAAACTGACAAAAATTAAAGACAAAGAAAAAATATTAAAAGTAAGAAGGGAAAAGCAACAAATAACATAGGAGGTATTCTCAGGATTTTGAAGATAGGAGAGCAGTCAGGAATATTTTCTTAGACAGAAACCTTATCAGGGAGCTAAGAACCTGTATTACATGTAATATCTATTGATTTACTATCTTTTTTTTTTAATTAAAAGATAATTGCTTACAGAATTGTGTTGGTTTCTGCCAGAAAAGTTTTGGGACTGAAAAATTCCAACTTACATTTGTCTTTTTCATTTGCTATCTCATTAAAAAAAATGATTAATGTCTATATTGTCAATTATAATATATAATGCATTTTTTAATACTGCAGATGGCCACGTTCCCACTGACAATTTCATTGGGCCATCCCCTGATGGAGGTTTTGGGTGAATTTGCAATCCCTGCCTCCCCCCACCGTTGCAGAGTGATGATGAATGGGCTGAGTCAGAAAGAGTCTATTTAGGGAAAGAAGGGCAGGCAGTAACATTCTCCTAGGATAAACTGTAGACACCTCATATCTGCCAGTAGAAACAACGGGACCCAAATATGTGCAATGGAGTGATGCCTTGGACCCTGGTGGGGTCCAAGAGCTTAGTCCTAGATGTCCACAAACCTGCCCCGGACCCTTCTGATTTCTGGAGGAAAAACCAGGGAGGCCGGCACATGTGCAATCGACTCCCTCAGTCTGGTCTCAGATGGTCACTCCACTTCCCAGCCTTTGGTCCAGGGCATATTTCCCACCGACCTGGCTGGGCCTCCAGAACAGGATCCCGTGGCAGTGTGACTGGAGTAGGGGGCAATGGTGAGGAGTCCAAGAGCACTGGGATTTGCTTGATAGGGGGTATGAGACAAATTCGTTGGGGCTGAGTCTCTAGTACCCAGGGCACCACGTGTACCTCATCCCAGGACGCTCCTGGGGATCACCCTAGAACTCCCAAGACGCTGCGGGACTGGGCTTCTTCTGAGAAGACTATGGTGGCAGCAGTGTTTCAGGCCTGACTCTGCTGTTCCCCGAGAGGCCCTGATTTCTCACAGAATTCCAGCCCATCCTCTCCCTGAGCCTTTATCAGGACCGGCGCTTAGTCCTCCCATACTCTCCAAGTCTGCCCACTCCAGCTGAGCTGTTTGCCTGCGTGCATGCTAAGTCGCTTCAGTCCTGTCTGATTCTTTGCGACCCCGTGGACCATAGCCTGCCAGGCTTCTCTGTCCATGGGATTCTCCAGGCAAGAAAAAAGAACAGAAAAGAAAAGAAAAAGAAAAAAAAAAAAAAAAAGGAAGGTAGAGGAGTAGTTCCTGGTTTGTAGGTCACAAATTTATTTGAAATAATGTATTACCTATTCCAAAACATAAATACATTTTCTTCTTTTTTTTTAATTTTTAATTTTCATTTTAAGACATGATATTGAAAGTCAAATATAAATACTGATCTTTGGATCATACCTCACACTCTCCCTCTATGACAGAGGCATTTCTAGCTGTTCTCTCCCCATTTCTCTGCCCCAATGTAGTTAGGCAGAGCCAAGTGACTAATGCTTGCCAAAGGTCTGTGAGCAAAATTAACTTGGGTCATTTCCAGACCAAAACTTTGAGGGCCAGTGCACAGCTTTCTTTCTTTTTCTGCCATGGGGACCTGGAAGCCTCCTGCTTTGGATGGCAGAGCTACAACATGCTGAGGCCTGGATTTTGTAGAACCATTTGGAAAGGAGCTGCTCTAGAGACTCATCAGATCTGGAGTGCATTTTGCATAACTGAGAGAGAAACTTTTATGTGTTAAGTCACTGACATTTAAAGATGTATTTGTTACCACAATCTAACAGCCTAAACTGTCTAAGCTACTTCTAATTTCTTTCCAGAAGTTTCAACACACATTTATTTTATTTCAGTAAACATTTATTGAGTGCCTGTTATGGACACCAGGTCTTCCCTGGCGGCTCAGCTGGTAAAGATTCCTCCTGCAGTGCGGGAGACCTGGGCTCCATCCCTGGGAAGATCCCCTGGGGAAGAGAAAGGTATCCATTCCAGTATTCTGGCCTGGAGAATTCCATGGACTCTACAGTCCATGGGGTCAGAAAGAGTCAGAAACGACCGAGGGACTTTCACTCACTTCACTATGGACAAAGCATCTACTAGACAGATGGTTGCAAAGATGAATAAGACATAATCCTTCTCTTGAAGGTCAGACCAGAGAAGGAGACAGACAAGTGAACATGAGGTAGAGATACATTTAGCTCAGATTAGGACTATACTGGAAGGTCTTCCCAAGGAAGTGATTTCTAAAGAGCCATAGTTAGATTTTTTTCTAGTTTTTTGCTTTTTACAGAGGAAAGCATTTATCAAATATTTTCTATTTAGTTGGCAATTGACATGTGTGGAAATACTGACTTCAAAGTTTTTAGAATTTTAATTTCTCTACATAATCAGGAATAAACATAAAATTCTTATCAGCTTCCACTGTGGAGCTAAATTATTGTGAATCTCATCCTTGATATGCATTTATCATATATATAAAATATCTCTTTGCACATTTATTTAATATGCTTCTAGAGCATATGCTTATATCCTTTATTTCTATTCTTTGTATAGATTATGGGCCCACATCAACACAGCTTAGAATGTCTGTAGTTTGTAAGGTATATGGCTCAACCATTTAGGATAGTGGCCAAGAACTTGGGTTTTGGAACCTGCTTCCCACTTTTTAGAAAATAAATAAATAAATAAAAAATAAAAATAAAATAAATAAATAAATAAAAGTAAAATGCAAAAAAAAAATAGAAAGGCCAGATCGACCTTAATTAGGTATATGGCCATAGGAAAATTACTGAAATCAATGTGCTTTTATTTCCTCACCTGTGGAGAGGCTATTTTAATGGAACTACCTCATAGAGATGTTATGAGAATTAAATGAGTTGATGTATACAATCCACATAGAGCAGTAAATGTTTGATTATTCATAGTTAATATTATGAGTATTGTTGTTTGTTGTTCTTGTTAACTCTGCAGAGGTTGTTTGCTGGTGGTAGTAACTCTGTTTTCAGTTAAATTTATAGTTCCTATTGATAGATCAGCTGTTATCCTTATGGGAATCCCTTTGTGTGTTATTTGTTGTTTCTCCCTTGCTGCTTTTAGTATTTGTTCTTTGTGTTTGATCTTTGTTAATTTGATTAATATGTGTCTCGGAGTGTTTCACCTTGGGTTTATCCTGTTTGGGACTCTCTGGGTTTCTTGGACTTGGGTGGCTATTTCCTTCCCCATTTTAGGGAAGTTTTCAGCTATTATCTCCTCGAGTATTTTCTCATGGCCTTTCTTTTTGTCTTCTTTTTCTGGGACTCCTATGATTCGAATGTTGGGGCGTTTCACATTGTCCCAGAGGTCCCTGAGGTTGTCCTCATTTCTTTTGATCCTTTTTTCTTTTTTCCTCTCTGCTTCATTTATTTCCACCATTCTATCTTCTACCTCACTTATCCTATCCTAAAATTAGATACTGAATCTTGTCTTGTAGTAATGTTACAAAAATAACAAAGTTATTTTACAACTGGAAGTTGCCAAGTTTGGGAAATGTAGTCAATAACCATGTAATTACAGAATGGAATATTACTAAGTCATAAAAAGGGACAAAATAATACAATTTGAGAGATATAAATAGACTTAGAGACTTCCATACAGAATGAAGTAAGTCAAAAATAGAAAGATAGTATGTAAAACTGCTTATATGTGGAATCTGGAAAAATGGTAGAGATGAATTTATTGCCAAAGCAAAAATATAGTCACAGATGTAGAGAACAAATTTATGGTTACCAAAGGGGGAAAGGGGAGTGAGATGAATTGGAAGATTGGAACTGACATGTTACACTACTATGTATAAAACAGAACTAACAAAAATCTACTGTATAGAATAGGGAACTCTACTGAATGCTCTGTGGTGATACAAACAGGAAGAAAATTGAAAAGATTGGATATATGTATATGCATGACTGATTCATTTTTCTGTACAGCAGAAGCTAACACAACATTGTAAAACAACTCTACTCCAATGAAAACTTATTTAAAATTTTTAAAAATAAATTTTTTAAAATGCAATATCCTTGTATAGGGATATAATTAGATTTATCATGGTGATCAGTGTGACATGTATAGATACCAGATCAATATGTTCTATAACAGGAACTTACATGGTGTATTGTAGGTCAATTATATTTTTAAAACAAACAAACTCAGAGAAAAAGAAATCAGAATTTTGGTTATCAGAGGTGGGGTAGTTTGGGGTGGGAGAAGAATGGGAATTGGATGAAGACAGTTAAGAGATACAAGTTTCAGTTATAAGATAGATACATACTAGGGACATAATGTACAACATGAGAAATATAATTAACACTATAGTAAGTTATATAGTGAAATTGTTAAGAGTGTATATACTGAGTTCTCATCAAAAGGGAAATATTTTTTCTAATTTCTTTAATGTTCTATCTATACGAGATGATAGATATTCACTAAACTTATTGTGAAAGTAATTTCCTGATGTATGTAGGACAAATCCCTATGCTCTATGTCTTAAACTTATTTAGTGCTGTATTACAATTATAGTTCAATGAAACTGGAAGAAAAAAAGCTTTGATTGCCAATCAATATATCAAAAAACTTTTTATCTTGCAGAACATACAACTGAATTTCAGAAATATTAGTGTTAATGAAAATAACAGATGAAATGAGAATTAGAATTCAAAATTCCTGACTTGATAAAATAGGCTTAGTGGACATTAACTTCAACCATACAGTACCCAAAGTATTATACTCCAGTAAGTTATAGAGGAAAATAGATCAGTTGTGTAGCTATAATCCTGGAAACTAAGAACTCTGAATCTGGCCTTCATTTTCCTTTTGCCTGGAAAATTCCATGGACAGAGGAGTCTGATAGGCTACAGTCCATGGGGTCGCAAAGAGTCGGATACGACTGAGTGACCTCACTTAATGTCCAAGTCAATTTACCATTTTAGGATTTTTTTATTCTCTAACTATAGAAAACCAAAGAACTTTATAAGGCTATTAATCCCACCTGCTTCTTGGGGTTGCAGTAATAGTGTAAAGTTCTTTGAAATGGCAAGTACTAAAAGGAAAAATATCTGATTCGATGTTTTATTCTTATTTCAATGCCAAAGTCCAATAAAAGACAGAATGAAATCACTTGCAATCAAATAGTTGATGCAATTTCCCAAAGCTCAACTGTATCTCCTTATATGAGATCCTTTAGTTACTGGGATATGCAACTACTACAAAAAGAAATGATTACCCTGTCTCTTCAGAAGACAGGCTGACATTTTTCCCTTCACTTTGTATTAACTTGTACATTTGACTCTTAACATTATTCCAAACTTTCTTAGATTTAATGGTATATGTTTACACTTGTGTGCGCGTGTGTGTGTGTGTGTGTGTGTGTGTGTGTGTGTGCGTGAAAACTGAAAGAAGGTGGGAGCTCAAAGAATCTGAGAAACCCATCCCTTCTTATTTTCACAGCAGGAATTCCAGTCCTTTTAAAATATTTGTTTCAGAAAGCTTCTTTCTGCTTCACTTAAAAAAAAAACTGACATCAGTATAGCATGTATTATAATGAAGGAAGATGAATGATATAAGCATTTTTAAATGGTTGATCCATCCAGTTTCTAAATGTTCACTGTGATGCCACCAAAAAATCAGGAGTCCTTCCTTGTATAGTTCTACTGTGGGTACCAGCCACAAAGCTTCCATGAGTTTACAGGACTTTTATCTTCTAGCCTGTGACCTAATGAAATGTCCACTTCTGTACTATTTGCCTAAATACAGAGAACAAATCATCATCCTCAGACTTCAAGAGTTCCATATTTTTCTCTATGGTTAATTTGTAATTCATCTCCTAAATATGGAATTGATAGTATAATTGATTGCTTCAAGAACAGCCAAGTAAGGAAGACAGGGAGCAGTTTAGGGCTCACACAAAGGCTCCTGACTTGGCAAACAAGAACACATTGCTTTGAATATTATAAATAATTCAGAACACACAGAGTAGGAGGTGGAAGTTTAGGAAAAGAGTGACTGATTAGGTGTCTGTGTATATTGTAAGTATGAATATAAAGCATAATCACTGTAAATGAGTTTAAACTTTAATTTGTTGGATAGTTGAGAAAGAGAACAACATAAAATGTGTTTTAGGAGCATAGGTTGTGTATAAGAAGAAAGACAAGTCAGAAGGCTACTGTCTCATTTGAGGACAAGCTAATGAAGCCTGAGTCATGTCATTGACAATGTGGATGAAGAGAAAAGATAAATTCAAGTGATGGTCAAGAGGTAGATTTTAGAGGATGAGAGTGAAGGGACACATGGGAGAATCTCAAATTCCTGAAAACTTGGTTCCAGTTGATTACAGGATTGGGCAAATTACTTGAGGGTTATGTCATTCACTAAAAGAATAATTGCATAGTGAGGATAAGGAATGTGCATTGAATACGTCCTATGTACCAGGTGGTGTTTTAGGAGTTACTATTACAACATTGAACAAAACTCCACTGTCAGCGGGTGAACAGAGAAACAAACTGTAGTGCATCCAGACAATGGAATATTATTCAACCCTAAAAATAAATGGCTTATTAAGTCATATGAAGACATAGAGAAATCTAAAATGCATACTACTAAGTAAAATAAGTAAACTTGAGAGGCTAAATACTGTATAATTCCAACTATATGACATCCTGAAAAAGGAAAAACTATGAAAAGTAAAAGGACCAGTGATTGACAAGAATCGGTGGGAAGAGAGAGATGAATAGGTAGAGCACAGAGGATTTGTAGGACAGTAAGCTATGCTCTATGATATTATAATGGTGGATACATGACATCATACATTTGTCAAAACCCACTGAAAATATATAACACCAGGAAAAAACTCTAATGTAAACCATGGCAAGTGACATTGATAATGGGGGAGAATATGTATGTGTGAGGGCAACAAATATAAATCTCTGTACCTAATTCTGTAGACCTAAAACTGTATTTTATTCATACCAAAGGAAATCATCAAGAAAATGAAAAGATAGCCCACTGAATGGGAAAAAATATTTGCAAATCATATGCCCACTAAAGGGTTAATATCCAAAGTATATAAAGAACTCATACAATTCAAAATCAAACAACCTGATTTAAGAATGGACAAAGGACATGAGTAGACCTTTTTTCAAGGAAGACATACAGATGGCCAACAAGCACCTAAAAAGATGTTCAACGTCTCTTATCATCAGGGAAACGCAAATCAAAACCTCAATGAGATATCACCTCACACGTGTCAATATAGCTATTATCAAAAAGACAACAAATAATAAGTGTTGGCAAGGATGTGAAGAAAAGGAAACCCTCATGCACTGTTAGTGGGAGTATAAACTGGTGTAGACACTATGGGAAATGGTATGGAGATTTCTCAAGAAATTAAAAAATAAAACTACCATATGATGCACCAATTCCAAATATCTTTCCAAAAAAGGCAAAAACACTAAATAAAAAATACATACACATCCCTATGTTCACTGTAGCATTATTCACAATAGACAAGATATGGAAGCAACGTAAGTGCCTATTGATATATGAATAAAGCTACAGGATACATATAAAATAGACTATTATCCAGCCATGAAAAGGATGAAATCTTTTCATTTGCAGCAACATGGATAGACCTAGAGGATATTCTACTCAGCAAAAAAAACTCAGATATAGAAAGGTAAATACGTATGATTCCACTCATTTGTGGAATCTAAAAAATAAAACAAGTGAACAAACATAATGAAATGGAAACATGGTCACAGATACTGAGAACCAACAGATGGTTGCCAGATGAGGGGAGGGGAGAGAAATCGATGAGAAAGATTAAGAGGTATAAAGTTCCAACTATAAAATAAATAAGTCATAGAAATATAATGGACAGCATAGAAAATATAATAAATAACTTTATAACAACTTTTTATGGTGACAGATGGTTACTAGATTTATTATGGTGATCAATTCTTAATGTACACAAATGTTGGATCTTATTGTATACCTTAAATGAATATAATATTTTCTGTCAACTACAATTTTAAAAAGAACAAATAAAACCATAAATCTTTTAGAAGAAAATAAAATAAACTGCACCAAATGTTTTATTTGAAAAGTTTCTTGTCTTCTTGGATAAGAAGGAAACTACATGTAGGATGGGGAGCTTACATTCTAGAAAAGAAAGATGAATTATAAACAAAACTAAATTGTTGTCTAAATTGTTAGTGAACTAAAAGGCAAAAAAGAAAGAGGAGAAGAAGAGGGAGAAGAGGAGGAGAAGGAGGAAGAGCAGGGAAAGTAAACGGGAAGAGAAGAGGTGGACAAGAAGCTGTTACGTACTGAGGTGATTGATTCTATCACAAGAATATAGAATAGCTATTAATATTTGTGTCAGAGAAGAATTTTTGTGGAATACATGAGATCCTTGAGGTGGGTCCATCTTTTAATACTATGTTCTGTGGTAGAAATAATAGATGCACTATATAATATTAAGTATATTATTTCCAATATATGTATAGATGTTTGACATACACATACATTCTATGGAGGAAAAAATACAATAGAAGAAGGAGTTAGGAAACCGCAGGGAAGAGTGAGGTTGCTCTTTAAATAAGGCAGTCTTTAAATAGAGTGATCATGAAAGGTTTCATTGATTCAGTGGCATTTGATCAGAGACCGCAAGGAGGGACAGTGAGTCATATTAATATCTGGGAAAGAGCCTTCCAAGAAGGAACAAGTATGAAGTCCCTGAAGCAATGATGTGCTTAATATTTTTCAAAAATAACATGAAGTCCAGTGTTGCTAGAATGGAGTGAACCAAGGGTTTTAGGGCAGAGAGGTAGGCCAAGTAGATTTTTTAGGTGTTTATAGAACTTTGTAAAGATTTGGGGCCTTAATCTGAATGAGATGAGAGGAAAGTGAAAGTCGCTCAGTCCTGTCTGACTCTTTGTGACCTCATGGACTACACAGCTCATGGACTTCTCCAGCGCAGAATACTACAGTGTGTAGCCTTTCCCTTCTCCAGGGGATCTCCCCAACCCAGGGATCGAACCCAGCTCTCCCACATTGCAGGTGGATTCTTTACCAGCTGAGCCACGAGGGAGGCACAAGAATCCTGGAGTGGGCAGCCGATCCCTGCCCATGAGTGAGATGAAATAAGACGAGAAGCTACTGGAAAATCTGAAAATTTACTCGATCAAACATTTTAATAAACTGTCTCTAGCTGTACCTGAGAATAGATTGGGGTGGGGGAGGAAGAGCAGAACCAGGAGGAGTAACTATACCAATGAGTTGATAGCAATTATTCAGGCAAAGTATGGTGACTATTTAGACCAGTTTGGGAGCAGTATGAGAGAGGTTGGATTCCGCATGCATTTTGAAAGTAGAGTCAGCAAAATTTTCTGAGGCCTTTGGAATGAAATATAAAGGAGCAAAGACAAAAAGGACTCCATATTTTGGGGCTAAGCATTTGAAAGTCTGAAAAGGGAAAGGCTGTAGGAGGAAGAGTTTGGGGGATGAGAGGGAAGATGAGAACTTTGGCTCTGGACAAGTTTAAGTTTTTGTCAGACATCCAAATTAAGATGTCAAGTGACTTCCTAGAGAAAGGATTTTGGAGAGTTGAGGCCTGAGCTGGAGGATTAAATTTTGGCAATGTCAGCACACAGAAAGGAGAGTTGGCCATGAGACTAGATATGCTTACCTGAGAAGTGGGGGTAAAGGGACAGAAAGAATCCAGCACCTGAACCCAGGACACTCCACCAATAAAGTCTGAAAAGGTAAGGAATAAAGAGAAAAATGGAGAAGAAGTAGTCTATATTTCAGACAAAGAGAGACAGAGAGACCCTGACTAAATGAAGAGTTGCAAGAATGAGTAAGCAATAAATCAATGGGTAAAGTCATAAGAATTATAATTGCCTGTTGAAATTAGCAATGAAGGAGTCATTGGGCAGCTGAGATGAATTTCAGTGGAAGATGCTGGGGAGAAACCTGACTGAAAGGAATTCCAAAATCCAGCAAGGATAGGGAGTGGCCACATTTGATGACAGACAAATGTTTTAAGGAGTTTTGCTAATAACTGAGAGAAAATAAATGGTTGTGGCTGAAAAGTGGTATGGAATTAAGAGTGCTTGCTGTTAGTGAAAGTTGCTCAGTCATGTCTGACTCTTTGCAACCCCATGGACTATACAGTCCATGGAATTCTCCAGGCCAGAATACTGGAATGGGGCGACCAACCCAGGAATTGAACCGGGGTCTCCTGCATTGCAGGTGGATTTTTTTACCAGGGAAGTCTCTTTGTTGTTTAAATGAAAGAAAATTGTGCTTTGTCTGGTGGAAATGGTCTGCAAAAGAGGAGACAGTTTTTGATGCGGAAGAAAGAGGGGGCAGTTGCAATGCCACTATTTTGAAGGGAATCATTCAGGGTTCAGTCTCTGAAGCATAGAATCCCTTATATAATTTGGAACTTAGACTTATGTAGAAGATGTTGAGGATGTGAAGGTCTTCAAGGGAAATTTGTTGGGCTAGATCAAGAGTAAGTCTTACTAGTCAGCCTGCCTAGCCAGCGAGAGGGGATAATTTGGAGTTTGCAGGGAAATCCAAGAAGCCAAGCATTCCCACTGCCAAATTAGAACCACAAAGGAGGAGTCCATGAAGAGATCTATGGGAAGTCAATGTTTCTGTGCTGCTATCACCTGTGTGGATTCGCAGCTACGCATCTGGTGCTCGGCCTGGGGCCATTGTTGGTCAGCAGGGCCAGCAGTTACGAAGATGAGCTGGATATGGAATACAGGAGAATAAAGACCAACTGAGACCCAACAGATACCTCCACATCTGAGCATCACAGTATCTGAGCACCAGAGCCTTCCGACTGTAATGGCCACTGATTCGCTCTTGCCTGGTAAATCTATGCAAGTTCCTATTTTGGCCACTTCTAATCTAGCCATACAAAGGATTCTAGCAAATGTGGTTCATAAATTTATAGTAGCACAATGCAGGATTTCTCAACCCTTTCAACAAAGCATCCATATACACTACTTTTAACCATGATTAACTTTCAAATCCCCTTCGTAGATCACAGCCCCATTGTGGCAAAGGGACTGGCATAACGCAATGAAGCTATGAAACTTGCCGTGCAGGAAATGGGTGAATTTAATTGAGATGACCATTGTGTCTATTACTGTGACTGAGAATCCCTTAGAAGAAATGGAGCAGCCCTCATATCCAACAGAACAGTCTGAAATGCAGTACTTAGATGCAATCTCAAAAATGACCAAATAAACTTGGTTCATTTCCAAAACTAAGCATTCAACATTACAGTAATCTAAGTCTATGCCTGGATACTGCTGATGCTGAAGAAGCTGAAGTCAACTGGCCATATGAAGACCTACAAGGATTTCTAGAAGTAACATCAAGGAAAAAAAGGGGGGGGATTAACTTTTCATCATAGGGAATTAGAATGCAAAAATAGGAAGTCAAGGAATACCTGTAGTGACAGACAAGTTTGGCCTTGGAGTACAAAATGAAACAGGGCACAGGCTAACAGTTTTGTCAAGAGAAAATGCTGATCATAGCAAACACAATTTTCCAACAACCCAAGAGATGCCTCTACAAATTGTAGAGTCACCATCTGAAATGAACTTGGAGCCCAAGAAAATAGTCTGTCACTGCCTCCATTGTTTCCCCATCTATTTGCCAGGAACTGATGAGACCAGATGCCCCAATCTTAGTTTTATGAATGTTGAGTTTCAAGCCAGCTTTTTCACTCTCCTCTTTCACTTTCATCAAGAGGCTCCTAAATTCCTCTTCACTCTCTGCCATAAGGGTGGTGTCATCTGCATATCTGAGGTTATTGATATTTCTCCTGCAATCTTGATTCCAGATTGTGCTTCATCCAGCCTTGTGTTTCACATGATGTATTCTGCATATAAGTTAAAAAAGCACAGTGACAATATACAGCTTTGATGTATGTCTCCCAATTTGGAACTAGCTTGTTCCCTGTCTGGTTCTAACTGTTGCTTTTGACCTGTGTAAAGACTCCTCAGTAGGCAGGTAAGGTGGTCCTGTGTTCCCAACTCTTTAAGAATTTTCTACAGTTTGTTGTGATCCCTGCAGTCAAAGGCTTTGGTGTAGTCAGTAAAGCAGAAGTAGATGCTTTTCTGTAATTCTCTTGCTTTTTTAATAATCCAACAGATGTTGGCAATTTGACCTCTGGTTCCTCTGCCTTTTCTAAATCCAGCTTGAACATCTGAAAGTTCTTTGTTCACCTACTGTTGAAGGCTCACTTGGAGAATTTTGAGCATTAATTTGTTAGCGTGTGAGATAAGTGCAATTGTGCAGTGGTTTGAACATTCTTTATGAAATGAAAATGAAATGAAAACCACCCTTTTCCAGTCCTGTAGCCACTGTTGACTTCTCCAAATTTGCTGGCATATTGAGTGCAACACTTTCATAGTATCATCTTTTAGGACTTGAAAGAGCTCAGTTAGAATTCCATCACCTCCACTAGCTTTGTCTGTAGTGATGATTCTTAAGGCCCACTTGACTTTGGACTCTAGGATGTCTGGCTCTAGGTGAATGATCACACCATCGTGGTTATCTGGGTTATTACGATTTTTTTTTTTTTTTTTTATAGTTCTCCTGTATATTCTGGCCATGTTTTCTTAATATCTTCTGCTTCTGTTAGGTCCATACTGTTTCTTTCCTTTATTGTGCCCATCTTTGCATGAAATGTTCCCTTGGTATCTCTAATTTTCTTGAAGAGATCTCTGGTCTTTTCCATTCTATTGTTTTCCTCTATTTCTTTGCATTGATCACTGAGGAAAGCTTTCTCTCTCTTTGTTATTCTTTGGAACTCGGCATTCAGCTGGGTGTATCTTTCCTTATCTCCTTTGCCTTTAGCTTCTCTTCTTTTCTCAGCTACTTGTAAGGCCTCCTCAGTCAACCATTTTGCCTTTTTGGATTTCTTTTTCTCAGGGATGGTTTTGATCACCGCCTCCTGTACAATGTCATGAACCTCTGTTCATAGTTCTTCAGACACTCTGTCTATCAAATCTAATCCCTTGATTCTATTTATCAGTTCCACTGTATAATTGTAAGGGTTTATGTACTTGTAAGGATTATGTCATACCTGAATGGTCTAGTGGTTTTCCCTACTTTCTTCAATTTAAATGTGAATTTTGCAATAAGGACTTTATGATCTGAGTCACAGTCAGCTCTCGGTCTTGTTTTTATTGACTGTATAGAGCTTCTCCATCTTTGGCTGCAAAGAATATAATCAATTTGATTTCAGTGATGTACATGTGTTGAGTCATCTCCTGTGTATTGGAAGAGGGTGTTTTCTATGACCAGTACATTTTCTTGGCAAAACTCTTTTAGCCTTTGCCCTGCTTCATTTTGTACTTCAAGGGCAAACTTGCCTGTTACTTCAGGTATCTCTTGACTTCCTATGTTTGCATTCTAGCCCCCTGTGATGAAAAGTACATCTTTTTTTAGTGTTAGTTCTAGAAGGTCTAGTAGGTCACATCATAGAACTGTTCAGCTTCTTCAGCATTAGTGGTTGGGGCATAGACTTGGATTACTATGGTATTAAATGGTTTGCCTTGGAAATAAACAAAGATCATTCTGTCATTGAGGTTGAACCCAAGTACTGCATTTTGGACTCTTTTGTTGACTATGAGGGCAACTCCATTTCTTCTAAGGGATTCTTGCGCACAATAGTAGATATAATGGTCATCTGAATTAAATTCGCCCATTCCAGTCCATTTTAGTTCACTGATTCCTAGAATGTCCATATTCACTCTTGCCGTCTCCTGTTTGACCACTTCCAATTTAACTTGATTTATGAACCTAACATTCCAGGTTTCTATGCAATATTGTTCTTACAGCATCAGACTTTACTTCTATCACCAATCATATCCACAACCGGGTTTTTTGTTGTTGTTGTTTGCTTGTTTGTTTGTTTGTTTTTTGTTTTTCACTTTGGCTTAGCCTCTTCCTTTTTTATGGAGCTATTTCTCCACTGTTCTCCAGTAGCATATTGGGCACCTACCGACCTGGGGAGTTCATCTTTCAGTGTCCTAACTTTTTGCCTTTTCATACTGTCCATGGGGTTCTCAAGGCAAGAATACTTAAGTGGTTTGCTATTCCCTTCTCCAGTGATTATGGGGGATATCTTCAAGAATACTGAAGATATCAAGGGAATATTTTATTCAAGGAGGGGCACAATAAAGGACAGAAACTGTATGGACCTAACAGAAGCAGAAGAGATTTAGAAGAAGTGACACAAATACACAGAACTGTTCGAGAAAGTTCTTAATGACCTGGATAATCACTATGGTGTGGTCACTCACCATAGTGAAATGGGATGTGTAGAAATCCTGGGATGTGCAGTCACCTGGGCCTTAGGGAGCATTACTACAAACAAAGTTCTTGAAGGTAAGGGAATTTCAGCTGAGCTATTTAAAATCTTAAAAGATTATTAGTATTGAATATGCTATTAAAGTGCTACACTCAGTATATCAGCAAGTTTGGAAAACTTGGCAGAGGTCACAGGACTGGAAAAGGTCAGTTTTCATTCCAGTCAGTCCCAAAGAAAGACAATACCAAAAAATGTTCAAACTACCATACAGTCATTTCACATGTTAGCAAGGTCATGCTCAAAATACTTCAAGCTAGGCTTCAGCAGTATTTGAACCAAGAACTTCCAGATGTATAAACTGGGTTTCAAAGAGGCAGAGGAACCAGAGATCAAATTGCCAGCATTCGTTGGATCATGGAGAAAGCAAGGAAGTTCCAGAAAAACATCTACTTCTGCTTCACTGACTATGCTAAAGCCTTTGTGTGGATCACAACAAACTGTGGAAACTTTCTAAAGAGATGGCAGTATCAGATCATCTTACCTGGCTCCTGAGGAAACGCTACACAGGGCAAGAAGCAACAGTTAGAACTGGATGTGAAACAATTGACTGGTTCAAAATTGGGAAAGGAATGCATCAAGGCTGTATATTGTCACCCTACTTATTTGACTTATAAGCAGAATATATCATGTGAAGTCCCAGGTTGAATAAATCACAAGCTGGAATCAAGATTGCCACAAGAAATATCAACAACCTCAGATACGCAAGTGATACCATCCTAATGGCAGTATTATTAACTACTCCTAATGTAGTTTATAAACTACAGTTTTGTTCATAAAGATGAACTAAAGAACCTCTTGATGAAAGTGAAAATGGAGAGTGAAAGACCTAGCTTGAAACTCAACGTTATAAAAACTAAGATCGTGGCATCTGGTCCCATCACTTCATGGCAAATCAGTTCAGTTCAGTTCACTTCAGTCACTCAGTCGTGTCTGACTCTTTGTGACCCCATGGACTGTAGCACACCAGGCTCCCCTGTCCATCACCAACTCCCAGAATTTACCCAAACTCATGTCCATTGAGATGGTGATGTCATCCAACCATCTCATCCTCTGTCGTCCCCTTCTCCTCAAGCCTTCAGTCTTCCCCAGTACCAGGGTCTTTTCCAACTAGTCAGTTCTTCACATAAGGTGGCCAAAGTATTGGAGCTTAAGCTAGCTTTAGCATCAGTCTTTCCAGTGAATATTCAGCACTGATTTCCTTTAGGATGGACTAGCTGGATCTCCTTGCAGTCCAAGGGACTCTCAAGAGTCTTCTCCAACACCACAGTTCAAAAGCATCAACAAGGGGAAAAAGTAGAAGCAGTAATAGATTTTACTCACTTGGGTTCCAAAATCACTGGATGGTGACTGCAGCTGTGAAATTAAAATACCCTTACTCCTGGAAGGAAAGCTATGACAAATCTAGACAACATACTAAAAAGCAGATATATCACTTTGCCAATGGCCCATATAGTCAGGGCTATGGTTTTTCCAGTAGTCATTACAGATGTGAGACTTGGGCCATAAAGAAGGCTGAGCACTGAAGTACCCATGTTTTTGAACTGTGGTACTTGGAAGACTCTTGAGAGCCCCTTGGACTGCAAGGAGATCAAACCAGTCAATCCTAAAAGAAATCAACCCTGAATATTCTTTGGAAGGACTGATACTGAAGCTCTGACACTTTGGCCACCTGATGCAGAGTTGATTCACTGATAAAGACTCTGATGCTGGGAGAGACTGAAGGCAAAAGGAGAAGGGGGTGGCAGAGGATGAGATGGTTAGATAGCATCACCAAATCAATGGACATGAATTTGAACAAATGTCAAGAGTTGGTTGAGGACAGAGGAGCCTGGCGTGCTACAGTGCATGGGTTACAAAGATTTGGACAAGACTGAGCTATTGAACAACAACAGCTTTCAAATAAAGATAAAGGCCAGAGGATGAATCTGCTTAGTGTGAGGCAACTATGGCACAATCAAAACAGCTAACCCTCTTCCCCAAAGAGAATATATATACTTAATCCATCTTCAGTTAATATTCATTTCTCTTCCACTTGAGTTACACTCTCACTTTGATATCTTGTAACTACTGAGATATAAAATTATGCTAAGTTGTGCTAAATTGTTTTAGTCATTTCTGACTCTTTGCTACCCTATGGACCGTAGCCCACCAAGCTTCTCTGTCCACAGGATTCTTCAGGCATGAACTATTAATTGACCACTGGGTCAGATAGATCCCTGGAGGAGGGCACAGCAACCCACTCCAGCATTCTTGCCTGGAGAATCATATGGATAGAGGAGCTTGGAGATCTATAGTCCATAGGTAACAAAGAGTTGGACATGACTGAAGTGACTTAGCACACACTCAATCTTATATTAATTAACAGGAAAATCTTAGTTAACAGGAGGAGTATGAGAAGTTGCTATAATAATCAACCTATAACCAAGTAGAAGGGAAGAGATTATTTCATTTTATATACAAATATATTCATGTGAAAATAAGTAAGTAAAACCTATAACTGTACAAATTCTACAACCAGTCCCATAGTCATACTGGTATTCATAGTGAGTGTGAACCTCCACTACCTGTTTCCTCCACTACTTGCTTTATATTAAATTTGTCCTCACCACCTACTTCAGCTTGCATGGTTCCTTGCAGGTGGAGTGACACAAACCTTCATTTCTGAAATCCTTGACAGGTTGAAGTGGTTTTCCACTACTTTTATAACAGAACCTGAGAGCACTAAAAGGTGCTTGATGGATCTTCAGCATTTTACACATACTCTTCTGTGGCCTACTTGTTTAAGACGTATTTTCTCAACAGTCAGAATAAATTACCCTAATACAGAAAGAATTTATTTTTTTTTGGCCAGTTGTGTTTTGTTTTGTTTTGTTTTTCTCACTGACATGAGAAACATTGAATTGTCAGGCAACTGGCAATAAAGAAACAAACTCTTTCATAATACTATACAGTAGAAGGAGCACCATATATTCTTCAACAATTCAGAGCATACTTCACATCCCCACCCTCCATCTCACCACCCAGATGATGCTGTAACTGAGTCTTCTAAAGAATATCCTACCAGCCTATTAGAGCAGCTCCTAGGCTGAGAGTTGATGGTAAGATCAGTGAACTCCCTGAGCACAAGCCCATTTTCTGTAAGATGAGTTGTTTTGCCAAAAACAATGCTGTGTGAAGTACCAAGACAGTGGATAAGGTATTCTTTAATCCATGGATGGTGGATTTGTCAGAAGCACTGTAAGCAGTAAAGGCAAGTCTATACAGAGTGTCTGTTGTAATGAAAACATAGCGATGCCTCTTGGATGGATGGATATAGTTCAGAATAATTGATCCAGAAAGTGGTGACAAATCGAAGGCTCAGTGTCAGTCTCTTCTGTTGGAGAGAAACTGGTCACGTTGGACACTGACCAGTGGCTGTAGACAACTCAACCTTTGTTGGGAGTCCATGGTGTCGGCCCATTCAAACCCCTGCTCCTGTGGCCATCTGTTCACAGGATCATTGGGAAGACTAAATGTGTCCAGGAAACATCCAAAACACAGGGCAAGTAAATAAAATCCTTCTCTGCTCAGGATCTTCTTTGTTGAGTATTTACAAAGAACACAAGAATTCTCTCCCCTTTTTGAGATATCCATTCAGAAATCTCCACCCAGATATCTCAGTTACTAGTTTCCGATCATGTCCCATTGAAGTCCCTGACCACCAAGGCAAATTCTAACCACTAATCAAGAAATAATGTATATCTCTACCTCCCTCTGACCACTTTATCTTCCATGAATATGATAAAAACAAGGGTAGTTCTCAAAATTCTGCCTATTGAAGAGATTTATTTTTACCACTATTCTTCAAGGACCACCCCAGAGCTGGGTTCCAGTGTTGTCATTTTCTACTTTGAACTGATGCCAGCATACTGTACCATCTATAAACTAGGCCTTAATTTTTCATTTTCAATCATCAACTAATGTGGGACTCCCCATGAGGCCATAAGTGCCAGTCAGAGGGAGGAGGCAATGCAGAAAGGGTAGTGACCATGGGTAGCTGGGCTACATATCCACGAAGCTTACTTGAGCCTTCAAGATCAAGCCTGATCTCGTATCCATCACCTACAATGGATTATAGAATCCTGATGAAAGAATCTACAATTATCTCTTCTTGAGTCAGACAGCAAGCAGTTTATGATGGTTATCTTAGTGATCCACAGTCAAGTGTAGGGCCCAGTAGCAAGCTAGAAGTTGCTTCTCAAGAAGGAGAATAGCTATCTGCAGAAAGTTGCATAGCTTTGATCCAAAATTCTAAAAACCTGTGATGTGAGTCACCTACAGTGTCCTGTCAAAGGCTCCACAGAGCATCGCTGTCTGCCACATTTACTTCAAGCATAATCAAATGGCTCTATTGGGCCATAAAGCCTAAGTGGCAGCTACAGGATTTCCCTTGGTCTGGAGCTCCTCAAAACCAAGAACTTTTCAGGTTACCTGATCAATGAGTCTGAGCAGCGTGCCAAAACGAGGTACACACTGCCAAAACAAGCATGCCAAAACAGCATGCCAAACAGCATTGCCAAAACAGCATGCCAAAACGAGGTACACATTGCCTTCAAAACCCAGAGACTCCCTAGGTGCTTTGTCCCTATCGTTGTTGTATGTCCCTATCCACTTGCCCTTCAATTTGGAAGGGATATGTCTCTGTGCTGGAATGAGATGCCTAAAACTCTCACGGCCCTCTACCTTAGGGCTGGTGGAGCAGAAGGAGTTTTTTCCTACTCTCTGTTTTGTATGTTTTACCAAGATATCTACAGTAGTTGCTACTTTCTACCAGTTCAATTAGCATGATACCATCAAATTAGTGGAAAAACATACTGTCTTATGCTTCCCTGGTGGCTCAGCTGGTAAAGAATCCACCTACAATGCATGAGACCTGGGTCCGATCCCTGGGTTGGGAAGATCCCCTGGAGAAGGGAAAGGCTACCCATTCCAGTATTCTGGCCTGGAGAATTCCATGGATTTTATAGTCCATGGGGTTGCAAAGAGTCGGACATGACTGAGCAACTTTCACTTTTACTACGTTCATAGTGTCTTATGGGCTTCCCTGGTGGCTCAGAAGGTGAAGAATCCACCTGCAATGAAGGAGACCTGGGTTTTGATTCCTGGGTCAGTAAGATCCCCTAGAGAAAGGAACGGCTACCCAGTCCAGTATTTTTGCCTGGAGAATTCCATGGACAGAGGAGCCTGGCAGGCTATAGTCCATGGGGTTGCAAAGAGTCAGACATGACTGAGCCACAAAGCCTTTCACTTTTCACTTTATCTTTGAATCGATAAGCAGTTCCCAGCATAGAGGGGATTTGGTACTTACATATCCTTAGCCCAGTGTTAACTGCATAATACTTTGACTTTTTTCACTTTCATGGTATCTTGTGGAATGAAAACGTGGGTCCCTATGGATAAGATTATAACAGAATTGGAGAAGAATTTTAACTATGAGGTAATGCAATACACTGAAGGAATACTGTTGGTTTTGACTATTGAAAGCAAACTGTTTCTGATACTATTTATTAACATATACAATGGATAAGCATTCACAACATTAATTTCTGTATCAGTAAAGCTTTAACCAAAGAAACAAAACCAGTAGAAGATATATAATAAGACTGATGGCAAGTTTTGGCCTATATGATTATAAAGTCTCGCTAGACAAGTTAACTCTATAAGGCAGGCTGCAGAGAAGGGCAGACTGGAACTCCCAGGCTGCTGTCACATGAAGAACTTTTCTTCAATAGGGAAACCTCAGTTCTGTTCTTAAGGCCTTGCAACCAATTGAATCAGTCCTACCCAGATTATCTAGAACAATCTCCTGTACTTAAAATCAATATTGAACTGGTTCTGGACTTTAATCATACCTATAAATTATCCTTATGACAACATCTACATTAGTGTCTGAGACTAGACCATGGTCTACCCAAGTTGCATATCAGGTGCCAGAGGATGTTGATTTTCTCCAGTAATGTAGCCATGTCTGGAACAGCTGCTAGAATTTGACTCATCACTTGGGCAAGTTTACAAAAGTTGTCTGCCATCCTCTAAGATCCAAGATCCATCTATCCTCTGCAAAGATCAAACAGGTGAGCTGTATTAGGATGTGGTAGGAATCACCACTCCTGCATTCTTCAAGTCCTTGATCATGGCACAAATCTCTACAATCCCTCCAAGAATGCAGCATAGTTTTACTATTTGTTAAGGTAGAAACAATTCCAGTGGCTTCCACGTAAACATTTCTATCATGCCAACCTTCTCTCCATGAGTCAGGGAACAAGTGTGGAGATTCTTCCAGTGGCTAATGTATCTCCTTTCACCTATACATTCTGGACTAGAGGAAATAACCATATGATAGGTTGGGGGACAAACTGAGCCACTTTGAGATGGACACAAACAAACTAACATTAATTATTTGAACTCTTTAAGCCCTTAATTTTATAGGTGCACCACAAAGGTGAAGTCTCCAGGAATTAGAGCCTGTTAAGAGGCTCCAGGAATTAGTGTCTGTTAAGAGCCATGCACAGAGTCAGACACGACTTAGTGAATGAACACCAAAAGAACCATGAAGTCTAGTTAGATCTCTTTTCCTAGTAAGCAGACAAGAGCTAAGTAACCACAGTCCCTTTAATAAAGAAGACTAGGAGAAAGATTCACAGTATAATTTTTGGCATCATAGCAAGATTCTTCCTCAAAGGGACCCAGTCTTCCCTTCATTTAAGAGGCTAGATCTGTAAACTGTCTCCACCTAGGAAAAAACTAAAGGGTTGCAACACTCTTTTGTGGTGACTAAAGTCACTAGTTTATAAGATCTGGCCTACTTTCACTTACTCAAATCAAGAAAAATACAAATTAAGTAGCATGCCCATCTATATCAGGCCTATAGACACTATGATTAATTAGCCAATGTAAAAATATCTATGGGTCAAATCATTGTTTTAACTCTGACATTTACTATAGTACCATACCCCCTTGGTCTCCTCTGACCACCTAACCAACATCTGACCCCTGCCCATTATCCTCATTAAATCACCATTATAGTCTTTGACTTCTAAATGTACTTCTGAAATTCTATTATCCCAACCAAATACAGGCAGTTTATCTTGGTGGAAAATCTCCCACTTTTCTTTCTGATATACAATAAGAACTACCACAAAGTTTTTCAAAGATTCTGGTTCAACCCTCACAATAGTACTCTCAATAACTGGTAAATGGAATGCTTTCTGGACTACTCTGTCCCAAGTAGCATTTTATTCGGTGGGTGAGCATGTCTTCATAGTACACTTACAATGTAGATATTTTTCCTCATTTTACCCAAAAAGAAATTGAAGGATACTGTATATAGAAATTAATCAATTAATTGATGTATTCAGAATTAGAAACTCTCAATTCAGTCGCTGTCATGTCTGACTCTGCAACCCCATGAACTGCAGCATGCCAGGCTTCCCTGTCCATCACTAACTCCTGGAGTTTACTCAAACTCATGTCCATCAAGTTGGTGATGCCATACAACCATTTCATCCTCTGTCATCTCCTTCTCCTCCCACCTTCAATCTTTCCCAGCATCAGGATCTTTCTAATGAATCAGTTGTTCACATCAGGTGGCCAAAGTATTGGAGCTTCAACTTCAGCATCAGTCCTTCCAATGAATATTCAGAACTCATTTCCTTTAGGATGGACTGGTTGGATCTCCTTGCTGTCCAAGGAACTCTCAAGAGTCTTCTCCAACACCACAGTTCAAAAGCATCAATTTTCACCTTTCTTTATGGTCCAACTCTCATATCCATAGATGACTACTAAAAATACCAAAGCTTTGACTATATGGACCTTTGCTGATAAAGTAATGTCTCTGCTTTTTTAATATGCTGTCTAGGTTTGTCATAGCTTTTTTGCATGAAATGTTCCCTTGGTATCTCTAATTTTCTTGAAGATATCTACTCTTTACCATTCTATTGTTTTCCTCTGTTAAGATGGGCACAATAAAGGACAGAAACAGTATGGACCCAACAGAAGCAGAATATATGAAGAGGTGGCAAGAATACACAGAAGAACTACACAAAAAAGATGTTAATGACCCAGAGGATCACAATGGTGTGATCACCCACCTAGATCCAGAAACCCTGGAGTGTGAAGTCAAGTAGGCCTTAGGAAGTATCACTATGAAAAAAGCTAGTGGAGGTGATAGAAATCTAGCTGAGTTATTTCAAATCCTAAAGGATGATGGTGTTAAAGTGCTGCACTCAATATTTTGGCTAATTTGGAAAACTCAGCAGTGGCCACAGTACTAGAAAAATTCAGTTTTCATCCCAATCCCAAAGAAAGGCAATGCCAAAGAATGTTCAAACTATTGCACAATTGCACTCATCTCACAAGCTAGCAAAGTAATGCTCAAAATTCTCCAAGCAAGGCTTCAACTATAAATGTGCCAAGAACTTCCTGATGTTCAAGCTTATTTAGAAAAGACAAAGGAACCAGAGATCAAATTGCCAACATCCACTGAATCATTGAAAAAGCAAAAGAGTTCCAGAAAAATATTTTCTTCTGTTTCATTGACTATGCTAAAGCTTTTGACTGGTTCCAAATAGGAAAAGGAGTACATCAAGGCTGTATATTTTCACTGTGCTTATTTAACTTATATGCAGAGTGCATCATGTGAAATGCCAGGCTGGGTGAAGCACGAGCTGGAATCGAGATTACCGGGAGAAATATCAATAACCTCAGATATGCAGATGACACCACCCTTATGGCAGAAAGTGAAGAGGAACTAAAGAGCCTCTTGATGAAGGTGAAAGAGGAAAGTGAAATATCTGGCTTAAAACTCAATATGCAGAAAACTAAATCATGCCATTTGGTCCCATCTTCATAGCAAATAGATAAGGAAACAGTGGAAATAGCAACTGACTTTATTTTCTTAGACTCCAAAATCACTGCAAATGGTGACTGCAGCCATGAAATTAAAAGGTGCTTGCTCCTTGGAAGAAAGGCTATGACAATCCTGAAAGTGAAAGTGAAGTCACTCAGTCATGTCTGACTGTTTTCCACCCAATGGACTGTAGTCTGTCAGGTTCCTTCGTCCATGGTATGTTCCAGGCAAGAACTCTGGAGTGGGTTGCCATTTCCTTCTCCAGGGTATTTTCTGGACCCAGGGATTGAACCCAGTTCTCCCTCACTGCAGGCAGACTCTTTACAGTCTGAGCCATCATGGAATCCAATGACAAATCTAGGTAGCATATTTAAAAGAAAAGACTGTACTTTGCTGACAAAAGTCCATATAGTCAAAGCTATGGTTTTTCCAGTAGTCATGTATGGATGTGAGAGTTGGCCTATAAGGAAGGCTGAGCACTGAACAATTGATGCTTTTAAACTGTGGTGTTGGATAAGACTCTTGAGTCCCTTGGACTACAGAGATCCAACCTGTCAATCCTAAAGGAAATCAATCCTGGATATTCATTGGAAGGACTGATGATGAAGCATAAACTCCAATACTTTGGCCACCTGATGTGAAGAACTGGCTCATTGGAAAAGACCCTGATGCTGGAAATGATTGAATAGAGAAGAAGGGGATGACAGATGGTTGGATGGCATCACCGACTCAGTGGACATGAGTTTGAGCAAGCTCTGGGAGGTGGTGAAGGACAGGGAGGCCTGTCGTGCTGCAGTCCATGGAATTGCCAAGAGTTGGACATGACTGAGTGACTGGACAATGACAACAAATTTCCCTCATCTACTTCTTTCTTCCCCACACCTACTACCCCTCTGGCATCCACCTATTTGTTCTTTATATTTATGACTCTGTTTCTGTTCTGTTCTGTTTATTCATTTGTTTTATTTTTTAGATTCCACATATAAGAAAATCATACAGTGTTTGTTTTCCTCTGTATGACTTACTACACTTAAGCATAATACCCTCTAGGTCTACCCATGTTGCTGCAAAAAGAAAGATTTCATTCATTTTTATGGCTGAGTAATACATTCACATCTTTATTTATCCATCTATTGATAAGCATTTAAGTTGTTTCCATATTTTGGCTATTGTAGATCATGTGGCAATGGACATAGAGGCTCATATATCTTTTCTTTGATTTTCCTCAGATAAATACCCAGAAGTAGAATTGATGAATCATAGATAACTCTGTTTTTAATTTTTTGAGACATCTCCATATTTTTCACGGTGGCTCCACCAGTTAGAATCCTCACTAACAGAGCACAAAGGCTCCTTTTTATCCACATCCTTGCCAACACTTAACTGCCCTTCTGACAGGTGTGAGATGACATCTCACTGGGAGTTTAATTTACATTTTTCTAATGACTGTTGATGTTGAGATTTGTTTCATGTGCCTATTGGTTATCTTCCTTATAAAAATGTCTATTTATATCCTCTGCCCATTTTTCAATACGATTGTTTGTGGTTTCTTGATGACGAGTTATATGAGTTCTTTGTATATTTTGGATATTAACCCTTTATCAGACACCATTTTATATATCCTTTTGCATTTATATTTTGCAAATATACCATTTGCAAATATCTTTTACCATTCAGTAAGTGGCCCTTTTTGTGGTTGATAGCTTCCTTCTCTATAGAAACTTTTTTAGTTTGATGTAGTCCCTTTTTTAAAATTTTTATTTTGGTTTCCCTTGCCTGGGGAGACAAATCCAAAAGAATATTACTGAAGTCAAGTAGGATACCACTTGTGTTTTCCACTAGAAGTTTTATGGTTTTAAATCATATGTTTAAGTGTTTAATCAATTTTTAATTTTTTTTTTTCCTGATGTGAGAGAGTAATCCAGCTTGATTCCTTTATATATAGCTGTCCAGTTTCCCAACACTATTTACTGAAGAGGATGCCTTTTCCCTATTGCAAATTCTTCCTTCCTTTGTCATAGATTAATTGACCACAGGTGCATAGGTTTATTTCCCGGTTCTCTAATCTGTTCTACTGATCTAATGTCTGTTTTGTGCTAGTATCATGTTATTTTGATTACTTTAGATTTATAGTATAATTTTAATTGGGAACTTGATGCTTCCAGCTTTTTGTCTTTTTTCTGAAGACTGGTTTAACTATTCAGAGTTTATGTATTTCCATACAAATTTTAAATTATTTTTTCTAATTCTGTGAAAACTGCTATTGGCATTTTGATTGGTATTACATTGAATCTATAGACTGCCTAGGGTAATCTATAGGGTAGTATGGTCATTTTAGCAACATTAATTTTCCCATTACTTCAACATCATATATGCTTCCATCTGTTTTTATCTTCAAATTCTTACATCAGTGTCATAATTTTTAAAGTACAGGTCTTTTAGCTCCTTAGTTAAACTTAATTCTATGTGTTTTATTCTTTTAATATGATTATAATGGAGTTGCTTTCTTCATTTCTCCTTCTGGCAGTTTATTGTTAGTAAGCTGTCATTATAGAAAAGTAACTGATTCATATATATTAATTTTCTGCATAACTAATTTATAGATATTAATTATCCTTCAACTTTATACATTTGTGAATTAGTTCTAGTAGTTTTTTCGTGTTGCCTTCAGGATTTTTTATGTATAGTACCATATCATCTGCAAACAATGACAGCTTTACTTTTTCCTTTCCAGCTTAGGTTCTTTTTCTTTCTTTTCCTGCTCTGATTACTATGGCTAGGAATTCCAATACTATGCTAAATAAAAGTGTTGAGGTTGGGCATCCTTGTCTTGTTTATGATCTTAGAGGAAATGATTTCATTTTCACCACTGAGCACGATTAGTTGTGACCTTGCCATATATGGCTTTTATTATATTGAGGTATATTCTCTCTATACCCACTTTGTTAAAATTTTTTATCATAAATGGATGTTGAATTTTGTCAAAAGCTTTTTCTGAATCTACTGAAATAATCATATAATTTTTATTCTTCATTTGTTAATGTGGTGTATCACATTGACTGATTTGTGATCAGTCACAAATCAGATATTGAAAAATCCTTGCATCCCTGGGATAAATCCCACTTTATCATGGTGTGTGATCCTTTTAAGTATTTTTGAATTTGCTTTGTTAACATTTTGTTGAGGATTTTTCCATCTATGTTCATCTGTGATATTGGCTTATAATTTTCTTTTTTTGTGATATTTTTGTCTGGTTTTGGTATCAGGGTGATGCTGGTCTCATAGAATGAGTTTGGGAGCATTCCTTCCTCTGCAAATTTTGGAAATATTTGAGGAGGCTAAGTGTAAAATCTTCACTAAATATTTGGTATAATTCATCTGTGAAGCCATCTGTTCCTGGACTTTTATTTGCTTGGAGTGTTTTTATTACAGATTCGACTTCATTACTGCTAATTGGTCTTTTCATATTTTCTATTTCTTTCTGACTCAGACTTGAAATATATTGCATATACCTAGGATTTTGTTCATTTCTTCTAGGTCTTTCATTTTATTTGCATACAATCGCTCACAGTAATTTCTTATGATACTTTGTATTTGTTTGGTGTCAGTTGTAGCTTCTCCTTCTTCATTTGTGATTAATTTTATTTGGGCCCTCTATCTTTTTGCCTTGATGAGTCTGGCTATGTTTTGTCAATTTCATTTATCACTTCAAAAAATCATCCCTTAGTTTCACTGATTTATTTTTCTATTCTATTTTTTCTTTTAGTCTTTATTTTATTTATTTCTGCTCTGGTAGGTCCAGTCCTGAAATGACTAGTTGTAGGCTTCAGGGTGTCCTGAATCTGTTCTCAATCCACTGGTACATGGACCCATATCCTGAAGTGACTGGCTGAGGAGTCCAAAGTGTCCCAGAGCCTGTGTTGTCCTGCTGGTGAGTAGAAATGGGACCCAAGGGATTCCAAGGCTGGTGCCACCCATTGGTGGTTGAGGTCAGGTCCTGAAGCTAGTGTTGGTCCGTTGGTAGGCAGAGCTGGGTCCCAAGGCCTCTTGCTATAGGGTTTGGGGTTTCCAAAGTCGGTGTCAACCCACTTGTGGGCAAGGTCGAGGCAAGAGGTCCCAAGGCTAGTGCCAACCCACTGGTGAGTGGAACTGGGTCCTGGGGTCTCTGACTACAGGGGCCTGCATTCTGTGCTTAGCTTCTCAGTCATGTCCAACTCTTTGCAACCCCATAGGCTATAGCCTGCCAGGCTCTTCTGTCCATGGAGATTCTCCAGGCAAGAAGACTGGAGTGGGCTACCATGCCCTCCTCCAGGGGATCTTCTTATCCCAGGGATGGAACCCAGGCCTCGCACATTACAGGCAGATTCTTTACTATCTGAGCCACCAGAGAAGGGGTTCCACAGTTGGTGTGTCTGCCTATTAGTGGGTGGAACCAGAGCCCAGGGAGTCTTGAGGCTGGAACCTGCTCATTGGTGGGTGAAGCTGGTCCCAGATTTGCTAGCACAGTGGTTTGCAGAGCCAGGTCCTGGGGTCTCTGGCTGCAGGGGATGGAGTTCCTGGAGTTGGTATTGGCCTACTGGTGCATGCACTGGTATGCAGAGACAGGTCCTGGGCCCTCTGGTGGACAAAGCTGGGTCCCCTGGCAGCTTGGTCTCGGGGGTCAGGGCTGGTGTGTGGGACTATGTCCCTATCGGTACTATCTTGTCAGCCCTGCCTGACACACAGTAGACTCTTAAATACATGTTGACTAATTAATGAACAAATCACATAAATGACTATTTGCAAAACATGGAATGAGAGCTCTGTTGAACTAGAAAAACAATCCCTCACCCAACATTTGTCTCCAGTTTAGAAAGTAGAAATTTCTGGTCCCTGAACCTGCCTTGTCAACCCCAAATCCTTCTTTCTCTTTCTTGAAGGATGCTTTGGGCAGGGAGCGGTTGGGGGAGGAGTGTTCTCGTTAAATTTCTGAGCACTTTATGCACATGGACAGTTCCCAAGGAAAACATATGGACTATTCACTTTCTTCCTTTTTCCTCCCCACCCTCTACAATGCTAGGTATTTATTTGGGTCATTTCAGGACAGGACTGCTTATAAGAATAACTTTTCAAGTCATCACTAACAGCACAGAGCCAGATCCTAAATTACTTTCCAGGTGAAAAATAGCTGAGGTTCAAAGACTATACCCTAAGTAAAAAAAATCATAAACACTGCTATCAAACTGGATTCTCCCAAAGACAGTGTTATTCTTGACTGGGTTCTGTACGAAATATTTCCACAAATGAATATGGGTGGCTCCCAGCACTGCGTTTACCCACAGTGTGTGGGAAGGCAACATCGAAGCCACCAAGCGCTCTTTAAAAACTGCCCTTAAACAACATGGAATTGCCTCCACCTCACCATAAATGGAGAGACTGAACAATATCGTCAAGGGTTTCCAAACAGGAAGTCATCCAGCAGCCGCTACTCGTGGCGCTGCAGACAGTAACTGCCTCCCAAATGGGAACGTGCACTTGGCCTCAGGAAAAGAGATTCAGAGCTCTTCATGCAGCAAATGACATTAGAATAGAAATGTGGCTGTCATTGCACTGTTTAGCTTTCTGGGAGAAGCCAGGGTAGGGGTGTGCTGGTGTAACGCAATTAACCTTTTAATACAGACGTGGAGATTGGTCCTAGAAATGATTCCAGAAATAGCTGATTCCATTCCCTTGCCAAAATTAGAGAAGCCACTGGAATAGCTACGCTGTTCCCACGGAGGGAGGGGAACATCCTCAGCTCAGCCCAGGGTCTTCCTCCATCATACCGTGCCTCCTGCAGCAGTGCTGGGCCTGTGACACGCACAGGAGACACATGAGCACAGGTGACACACGAGCACAGGTGACACACGGGCACAGGAGACACGCAGGCACAGGTGACACTCAGGCACAGGTGACACACGAGCACAGGAGACACATGAGCACAGGAGACACGCAGGCACAGGAGACACACAGGCACACGTGACATGTGGGCACAGGTGACACGTGGGCACAGGTGACACACGGACACAAGTGACACACGGGCACAGGAGACACACGGGCACAGGAGACACGCGGGCACAGGAGACACGTGAGCACAGGTGACACACGGGCACAGGAGACACAGGCACACATGACACACGAGCACAGGAGACACACGGGCACACATGACACACGAGCACAGGAGACACACGGGCACAGGTGACACACGGGCACAGGAGACACACGGGCACAGGAGACACGCGGGCACAGGAGACACATGGGCACAGGTGACACACGAGCACAGGAGACACACGGGCACAGGAGACACGCGGGCACAGGAGACACACAGGCACACGTGACACGTGGGCACAGGTGACACGCAGGCACAGGAGACACGTGAGCACAGGAGACACACGGGCACACGTGACACACGAGCACAGGAGACACGCAGACACAGGTGACACATGGGCACAGGAGACACGCAGGCACAGGTGACACGCGGGCACAGGAGACACGTGAGCACAGGTGACACACGGGCACAGGTGACACAGGCACACATGACACACGAGCACAGGAGACACACGGGCACAGGAGACACGCGGGCACAGGTGCAGTAGATTCATCAGACCTGGGGTAGGGCTATGGCCAGGGTGACATTGACCCCGGCTCCTCTGGACTGAAAAAGGAAGTCACCCAGTTGAGGCACAGAGGATAGGAAAGATTTGCTCCTTTGTTCATTCAAACTTTTGGAAGCATAATTTTATTTTTGGCTGTGCTGGGTCTTCAAGAGAAGCCATTCAGACTTTTATATATTGGATACCATGATTGGCATTAGGAACATAATAGTGGCAAGATTAAAAATAATAACAACAACAAAAAGTGGCCCTTACCTTCAAGGTGCTTACAAAATAGGTACAGAGATAGAAAATAATCAAAACCCTAACAAAGGTCATTTTGAATCAAGGAGATCACAATGATGAAAACAAGGGTTTGGGGTTGAAAGCATTTAGGCCCTAGACTGGCTTGTAGGGAGCTTTGAGGGTGAGTTGCTTCCATCCTGAAATTCAAGCGGTTGGCAGGCAGGGAGGGGGCCTTTTCACAAGAGCTGACATCCTTTGGGAAGGGGTCTGCCCGGAAGAGCGTTCTGCAGGCACCAGGGGGAGAAGATGAAAGTGGGAAACAGAAACTTATCGCTGCACCTCCAGAAGAAGCGGCTGAAGATGTAAGGAAGAAACTTAGCTTCTTAGCAACATGAGTGGCTGTGCTTGGGTGTCCGGTAAGAGGGAGATTGAGGAGAGACAGGCCTTGAACCCCTTCCATGGCAGTGATGCAGTGAGTCAGCCAGGGCATGCAGCACCGTGAGCCCTGCAGCCGGCACCTCCACACAGCCAGCACCACGGGGTCACCCTGGGACTCCACGGGCAGCCGTGCCCAGAGGACTTTACCCAGGGAAATGGAGAGAAAGGACAGAGGACATTTGCTTCTGTAAGACGCTTTTCTGTTCTTCTTGCTGTGCACCAACCAGGTGTGATTTAGGCAGGAGGACACATCATTTAGAGACAAAGCACTCTAAAAACTGCAAATACAACACAGCTACCAGTGTTATGTGCCTGACCTATGTCAGACACTGGTAGACTTTGCACATGTATTAACCTTCAAAGAAACTCTAGGATAGATATCAATAGCCCCATTTTTGGATAAGAAAATTGAGGTTCATGAAATCCTTCAATGTCACAGAGCTATTAAATGACAGCAAATATTCAAAATTGAGCTTTGTGTCTTCAACGCTCTGGTGTGAAATGGCCAGTTCTTGATGAAAGAGCAACAGAGTCATGTGAAGTTCTCCTCGGTAAACCCCACATTCCTAGCCTCTCTCAGCTCCCAACTTACACTTCAAATGTTCAGAAACTAAACAGCAGTTACTTGTCTGTATTTTCTGTCCCTCACTCTCTAGATCCTGTCTTCTCTGCTCTGCCTTCAGTGAGAGCCAAAGTCTCGGTGTGAGTCCTCTGTGTGTCTTCACTCCCTTCCCCAGGACAGATGGTCACAAAGAGTAGCAGGAGAGGGCGTGTTGTCTGGTCTTCCTTTCTTAGCTGGTAACCTAGAGTCCCAGGAAGCCACTTTCATTAGATGGCCACCTGATGCATCCCTTAAAGAGAATGCAATTATCCTTACCTTCCATGGAGCTCATATGTTCCTAATGAATAAAGTCCCAATAAAAGATTCCTCAATCCTTCTCATTTCCTCACTCGTCTATGATGATGGTTTACTGCTTGACTTGTTTGTACAGTATCTAGAATGCCCTGTGGTATTTCTGTGTTAATACATTTAACTTGAGTCATTTTGCTTAAAAATGAAATAAGGTTGCCATTAAGAATGTACCTCTTCACAACATGGTAAATCAACTGTATTTTACTAAAATTTAATAAAAGAATGCACTTCTTGCTACACCAATATTTGATATTCCTCTAAGTTTTAGGTTTATAATACAAAGGATTATAAACATTACCAAGTTTTTTTTTTTCAGATTGTATTTATATCATTTACCATATTTTTGCTAGGAAAATGTATTACAGTGAGGAGAGTCTAGAAATCATATAAAGATAGTTATTGCTGAAAGATTGAACACTGCATAAAATAAAACTTCCAATTTGCAGTTGATTTTCCACAGTAATGTGGAAGGCAGTGTTTCTACACTTGATACCTAATATTAAATATATATTCCTTTGCTACCATGTAATAGATCTATGGATGAGGATGATGATAAGGGAGGTAAACAACAGACAAAGTATTCCTAAATAACAGAAAGATAACAAACTCTTGTCCAAATATGAGTATAAAGATCTAAGAACAGATCAAACCCTTTGTCTTTGGGTGTTGAACCAACATACCAGATCTCCATTAAGCATAAATTTGTCACACAAGAAATTCATTATGAAATCAGTAGTGTTTGCTTTTATTCAAAAAC